>NC_086114.1:18005666-18317500 GCF_963921235.1 Mobula hypostoma
CCCCTGTTCTGCAGCGATTGGAATCATTATTTCACTACTCATGATGGTGAACAAACACTTTCGATTCTCAGAGCTTAGCTGACATTATTTATTCGAGTTTGTGGCTTGCGCCACAAATATCATGGCATCCATGTCTCAGGAGGAAAGATCTAACCCACGATGGTCAGCACTATGTGACACACCAGAAACTCACACTCAACTAGTATCAGCTTCACAGTAGACCTGTGGGAAGAGAAATAGCCATAGCACTCTAGGTCGAAAATCCTTTGTCAGACAAAGTGCTACTGAAGGGTCTTTGAACTGAAACATTATTATGTCAATGACAATAAAACAGATTCTGATGCTGATAATAGTTATTGATGAGGAGATATTTATGTCAGTTACATTTGTAAGGCCTAATGAAATGGCAATGGAAATTTCATATTTGCTGGCATGCCTCCAGTTGTGTACTTTATATAGCAATTCATGCTTCCAATTATCTTCACCCCTACAGTCAAACAACACAGAATCAGGACCTTTGCCCAGAATATCAAGTACCCATCTACCTTAATTCCATTTACCAGCATTGGCCCAGAGCTGACTATAATTTAGTAAATCAAATATTTGTTCAGATTCGTCTTGAGTGTTGTAAAGATTAAATTCTTTAAATATTAATTTTATTTCTCACATGTAGTTCAAATTATACAATGAAATGCATCATCTACATCTGCATCAAATCAGCAAGGATTGTGCTGGGGGCAGTCTGTACTTTCAGCACCAAAATAGCATGTCTCTAACTCTCTAACTTTAACCATATGTCTTTGGAATGTGGGAGGAAACCGGAGCACCTGGAGGAAACCTGTGCAGTCACAGAAAGAATGTACAAACTCCTTACAGGCAGCGGCTGGAATTGAACCCTGATCATTCCTGTCTCCATCTCCTTCTCTGACTGTGCATTGCAGATTGCAACCACCATCTGTGTGGAAAAATAGTATTTTCCTCAAATCTTCTCTAAATGTTTTATTCCTCATGCTCTTTGGTCACAGACATCTCTGCCAAGGGGCAAAGAGGTATGGCACAAACTCGCTGATGATTCCCTGAACAATGGCAGATGTTGCTGTTGGTGTTAGGGTGAGAGCAACACTACTACAGCTCAGCAGGTCCCAGAATTCAGAGTTAAATTCCAGCACCATTCTGCCAGGAGTCTCCGTACATCCTCCCTCTAGAAAACATGGGTTTTCTCTGGGTCCTCCGGTTTCCTCTCACCTTCAAAAGACCTACCAGCTAGGTCAATTGGTCATTGTAAATTGGCTCGATCAGGTTTGTCGGGGCTCGCTTGGGCGGTGTGGCTCGAAGTGCCCAAAGCGCCTACTCTGCTCTGTATTGCTAAATAAAATGCACCTAGGTTGACCTTCTCTCTCTTTCCAAGGGAGATTTGTCCTGCTGAAGAGGTGGCTTACTTTATCGAACCACTATTCTTCATAAACACAAGAACATCTGCAGATGATGGAAATCCAAAGCAGTGCACATAAAATGCTGGAGGAACTTAGCAGGCAGCATCTATGGAGATGAGTACAATGGATGTCTCGGCCCGAAACCTCAAACACTATTCTTCATGCTGGGAGACTAGGGTGAAGAAGTTAATCTACAAGAATCATCAAGGCCTTTGCTGGATTGCATCACAAGGCTCCCTCTCCACAAAGTGACCCACAAAATGGAAAGCTAGTTTGAGAATTTCAATGGTCTGACCAAATATCACCCAAAGTCTCATTGCTGTTTGGATGACAATAGGGTGTCATTTACCAAAGCTGCTGTGTGCATCTCTGCTCTGCCATCAACCATTTTGTCACATTGAACTGGCTGATCAGGATTGCCTGGGGATAAAGAATCTTAACTGCTTGCTGAAGAGCACACATTGACATGTAGAATGATAGGCGGGAAAACTTGACTGCTCAAAGAACTTTAAATTGTGTTTTCCCAATTCATTACCATACCAATGGCTCCCTCTACCCAGGGGAATCCACTCACTCCAAGCACCTTCCTCGACCAGTGCTTAATTAGTCATAATTGATCAATCATTATGTTGTGCTACCACCTCACTGCCATGCTGTGTGACTCACTTAAGGCACACAGCTAAAGGTTACGGTAGGGTCACAGGAGGAAAATGGGGAACGAGTTTTGACAAAAGGCTCCCAGCCACACTTCCCCCACCTGGAAACGCCGCCGTGCCTTTCTTCAGGTTCCTCCATGTCCCACGATCCCATGCCTGGGCAATTTCCTTCTGCCTCATAAACCACTACGCCTCTGCGGGGCAGCACGGTAGCACAGTGGCTAGCAGGAATTGAACCTGGGTACAAGTGACCTGGGTTCAATTCCTGCCGCTGCCGGTAAGGAGTTTTTACGATCTGCCTGTGGCTGAGTGGGTTCCCTCCGAGTGCTCTGGTTTCCTCCTGCAGTCCAAACACATATTGGTTGGTAGGTTATCTGGTCGTTATAAACTGTCCAGTGATCAAGTTAGGAATAAATCGGAAGGGCCTGTTCTATGCTGTATGTCAATAAATAAGCATTTTAAAAAAATGTCCTCATCCCAGCCTCCTCAGATTTAATCACTCCAACACTGACAGCTGTGACTTCCTGCTTCGTTCTGAGCACTTTTTCCCATCAGGCCATTCAGCCCATCAATTCCATGCTGGCCATCACCCTCCCATTTAAATAGGCCCACTTTATATTCTGAAGACACAAGAGGCTGAGGTGCAGGAACCTGGAATCATAAACAATCTGCCAGAGAACCTCAGTAGGCCGAGCAACAGTTGTGGGGGGAAGAGAACTGTCAATGTCTCGGATCGAAACCCTGCATCAGGACTGGTCCCACTGAATTCCTCTGGCAGATTTTTATTCTTCTCAATTCTCATTAACTCCCTCAGATTCTTTTGCTCACCTAGATGTGAAGAGCATTTTATAGTGGCCAATTAAACTACCAACCCATACATCTCCAGGCTGCGCAGGAAATTGGAGCATCTGGAAGAAGCACACACAAAATACTGGAAGAACTCAGCAGGTGAGGCAGCATCTATGGTGAGGAATAAAGAGTCGACCTTTCAGACCAAGACCCTACACGCTGCATTGACACCTGATGGCGGAACACGAACCCATGGTCAGGTCCACAACTCTGCCCTGATTAAAGGGTTAAACAAGGTTAAATAGTCAGGGATGAGAGTGGTAAATGAACGGGTGTTCAGTACCTTCTGCCTCTGTTTGACCGGTCTCCTTCTCTTCTTGCTTCTACCGTTAGGCAGGAGGGGCAGGATCTTGGGTTCCATGCTGCTAGGTTCAGGAGCAGTTGCCGTGCAGCCAATCTTAGCGCTGTATGAGCTCTGCTGTGGCGAACTCATTTTCAGGGATTCTGCAGTTCATGCCCCGTATGTTCTTGTTCACTTTTGTTTTACTATTTGCGTGATGTGATCAAGGCACTTCAGCACTACAGTGGCTCTGCAGCTGTGGCCTGCGACCATTGCCACCCGCCTCAGCGCTAAAATGGCTCCGTGGCTCTGGCCTGCAGTCATCGGACTCCTGGACCAGCTTCATTGGCCTCAGCGCTGGACAGCTTCTGTGGCTATGGATTCCCTTTCGCAGACTCTGCGGTTAATGCTTCATGTATTTTTTTATTATCGTTTGCACGATTTGTTCTTTTTTTGCACATTGGCCTTTTGTCAGTTTTTAAGATGTTCTATTGTGCTTTTTTGTTTTGTGGCTGCCTGCACGAAGATGAATCTCAAGGTTGTGTATGGTATACATATTTAAATAATTAATGTACTTTGAACTTTAATCTTTGTAGTAGTGTGCAGTGTGCACTGTCTCCAAAAACCCTGTATAGATAGATAGATTTTTTTTGACCCCAAAGTAAATTACAGTGTCATGGTAGCATTATAAGCTCACAGATATACAAATATTAGAAGAGAAGTAAGAAAAAATTTTTAAAAGTTACCTTAAAAATAAGATGCGCAAATTTTACAATATATACAATATTTCCAGGTTCACACTGATAAGATGGAAGTGCAAGAATTTCCATAATATTATGCAGTAATGGGTGCACATTCACACCATCCAGGTAAGAGGTGATGGCAATATTGCATAGGGAGTCCGTGATAGCAGGGTGTGGTATACAGAACTAAACAGAGCTTAAACAGCTCCCCAGCTATAGGTTGACACAACTTAGAGCCCAATGGCTGAGGGTAAGAATGACCTCATATAGCGCTCTTTGGGGCAGTGCAGTTGTCTTAGTCTATTACTAAAAGTGCTCCTCTGTTCAACCAAGGTGGCATGCAGGGGGTGAGAAACATTGTCCAGAATTACCAGGATTTTCTGGAGAGTCCTTTCTTCTACGACAGTCTCCAATGCGTCCAGTTTGACTCCTATAACAGAGCCAGCCTTTCTAATCAGTTTATTGAACCTGTTGACATCACCCATGTGGATGCCATTGCCCCAGCACACCACTGCATAGAAGATTGTACCTCTGTCTTCTAAGCTCCTGCAAGTAGAGGCCCAGTGTCATCAAACACTCCTCATGCATCAACCCTTTCATTCCCTGGTCATCCACACAGCTCAATTGTACATTTGTAATGATCCTGATGAAAATAAGGCACAAGGAAAAACAAAACCACATGTAGATAGATAAATACATTTATTGATCCCAAATGATTTTATTGTCACAGTGGCATTACAAGTCAACAGATATACAAATGTATAAATATTAGAAGAGAAAATAAAAAATAAGTTACCTCAAACAGTCTAACAAGAGGACTATCACTTCCCTGGCTATAGGTTGACTCATTATACAGCCTAAAGGCCAAGGGTAAGATTGACCTCATATAGCGCTTTTTGGAGCAGTGCAGTTGTCTTAGTCTATTACTAAAAGTGCTACCCTGTTCAGCCAAGGTGGCATGCAGAGGGTGAGAAACATTGTCCAGAATTGCCAGGATTTTCCATAGGGTCCTTTGTTCTATCACAGCCTCCAGTTTGTCCAGTTTGATGCCTGTTGGCATCACCCATGCTGATGGAATTGCTCCAGCACACCACCGCATAGAAGATTGTACTGGCAACAACAGACTGGTAGAACATGTGAAGGAGAGGCCTGCATACTCCAAACGACCTCAGTTTCCTCAGGAAGTAGAGGCAGCTCTGGACCTTCTTGTACACAGCCTCTGTGTTGGTGTTCCACTCAAGTCTGTCATTCAGGTGCACCCCCAGGTACTTGCAGGTGCTGACCACATCCATGTTCTCACCATCAACAGTAACAGGGAGTAGTGTAGGCTTAGTCTTCCTAAAGTCCATTTCCTTTGTCAGACAATTCATCTTGCACCATTTGACAAAGTCCCGCACCAGGGCCCTATACTCATCCTCCCGTCCTCCCTTTATACACCCAACCATTGCTGAGTCATCAGAGAATTTTTGCAGATGACATGACTCAGTGCTGTATCTAAAGTCTGAGTATACAGGGTAAATAGGAAGGGAGCCAATACAGTCCCCTGTGGGGCCCCAATACTGCTTTTAGCTATGGTCTGAAGCCTCACCAACTATGGTCTGCCAGTTAGGTAGTCCATTATCCAGGACACAATGGAAGTACTAACCTGCATTGAATGGAGCTTCCCCCTCAGCAACGAGGGCTGAATGGTATTGATGGCACTTGAAAAATCAAAAAGCATGATCCTCACAATGCTGCCCTGCTTATCCAAATGGGAGTAGGCCCAAAGAGTCATTCCAGGTGAGGTGACACTTTATCTGTGAGTCTTTTGGGGTCACATACTGTGGCTGGTGCTCCCGGTGTGGCCTCCTGTATATTGGTGAGACCCGATGTAGATTGGCAGACCACTTCACCGAGCACCTACGTTCTGTCTGTCAAAAAAAGTGGGATCTCCCAGTGGCCATCCATTTTGATTCCACTTCCAATTCCTATTCCCATTCCAATATGTCTATCCATGGCCTCCTCCACTGTCGTGATGAGGCCACAGTTAGGTTGGAGGAACAGCACCTTATAGTCCGTCTGGGTAGCCTCCAACCTGATGGCATGAATATTGATTTCTCGATTTTCCGGTAATGTCTCCCATTTCCTTTTCCCTTTCTCACCTTATCTCCTTGCTTGCCCATCACCTCCCTCTGGTGCTCCTCCCCCCTATTCTTTCTTCCATGGCCTTCTGTCCTCTTCTATCAGATTCCCCCTTCTTCAGCCCTGTATCTCTTTCACCAATCAACTTCCAAGCTCTTTACTTCATCCCTCCCCACTCCTCAGCTTTTTTTCTCCAGTCCTGCCAAAGGGTCTCGCATGAAACATCGACTGTACTCTTTTCTGTAGATTCTGCCTGCCCTGCTGAGTTCCTACAGCATTTTATGAGTTTTGCTTGGATTTCCAGTATCTGCAGATTTTCTCTTGTTTGGGAGTAGGCTCTGTTGAGGAGATAGATGACAGCATCATTGACTCCAATATGCTCCAGGGATACAAACTGCAGGGGATCCAGGGCTAGTTTGACCAGAGGTTGGTGGTGAGCCAGGACCAATTTCTTTGGAGTCTTCATGATGTGTGAGGTCAGGGCCACTGGATGGTAGCCATTCAAGACTTTCGGTCGGCCCTTCATGGGTACTGGAACCACACATGATGTTTTCTAGGCTGAGACTCAGACTGAAAATGTGCTGGAGAACTCCATGCAATTACTCAGCACACTCCTTCAGGACCTTAGGGTTCAGTCCCAATGTTTTACCGCGTCAGAGTTCCCCTGAGCCCTTCCCACCTGCTCAGTAGTGTACATGATACACATCCTAAATCTGTCAACAAACAATCTGCTGGAGAAACTGTGGCAGGGAGAAAGGAATTGCCAACATTCAAGGTTGAAACCCTGCATCAGAACTCAAATCTGTCCCCTCTATCACCCAAAAGAGACATTAGGTGCATTGGACTGGGCCAGCAGCAGTTTCCGCTTCAGTTAAAACAACTTCCTGACTTGGATTATCAAGGAGTCAAAATCATGGAGCTTCCTCCCCAAAGCATTGTGGGAGCACCTTCACTGGACCTTCTGCAGCAGTTCGAGAAGATGGCGCTCCTCCACCTTTTCAGGGCCAGTTAGGTACTGCCATAAATTCTGGCCTTTTCAATTGCCAGATTCAAATAAATTGAATCAAATTATTTAAAATAAATATACATTAGACAGGAAAGTCTTCAAAAGGTATGCCTGAAGAAGGTGACATCCATCATTAAGGACCCTCACCACCCTGGACATGCCCTCTTCTCATTGCAGCCGTCAGGGAGGAGATACAGGGGCCTGAAGATACACACTGAAAGATTCAGAAATAGCTTCTTACCCTCCACCACTGGATTTCTGAATGAATAATGAGCCCATAAACACTACCTCACTTTTTGATGTCAATTTTCACTACTTATTCAGTTTGCTTACATTTATTTTTAACTTGTAGCAAATTGTTCATGTATTGCACTGTACTGCTGTCGCAAAACAACAAATTTCACGACGTACGTCTGTGATAATAAACCTGATTCTGATTCTGAAAGGAAGGCGGAGGCCTTGTCACTGAAAATTGTAAATTCAAGTCTGCATTGAATTTATTGTTCCGTTTTGCCGGCACAAATGAGGGGCCCAATTTGGAATCTTGTTCTTCAGTTGATGATCTGTGTCACAATCACTTTGTGACTTGCAGCATTTGACCAGTAAATGGATCCTAAGGGCTCTTTCATCTTTGTTTGCCGAGAGGGTGGTTTTGATTAGGGCACGGAATGAAGAACACTAGACCATCAGCTATAATTAGAGGCTCCATTCCTTCCCCCTCCTCTGTAACCCCAGCTGTTTTTTGAGAAGTCTGGGGAAAGATTCATTTGCTGTCACTGATCTACGAACTAGGTCAGAGGTTAGCAGAAGGTCAGGCTGTGACAGAAGCCAACAATTTGATTCCCCTGTTGTCTGCTGGGAGTCCAACAGGTGGCATGACATCACCACACTTTCAAGAATATGGATGGAACGTTAAACTCATTTGAAGGCAAGCGAGTGTAAAATACTTTTATACACACTTGACTCACCCAAAACAATTCAACCCCCTTTGGCTTATTTCAGGATCAAACGAAGGAGCCGCTTTCACAAAAAAGAGAGCTGGTATTTTGCTTGAGAGAAAAGCTCACATCTCTAAATGGATTTTAAATTAAAGAAATGTGTATAGGACGGGTTCAGCTGCATTACATGTGAATTCCATCCCTGTGTGTGAAATCATCAGATGTTTATCTTGAACCTTCAATGTTTGTTCTTGTTAACTGTTCTCATATCCTCTCAGCATTTGGCTTTAATATCTTAAATGCTTTTTTAAGCTAACTCCTGTCTGCCCTGACTAATTTCCTCTCTAGCTGAGAGATCAGAGGCTTTCCTCACCGCTGTTCCTTTGCACCGGTGAAACCCCTCGTAATCCCGCTGCTTGTCTACAATTAATCTTTCCAGTTGCCACATTATTAACACTACCACCCACAGACTGAGAACGCTTGAGCTCCACTGGACATTTACTCCTGCGGGAGAGGCTAGGACGTCAATCAAGCTCTGGTCAGAAAGTTCCCTGCTGTCAACATCAGAGATTTCATACCCTTCCGACTGCTGATCAAACGTTTCTTTCCTGGAAGATTAATTCACAATCCCACCCATTTCCTCCCATATCCTCTCTCCTTTTAAGTTTATTCAATGACCCATCCTGTATTGAAGGAAGAGGCTCTGGAACCCTTTAAAAATCGAGCAAAGCAAAATAGAAATCCCATGTGCTGTAAAATTTATTTTCCCTTTAAAGCTGATCAGATTAGGCATGACCAACAAGGATTCTCTTTGATCATACGCTATGGAATTTCACACGAAAAAATAATCACGGGACAAGGCTGATTTGGTTGACAGGGCTACAGTAAACCTCCTTACAAGCTAATCGATTTTGCTTTGATATCCTTTTGTCATTCTTTTCTCAATTGGCACTAAGGCACTTTGCAAGCTACCCGATGCAAACCTGCTGAGACCCATGTATCTATCTAGTCATTCATCATTCTGTTTGAAAGCATTGTACAGTAATGTGAATAACATCTTTAGAAAGCACTTTTCCATCTAACCTTAAGCCAACAAGCATCTTATGAATTTACCCAAAACACACGAAAAAGAAACAGATTCTTTACAATTAATTCAGGAAGACCCTGAATTAATTCCGTTATTACCTTTCAACCATCAGACACCTGAACCAGCGTGAATGACTTCACTCACCTCAACTCTGAACTGATTCTATAACCAATGGACCCACTTTCAAGGACTCCATAAATCATGCTCACAGTATTACTCATATATAATGTTTTGTATTTGCACATTTTGTTTTCTTGTGCACATTGGTTGTTAGTCAGCCTTTGTTTGTATGTAGCTATTCATTGATTCTGTTGTATTGAATGCCTGCAAGAAAATTAATCTCAAGATAGTATATGGTGCCCTATACATTATTTGAGAAATCTACCTTGAACTTTGGACGTCACGCCACACCCTAATCTGAGCAGAAGAGGGTGCTACATTACAGATGTTTGGTCAAAATGTCTGATTAGCGTGAGGTGCCACGGTGGCCACCCCAACCCTATAGACTCACTAATCTTGCCAAATGCATGACAAAGGTATTTGCCAAGTGTCAATTATTTCTTTCATTGCTTCTTATTTAAGGTAGTATTGCAAAATGTAATGCATATGATGACAGATTTGGATTTATAACAAAAATATCCCAAGGCAGTTGACAGAAATGTCAAGAAAATATGACACTAAGTCAGAAAAAGAGACATTAAATTAAGTGATTAAAAGCTTGATCAAAGAAGTTGGTCTTAAGGTGTGACACAAAGACTGAGGAATCCCAGAGTTTAGGGTTGAGTTGGTTGAAGGAGTGGTTATTCACATCAGAGCTTCAGCAAACAGAATGCGTCCTGAAGTTATGAAGAGATAATCACATGCATTTACAAAAAGAGATTAAACACAAGTATTTTCTAAAGAATCCTTTATATTCGAGATATTTATTATGATAACCAGATTAAGACAACTTTCTTATCAGACTGATGATCTCGGCATAAAATTGTATATGCAATGTATGCTGGATTCCCAGAAAAGCATTGACAGCCTCCAACACCTATGTGAATAAGGTGTCTAGTTTTCCATTTGGTTCAGAAGGATGGAAAGGATCTCATTAAACTCCCCAGATACTGAAAGGCCTAGATAGAGTGGATGAGGAGAGGATGTTTCCATTAGTAGGGGAGTCCGGGATCCTGGGCAGAGATTCAGAATAAAGGGACATCTCTTTAAAATTGAAATGGAGGAGGGATTTCTTGGTATCAGTACTGCCTGACTGCACCAGCTGTTATATTTTGTAACTCCAAACATAAAACTAATTGAAAGAAAAACAAGGAGCTGAGATTAATGTGTCTACTTCATTCTTAATTTAGTGATGCAAGGACTTATGATGTGGTGGCGTAATAACGTAATCTATTCAAGTTCTTTTACACAAAGCCCATAATGATTTATTTAAACAAACAGAATACTTAATGAAACAATATATTTACATATCGCTTCAGAGAGTGTTGCTCAGGGTTTCTGCGTTTTAGATGTGAACTTGGACTATAAAATCTTTTTCTTTCAGTCTTATAGTTTTCATATTCTGCGTTATCTCACCCGATCTGCTCAGTATTTTGTGTGTAGGAAGGGGGATTTGGGGGTCAATGTGCCTGATCCATTTTGTTCATTTTCCTGTGCCAGGGAGCGACTTAGGGGTTAATGTGCCTGATCTGTTTGGTTCGTTTTTTTGTGCAGGAGGAGGGATTTAGGGGTTGATGTGCCTTTTCCATTTTTGTTTGCTTTTTTGGCGGAGAGGTGGGATTTGTGGGGGGGGGGGGGTCGATGATCATGCTGTCTTTCTTTCCTTTCTTGGTTTCATGCCCAATAGGAGAATTGAAGAATTTCAGAGTTGTATACTTCGGTAATAAAATGAACCCATGAACCTTTGAACCATTGTAGATTACTCAAATATTACTGAAATATTAAATACACAAACACTAGCGATGAGGGTTCAATCCTGACCTCAGGTACTGACTGTATGGAGTTTGTATGTCCCCTATGAACACGTGCGTTTCTCCTTGCAGTTCCAGTTTCCTATCACAACTGAAAAACATGCAAGCTAGCAAGATAATTGATGACTGAGAATTGCTCCCAGTATGTAGAAGAGTGGTTGAACTGTGGGGTGGGGGGAAATTGATGGGAAATTGGGGAGAATATAATGGATTCGAAGAAAATTAGTGCAAGAGAAAGTGATTGGAAGCTAGGGCAGAATCAATGAGATAAAGGGCCTATTTCAATGCTATCGCTGTCTTTGTTGTATTGGTAGATCAATTGGCAATGGCAAATTACCCCTTAGGGTAGGTATGTGACAAGGTCTTTGATGGGCGTGTGCCACAGGAAACAAATTGCAGTGTTACAGAGCAAATGGGACTAATGTAATCTGAGCTAGGATGAACTTGATGGGCCAAATAACCTTCATTTGTATGGATTAATTTTCATTTTAACAACCTGCCATTAGTATTTTGGGAGGATATTTTGTTTCCAGCTACTGCTCACTTGTGGGCCAGTATGGACTTGATGGGCCAAATAACCTTCATCTGTGTTAATTCATTTTCATTTTAATTACCTGCCATGAGTGGTTTTATTTTGGTGGGGGGACATTAGGGAAGCTTTTCTTTTTGTGTTTTGGTCTCCTGTGCTCTTTTTTAAAAAGTCTGACTAATTAAGTTCTTCCAGCCATTCTTCCTCTACATGTGCAGTTTACTCTGATTCAACTATATTACTCATCTTCCTCTCGCACTTGCCCAAACATCTCTTTTGTGTCATGTTTCACTTCTGTTTATTGCAACTGTCTTCTATTAATAATGGGTTTCAGAATATATCATCCATATTGATGAACAAAGTTATACAAGTACTAAGCATTCAAATGTACAACATTGAATCCTAACTCTTCCTGGTAACTCAGATGAGGTCAGAAAGTTGCATTTCTTGGCACAAGTGTACATCATTCTAGTCTCTATGCAACATACACTCAGTGGCCACTTTATTAGGTACCCCCTGTGGCTGATAAAGTCGTGACCACTGAGTGTATGTTTGTGGTCTTCTGCTGATGTAGCCCGTTGACTTCAAAGTTCAACGTGTTATACATTCAGAGACAATCCTCCGCGCACCACTGTTGTAACATGTGGTTATTTGAGCTACTGTCACCTTCCTGTCAGCTTAAACCAGTCTGGCCATTCTCCTCTGACCTCTCTTATTAACAAGACATTTTCACCCACAGAAGTGCTGCTCTCTGGATTTTTTTTGTTGTTTCACCCACCATTCTTAGAATGAGAATCAGAATCAGGTTTATTATCACTGGAATGTGACGTGAAATTTGTTAACTTAGCAGCAGCAGTTCAATGCAATACATAATGTAGCACACAGAGAGAGAGAAAAATAATAATAATAATAAATAAAATAAAACATAATAAATAAACAAGTAAATCCATTACATATATTGTATAGATTATTTTTAAAAATGTGCAAAAACAGAAATACTGCATATTAAAAAAAAGTGAGGTAATGTTCAAAGCTTCAAAGTCCATTTAGGAATCGGATGGCAAAGGGGAAGAAGTTGTTCCTGAATTGCTGAGTGTGTGCCTTCAGGCTTCTGTCTCTCCTGCCTGATGGTAACAGTGAGAAAAGGGCATGCCCTGGGTGCTGGAGGTCCTTAATAATGGATGCTGCCTTTCTGAGACATCACTCCCTAAAGATGTCCTGAATACTTTGTAGGCTAGTACCCAAGATGGAGCTGACTAGATTTACAACCTTTTGCAGCTTCTTTCGGTTCTGTGCAGTAGCCCCTCCATACCAGACAGTGATGCAGCCTGTCAGAATGCTCTCCACGGTGCAACAATAGAAGTTTTTGACCGTATTTGTTTACATGCTAAATCGCTTCAAACTCCTAATAAAGTATAGCCGCTGTCTTGCCTTCTTTATGACTACATCAGTATGCTGGGATCAGGTTAGATCCTCAGAGATCTTGACACCCAGGAACTTGAAGCTGCTCACTCTCTCTACTTCTGTTCCCTCTACGAGGATCGGTACGTGTTCCTTCATCTAACCCTTCCTGAAGTCCACAATCAGCTCTTTCATCTTACTGACGTTGAGTGCCAGGTTGTTGCTGCGGCACCACTCCACTAGTTGGCATATCTCACTCCTGTACGCCCTCTCGTCACCTCCTGAGATTCTACCAATAATGGTTGTATCGTTAGCAAATTTGTAGATGGTGTTTGAGCTATGCCTAGCCACACAGTCATGTGTATACAGAGAGTAGAGCAGTGGGCCTCTGAGCGACAACTGAACCTCTTGACCATGTTTGCATGCTTTTATGGATGGAGTTGCTGCTACATGAATGGCTGATTAGATATTTTTATTAATGAGCAGGTGTACAGGTGTCTCTAATAAAGTGACCACTGAAGGTATATTGACAGAAGGTTTCATTAACTTGTTGATGAACCTATGGCAAGTAACATCAGTCTCATGAACAACTTCGGAGTGAAAGTTCACACCAGTGAAAAGAGGCACAGATCAAGTGGATTATCAGAGACTCTTTCCCAGGATGGAAATGGCTAATACGAGCAGCCATAATTTTAAGTTTGGGGGAATGATAATGGTAAGTTCTTTACACAGAGAGTGGTAGACGAGTGGACATACTGTCAGGGGGAGTGGTAGAGGCAGATACGTTTGAGGCATTTAAGAAACTCTTAGATAGGCACTTTGATGATAGAAATATGGAGGGCTTTGTAGGAACGAAGTAGTTCTATATGTCTGGAGCCTCACGAGATGGAGGAGATCTTAAACAGTTTTTTTGCATCAGTATTTACTCAGGAAACTGGCATGGTGTATATGGAAGGAAGGGAAACAAGCAGAAGGGTCATGGAACATATAGAGATTAAAGAGGAGGAGGTGCTTGCTGCCTTACAGCGAATAAAGGTAGATAAATGCCCTGGGCCTGACATGATATTTCCCCGGACCTTGAGAGAGACTAGTGTAGAAATTGCAGGGGTCCTGGCAGAAATATTTAAAATGTCCTTAGCCACCGGTGCAGTGCAGGAGGTAACTCATGTTGTTCCGTTGTTTAAAAAAGGCTCCAAAAGCAAACCAGGTAATTACAGGCCGGTGAGCTTGACATTAGTAATAGGTAAGTTATTGGAAGGTATTCTGAAAGATCGAATATACAAGTATTTGGACAGCCAAGGGCTGATTAAGGATAGTCAGCATGGCTTTGTGTGTGGTAGATCGTGTTTAACGAATCTTGTAGAGTTTTTCGAGGAGTTACCAAGAAAGTAAATGAAGGAAAGGCTGTGGATGTTGCCTACATGGACCTTAGTAAGGCCTTTGACAAGATCCCACACGGGAAGTTAGTTCAGAAGGTTCAGATACTAAGTATCCATGGAGAGGTTGTAAACTGGATTCGAAATTGGCTGTGTGGGAGAAGACACAGAGTGGTAGTGGATGATTGCTTCTCAGACTGGAGGCCTGTGTTTAGTGGTGTGCCTCAGGGATCTGTGCTGGGATCATTGTTGTTAGTTGTCTATATCAATGATCTCGATGATAATGTGGTAAATTGGATCAGCAAGTTTGCTGATGACACTAAGATTGGAGGCGTTGTGGACAGTGAGGAAGGTTTTCAAAGCTTGCAGGGGGAACTGTACCAACTGGAAAAATAAGCCAGAAAATGGCAGATAGAATTTAATGGAGACAAGTGTGAAGTATTGCATTTTGGAAGGAGAAATCAAGGTAGGACATACACAGTAAATGGTAAGGCACTGAGGAGTGCGGAGGAGCAAAGGGATCTGGGAGTTCAG
Source organism: Mobula hypostoma (assembly GCF_963921235.1). Classification (NCBI taxonomy): domain Eukaryota; kingdom Metazoa; phylum Chordata; class Chondrichthyes; order Myliobatiformes; family Myliobatidae; genus Mobula; species Mobula hypostoma. The sequence continues at coordinate 18,020,590 of NC_086114.1, forward strand.
ATACATAATTCCCTGAAAGTGGCATCAAAGGTAGACAGGGTTGTAAAGATGGCTTTTGGCATCCTGGCATTCATAAATCAAAGTATTGAGTATAGGAGTTGAGATGTTATGGTGAGGTTATATAGGACATTGGTGAGGCCAAATTTGGAGTATTGTGTACAGTTCTGGTCACCTAACTATAGGAAGGATGTCAGTAAGATTGAAAGAGTACAGAGAATGTACTAGGATGCAGCCAGGTCTTCAGGAGTTGAGTTACAGGGAAAGATTGAACAGGTTAGGACATTATTCCTTGGAGTGTAGAAGAATGAGGTGAGATTTGACAGAGGTTTACAAAATTATGAGGGGTATAGACAGAGTAAATGCAAGTAGGCTCTTTCCACTTAGATTAGGAGAGATAAATACGAGAGGACATGGCTTTAGGGTGAAAGGGGAAAGGTTTAGGGGGAACATTAGGGGGAACTTCTTCACTCAGAGAGTGGTGGGAATGTGGACCGAGCTGCCATCTGATGTGGTAAATGCGGGCTCACTCTTAAGTTTTAAGAATAAATTGGATAGATACATGGATGGGAGAGGTCTGACTGGGTGCAGTCAATGGGACTAGCGGAATAAAGTTTCGGCACAGTCTAGAAGGGCCAAATGGCCTGTTCTCTGTGCTGTAGTGTTCTACGGTTCTATGGTTCTAATGAAGGGTTAGATTAATCTTAGAATAGGTTAAAAGGTTGGCATAGTATCGTCGGACAAAGGGCCTATACTGCACTGTAGTGTTTTATGTTCTACTGTATGTTCTATGTTCTAAAGTGAATTCTATATCCAAGAATTGACTAGGTAGTTCAGCTCAACAATTCCTTCACAAGGACCACACAGATGGTACATTACTCATATCATATCATTGTTAGGTGCCCATCAAATGCAAAGCCATACTTGTTTGCAATGAAGAAAGCATTATATTTCAAAAGCAGTAAAAACATATTTAATGATATAAAAGTTTTGAGCTTTGCCAGTTAAAAAAATAAGCTGTAATTATTTCATTAGTGATGAAATAAGAAGTCTGCTTCTTTAATAAATCTACAAAATAACTCTGGCACAAAAGCAGTGAAATTTTGCAAGTGCAGAGCTGTGCTGAATAGGCCTGTAAATCTGATGAAAAATCATGACCAGTACATTTTCTCTTTGAATAAAAACTGAATTCATGGCCTTCAAAATCCAAAGTGTATTGAAATATACTGTAGAAAGATTTCTCCTTTTTAAAAAGGAAATATAATTGAGTTTGTATCTGACAAATCCCTTTAAGATTTGATCAATATAAGCATTTTCACCTTAACCTAGATCCAATGAAATGTACAATGGGGCATCATATTTTCATTTTATTTCGAGATACATATGGTAACAGGTCTTCTGGCTCAATGAACCCCCACCACCCAATTACATTCATGTGACCAATTAGCACACTAAACTGCAGGTCTCTAGTATGTAGGAGGAAACTGGAGCACCCAGAGGAAACCCACATGACTACAAGGAGAGCATCCGAGCAGCTGCATCACTGCCTGGTTTGGAAATTGCACCGTCTCGGATCGCAAGACCCTGCAGCGGATAGTTATGTCAGCTGAGAAGATCATCGGGGTCTCTCTTCCCGCTATTACAGACATTTACACCACACGCTGCACCTGTAAAGCCAACAGCATTGTGAAGGAGCCCACGCACCCCTCATACAAACTCTTCTCCCTCCTGCCATCTGGCAAAAGCATTCGGGCTCTTACGACCAGACTGTGCAACGGTTTCTTCCCCCGTGCCATCAGACTCCTCAATACTCAGAGTCTTGACTGACATCTACATCATTTATTATCATATTGTAATTTGTCATCTACTGTGCCTATTGTCTTGTTTATTAATTATTGTACTGCCCTGCACTGTTCTGCGCACTTTACATAGTCCTGTGCGGGTCTGAAGCCTAGTGCAGTTTTTATGTTGTTTTACGTGGTCTAGTGTAGCCTTGTGCTGTCTCACATAGTCTAGTGTAGTTTAGTGTTGTTTCATGTAGCACCAGGGTCCTGGAGGAACAATGATTCGTTTTTACTGTGTACTGTACCAGCAGCTTATGGTCGAAATGACAATAAACTTGACTTGACTTGAGAAAGTACAAACTCCTTTCAGACAGCAGTGGAACTGAATCTGGGTCACTGGGGTTGTAATAGCTTTACACTACACAACTGTGTCACCAAAAGCTACATGCACATTTCTTTATTGTACATGGAAACTTACACACCAAAGAACTGAAAGTATTATCTATTGCAAACTAAATAATGACAATCTATTTCTGGATATTAAGTTCAAATTCAATGTGCAAAGTAAACATTATCAAAGTATGTATATGTCACCATATACTATCTTGAGATTCATTTTTGCAGGTGTTCACAATAGAACAAAGAAATATAAGATCATTTAAAAACTATACACAAAGACTGACAGACAACCAATGTACAAAAGACAAACTGTGCAAATAAAAAATACATAAATAAGTAAAAATGTACTGAAAACATGAGTTGTTGAGTCCTTAAAATTGAGTCCATAAGACATAGGAACAGAGTTAGGCCATTCAGTCCATCAAGTCAGCTCTGAATTCCATGGGTTGTGGAATTAAATCAGAGTTGAGGTGAGTGAAGTAATCCATGCTGAGTCAGGAGCCTGAGGATTGAAAGCTTTATATCGTACCCTTGACCGTGTGGCTAAGCACAGCTCTAGTGCCATATTCAAATTTGCTGACGACACCATTGTCATTGGCCAAATCAAAGGTGGGGATGGTGACTGAAAATCTGCTACAACAACCATCTCTTACTCAATGTCAGCATGACCAACGAGCTGATTATTTACTTCAGTACACTTTATACTTTATTGTCGCCAAACAATTGATACTAGAACGTACAATCATCACAGTGATATTTGATTCTGCGCTTCCTGCTCCCTGGAGTACAAATCAATAGTAAATATTAAAAATTTAAATTATAAATCATAAATAGAAAATAGAAAATGGAAAGTAAGGCAGTGCAAAAAAAAAACGAGAGGCAGGTCCGGATATTTGGAGGGTACGGCCCAGATCCGGGTCAGGATCCGTTCAGCAGTCTTATCACAGTTGGAAAGAAGCTGTTCCCAAATCTGGCTGTACGAGTTTTCAAGCTCCTGAGCCTTCTCCCAGAGGGAAGAGGGACGAAAAGTGTGTTGGCTGGGTGGGTCGTGTCCTTGATTATCCTGGCAGCACTGCTCCGACAGCGTGCGGTGTAAAACCGAACATCCATGAGCCAGTTCTCATCGGGGAATCAGAGGTGGAGAGGGTCAGCAACTTCAAATTACTCGGTGTTATCAATTCAGAGGATCTGTCCTGCGTCCAGCACGTAAGTGGCATTACAAAGAAAGCACTGTAATAACTCTAACAACAGGAATTCTGCAGATGCTGGAAATTCAAGCAACATACATCAAAGTTGCTGGTGAACGCAGCAGGCCAAGCAGCATCTATAGGAAGAGGTGCAGTCGACGTTTCAGGCCGAGACCCTGATGCTGCTTGGCCTGCTGCGTTCACCAGCAACTTTGATGTATGTTACTGTAATAACTCTACTGTTTTCAATGTTTGTCAAGATTCAGCATGTCATCTAAAACTTCAACAATCTTCTATGTCTGGTTTTGACAATATTGAGTGGTTGCATCACTGCCTAGTATGGGAACACCAATGCCCTGTGAATGCCCGGAAGAAAATAAATGTCAGGGTTAGGTATGGTGACATATATGTACTTTGAATAATAAATCTACTTTTAACTGTGAACTTTGAATAACTGCTCAAAGTACCAAGGGTAACAACCGTTGTGGAGTACAAAGTAGTAGTGTTGTGGGGTGCCACGGTAGCATGGTGGCTAGCGCGATGTTTTTATAGCTCGGGGGGGGGGGGTGGAGTTTTGAGTTCAATCCTGGCATCCTCTGTACTTTCTCCCTATGGGATATGTGGGTTTTCCCTGGGCGCCCTGGTTTCCTCCTACAGTTCAAAGATGTATCAGGTAGGTTAATTGTTCCATAATTGGGTTAGGGTTAAATTGGGGTTGTTGGGGGTTGCTGTGCAGCGTGGTTCAAAGGGCTGAGGGGTCTATTCCACACTGTACCTCTAAATAAAATAAAATAAAATAAATTAACAATCACTTTCAATGCAATGAGTTGATTTTTTTTCAAATGATTAGCATTTTTTAAATAATTGTACACCCCATCTCCTTGGACTGGGTTGGTTTTGGGCTTTGGTTCAATTTGCTGATGCTTTGTTCCTATCATGAGCAAGTCCAGAAGTGACAGCCTGAATGGGCGTAACAGCAAACAGACGAAGGGAGTCAATTCTGACAAGTACAAAACAGGTTAATAGATCAATAGCCCAATATGTGAACTCATTCCATATGGCCTTAAACATGCTATAACGCCTATGGTCCCTGCCCTCCTCTATGATTCAGAGGTCTGAACAACCTGCAGTAGACACCACGCAGGTAGCATGAAAAATCCAAGTCCATTGGTGGGTAACTAAACAAACACCAGTGTCTTCTCCCAAGGCTAAGGCCCATAACGTCAAAGCTTAATTCATAGTTCACCATCTTATAGACACCTAACGTGAGACTACATGCATAAACATTCCAGTTCAAACTCTGTCACAGCTAGAGCATTCAGAAACACTTTTAGCATATTTTCTAAGGTCTCCTTCCAGACATCATTACTCACTGCCTCATGAACAGTCAAAGTGGAGAAAAGTTATACAAGAGGGAACTATGGACCTCCAGTTTTAGGAGGCCAAACAAAAGAAGTGCTGTATGACCAGCTACCCGCCCTCTTGCCTTGTCAAGCACCACCTGCCCCACACGCAGCAGAAAAGGCAGGACCCTACTGAACGATTCACCTGCTTCTCCACCCAAAGAACTGGAGTAGCAGCAGGCCAGCACTGATCCAAATAGGGTGCTGAAGAGGAAAAACGATGGATAGAGGGCGCAGTTGCAGTCCATGCTCCAGTTCCTTCAAGATCACCAAGTCATCATCCAGGAATTCCTCACCCAGACCAGTCTGGCACTTCAGACACTGCATAGTCACAGTGATAGGGAGAAAAGTGTTGATAAAGATCTTCACAGATACCAACCCAGAGTAACACAAACAAAATTATGGAGGAACTCAGCAACCCAGGCGGCATTTCTGGAAGGAAATAAATAGTCAATATTCCTGGCCGAAACCCTTCGTTCCCATGCATAGACGCTGCCTGAGCTGCTGAGTGTCTCCAGCATTTTGCATGTTACTCTTTGATTTCCAGTATCTGTAGAATCTCTTGTGTTCAGGCATTAACCCATTCAACTTTCTCAAGTAGCTCCCACACTTATATAGTGCGTTATCCATCTCAAAACTATTTCCAAACATATTATGCACAATTAAACTCTCCTTGAAATCAAAATAAGATGTCAAAATCAAGCTCTATGAAAACTGAAATTTACTGCTTTGAATGAAAGCGAAAATGTTTATTCTATGCTTGAAATTTACCACTTTGAGCTGTCTTTCCAGGTTCATTTGTTTATATGAAGCAGAAAGATTATCCTCAAATATTTAGAGATTTTAAAAATTAACTTTATTTGTCACATGCATTTTGAACTATTGAAACATACAATGAAATGTACCTTTTGTGTCAACAAACAACACATTCCAAGGGTCAGTCTGTGACAGTCACCATGCTTCCGGCGCTAACAGAGCATACCCACAACATACTAACCCATTCGTCTTTGGAATGCGGGTGGAACCCAAAGTACCTGCAGGAAACCCACACCTTCACAGGAAGAACGTACGAACTCCTTACAGACAGTGGCAGGAACCAAACCACGATTGATGGCGCTATAAACTTTACACTAACCATTACAGTACCATGCACATGATATTTAATTCTATTGATAATACCAATATAAAAATTGCTATAGTATTGGTAAAACTGAAAACATGACCAGTTTCCTCTGCCTCTCTATGAATCCTTTCCATAAGACCATAAGTTATTGGAGTAGAAGTAGCCCATTCAGCCCATCGAGTCTGCTCACCCATTCAATCATGGGCTAAACCAATTCTTCCAGTCATCCCCACTCCCCTGCCTTCTCCCCATATCCTTTGATGCTCTGGCTAATCAAGAACCTATCTATCTCTGCCTTAAATGCACCCAATGACTTGGCCTCCACAGCCACTCGTGGCAACAAATTTCACAGATTTACCACCCTCTGACTAAAGTAATTTCTCCGCATCTCAGTTCTAAAAGGACTTCCATCAACCATGAAGTCGTGTCCTCTTGTCCCAGACTCCCCTACCATGGGAAATAACTTTGCCATATCTAATCTGTTCAGGCCTTTTGACACTTGGAATGTTTTTATGAGATCCCCCCTCATTCTCCTGAATTCCAGGGAATACAGATCAAGAGTTGCCAGACGTTCCTCATATGGTAACCCTTTCATTCCTGGAATCATTCTCGTGAATCTTCTCTGAACCCCCTCCAATGTCAGTGTATCCTTTCTAAAATAAAGGGCCCAAAACTGCACACAATACTCCAAGTGTGGTCTCACGAGTGCCTTATAGAGCCTCAACATCACATCCGGGCTCTTATATTATGTACCTCTAGAAATAAATGCCAACATTGCATTTGCCTTCTTCACCACCGACTCAACTTGGAGGTTAACCTTTAGGGTATCCTGCACAAGGACTCCCAAGTCCCTTTGCATCTCTGCATTTTGAATTCTCTCCCCACCTAAATAATAGTCTGCCCGTTTATTTCTTCCACCAAAGTGCATGACCATACACTTTCCAACATTGTATTTCATTTGCCACTTCTTTGCCCATTCCTCTAAACTATCTTAGTCCCTCTGTAGGCTTTCTATTTCCTCAACACTACCCGCTCTTCCACCTATCTTTGTATCATCAGCAAATTTAGCCACGAATCCATTAATCCCCTAGTCCAAATCATTGACATACATCTTAAAAGGCAGTGGTCCCAATACCAACCCCTTTGGAACTCCACTGGTAACCGGCAGCCAGCCAGAATAGGATCCCTTTATTCCCACTCTCTGTTTTCTGCCAATCAGCCAGTGCTCCACCCATGCTAGTAACCTCCCTGTAATTCCATGGGCTCTTATCTTGCTAAGCAGCCTCACGTATAGCACCTTGTCAAAGGCCTTCTGAAAATTCAAGTGCACCACATCTACTGCATCTCCTTTGTCTACCCTGCTTGTAATTTCCTCAAAAAATTGCAGTAGGTTAGTCAGGCAGAATTTTCCTTTCAAAAAACTATGCTGGCTTTGGCCTATCTTGTCATGTGCCTCCAGGTATTCCATAATCTCAACCCTAACAATCGATTCCAGCAACTTCCCAACCATTGATGTCAGGCTAACAGGTCTACAGTTTCCTTTCTGCTGCCTTCCACCCTTCTTAAATAGTGGAGTAACATTTGCAATGTTCCAGTCATCCAGTACAATGCCAGAATCTATTGATTTTTGAAAGATCATTGTTAATGCCTCTGCAATCTCTCCAGCTACTTCCTTCCGAACCTGAGGGTGCATTCCAAAAGGTCCAGGAGATTAAGACCATTAAGCCTCCTGATCACCTTCTCAGTTATAATTTTCACTGCACATACTTCACTTCCCTGACACCCTTGAATGTCCGGTATACTGTAGATTTCTTCAACTTCGAAGACTGATGCAAAATACACATTCAGTTCCTCTGTCATCTCTGCGTCTCTCATTACAATATCTCCAGCATCATTTTGTATTGGTCCTATATCTACGCTCAATTCTCTTTTACCCTTTATACACTTTTAGTATCTTCTTTGGTATTAGTTGCCAGCTTCCTTTCATAATTCATCTTTCCCTTCTTAATGACCTTCTTAGTTTCCTTCTGCAAGTTTCTAAAAGCTTCCCAGTCCTCTATCTTCCTATTAGCTTTGGCTTCCTTGTATGCCCTCTCTTTTGCTTTTACTTTGGCTCTGACTTCACTTGTCAGCCATGGTAGTGTCCTTCTTCCATTTGAAAATTTCTTCATTTGGAATATATCTGTCTTGCACTTCCCTCATTTTTCACAGAAACTCCAGCCATTGCTGCTCTGCTGCCCTTCCTGGTAGTGTCCCTTTCCAGTCAACCTTGGCCAGTTCCCCTCTCATGCCATTGTAATTTCCTTTATTCCACTGAAATACCAAAACATTGGAATTTAGTTTCTCCTTCTCAAATTTTAATTTGAACTCGATCATATTGTGATCACTGTTCCGTAAGGGTTCCTTAACCTTAAGCTCTCTTATCACCTCCGGATCATTGCACAACACCCAATCCAGCACAACTGATCCCCTACTGGGCTGAACAACAAGCTATCCTAAAAAGCCGTCCCTTAGACGTTCTACAAATTCTCTCTCTTGAGGTCCAGTACTGGCCTGGTTTTTCCAATCCACTTTCATGTTAAAATCCCCAACGATTATTATGACATTGCCCTTCTGACACACCTTTTCTATCTCCTGCTGTAACTTGTAATCCACATCCCAGCTGCTGTTTAGAGGCCTGTATACAACTGCCATTAGGGTCCTTTTACCATTGCCATTTCTTAGCTCAAACCATAGAGTTAAGAAACTTTTCCATGCCTGACATTGCTATTTCCCAGTCTTTGCATGGATGAAAAAGTTCCTTGGTTCTCTTCAATTCGCCATGATCTTTCTTGCTATTATATCCATACTTTCAAAACAGCAACAACTCCACCCAAACTTTTTCACTGCAGAACTGAGCTGGATTTGGCTTGGTCCACCCCAATCCATTCAATCCTATGCTTCTGTATCTTCATGAGCGGACGAAGAGAACTGAACTAACTCATCCTTCACACTTGGGGTGAAGGTGGTGAGAGCTCAGCGAGACAAGACTGAAACATCACCCTAAGCCATTTGGAGGAGGCAAGATTAGAGACACACTCTCACTTCTTGTCAACAATGGGTGGCTTGATAATCAGAGATATTTAAAACATTGAATTATCCTACTTCAGATAACTCATTCCCTCAACGTCCCTTTTCTCTTCTCCTTATCCTCCTACACACACCTAACCCAGAGCACTCATCAGCCAATTTCTTTCCTGACCTCCACCCACTCCATCAGCCCATCACCGATACACAGTTGTCACTGGATACAATGCTCCCCCACACCCTATCCCCTCCCCTCCCACATCTGCTCATCCCACCTAGCTTGTTTGGTTCTAACTCTCCTATCAGATTCCATCATCTGTAGCTCCTTGCAACCCCCTACACATCCCATCCCAGCTGCTGTGGCTCTCTCCACTCTCTTCTCCTCCAATTGCCCACCAGCCCCTTTTCACCTAGATGTACTGTGCTGTACTATTCTATGTTCTATGTTCTATCCACTATCACTTTGCTAACTCTTGCTCTTCCCGTTCCCCTCTTCTCTTTATGACGATAAAGAGAATAGATTAGCTTTGTTAGAATTTGCCAATGGTTTAGGATGCAACCTTGCGTCAGGATTGAGAGTGAGGGGAGAAGACAGCCAATGGGAGGGGTGAGACGGAGACCAGTAGGAGCTTGATGAATAGAGGAGGGAGGAGAATGATGGGCAGATGAAGAAAGCTGGGGGGGGGGTGGGTTGTGGATTTGAGTGAGAGGTGGAAACAGATGAAGAAAAATGAACTTTATGAATGAAGTTTATTTCAGATATAAAAAATAAATACCAGTAACTCAAGTTCAGCCCTGACCTCGAGTGTTACCAGTGTGATGTTCGTATGTTCTCATGGTGACCACATGAGTTTCGTCCACTTCCCAGAGACTAGTAGGTTAGAAGGTTAATTGGACATTGCAATTAACCTAGAGTCATAGACTTATACAGCACAGAAGAGGGCACTTCAGTCCCGTTCATCCATACCGAGCAAGATGTCTATTTGACGTTGATGTTTGGCCCATTTCCCTCTAAACCTTCCCTCTCCATGTACCTGTCTAAATGGTTGTAATTGTACCCATCACTACAAGATCCCCCAGCAGCTCCAAGCATATGTCCAGCACCCTCCATGAAGGTGTGTTAGAGTTTGGTAGGAGGAGATGGATACACAGGGAGAATGGAATCCAACTGAGATATTGAGCCAATACGCTGTCTAGTATTCAGCTGCGCCTAGAAGATCTTCTGGGACAATAATGAAAAGGAGCAAGTGAGTTACAGCCAAAGACATGCCAATGTTTTTTCCCCTGGTCTTGCCAAGATTAACCAACCAATGTCACTAAAAGAAATGACTATGTTGTCATGAACTCATTGCTGTCTCTGGAAACCTGCTGCGAACAAAATGACTGCTACGGCTCCTACATTAAAACAGTGACTCTATTTCAAAAGCTCTTCATTGATTATAAAAGGAATACTTTATGAAGCCCTGAAATCTTGGTATAGGATGCTACAGAAATGTATGTCATTTTTTTTTTCCTTTATGACAACTGTGATGTCTACTCGGGTTCACTTTATGTAGATGCCAATCCCCCTTCAATTAGGTCACCATGGTAGCCCAGTGGTTAGCGTGACGCCATTACAGCTTGGGGTGTTCCGGAGTTCGGAGTTCAATTCTGGTGCCGTCTGTAAGGAGCTTGTACGTTCTCCCCGTGAACCTGTGGGTTTCCTCCGGGTGCTCCAGTTTCCTCCCACAGTCCAGAGACGTACTGGTTAGTAGGTTAATCGGTCATTGTAAATTGTCCTGTGATTAAGTAGATGAGTTGCAGGGTGAAGTGGCTTGTTGGGTTGAAAGGGCCTACACCATGCTGCATCATTAAATGAATTACATTCTATTTTGGTGCCGGAAGCATGGTGACACTTGTGAGCTGCCCCCCAGCCCGTCTTCGGGCTGTGTTGATGCAAACGATGCATTTCATTGTATGTTTCAATGTACATTTACAAATAAAGCTCATAATTTTTCTACATAAAGTAGGTTGTGCTAATAATTTTCATTTTGTACTGCCTCGATGTACTGACCTATAGAATGATCGGTCTGGATGCACACAATTTCACTGTATCTTGGTACATGTGACAATAATGAGATCATAAAATACAGGAGCAGATCGAGGTCATTTGGCCCAACCACTATTTCATCATGGCTGATCCATTTCCCTCTCAGCTCCATTCTCCTGCTTTCTCCTTGTATCCCATAATGCCCTGACTACTCAGGAACCTATCAATACACCCAATGACCTGGCCCCCGAAATCGCCCGTGGCAATGAATTCCACAGATTCACCACACTCTGACTAAGGAAGTGCCTCCTCGTTCCCTTTCTAAATGGATGTCCTTCTATTCTGAGGCTGCATCCTCTGGTCCGGGGTGCCTGCACCATAGGAAACACCCTCCCCACATCCACTCTTATCGATGCCTTTCATCAACATTTCATGGGTTTCCATGAGATCCCCCCCCATTCTTCTGCATTCCAGGCCCAGAGCCATCAATTGATCCTCATATTGTTAATCCTTTCATTCCTGGGTTCATTCTCGTGAACCTCCTCTGAACCCTCTCCAATGTCACCGCATCCTCTCTTTGATAATAAACCAGTTACCAGTTTTATTCTCTCCACATTCTTTTCAACTACTCCCTGACAAACCCTGGGATAATTACGACGGCGAATTGACCTGTCAGTCTGAATTTTTGGGGGGTTTTGGAAATAGCCAGAACACTAAGGGCAATCTTGGGTGGTATGTACAAACAGTAGCCAAGATCAGGCTTGAACCCAGGTCTCAGGCAGTGCGAGGCACCAGCTCATCACTGTGTCACCCGCAAATGCTTTTCTGGTTAGGAGGTGGAGAAGGACTAGCTGATGTCCTCACATGAGTCAACATCTGCCATTCCAGGAGTTCAGCATCCCTCCTCATCTTTGGGAGGGTACATAGCACAAAATGAATACATCCTTGAAAGCCTTTATCTACTCTCTCCCTACCATCGAGGACATCGTCAAAAGGCGATGCCTCAAGAAGGCAGCATCCATTACAAAAGACTCTAACTATCTGGGACATGCTTCTGTCTGTTTGCTACCATCAGAAGGAGGTACAGGACCCTGAGCACATGGACGTCAATATTTTAGGAACAGCTTCTTCCCTACCACCATTCGATTTCTGACCTGCCCACGAACATGCAAAATATCGCTCCTTTTTTGCACTACTTATGAGTTTATTTTTTATATTTCTTATTGTAACTTATAGAGTATTTTATGTATAGTGCTGTACTGCTGCCACGAAACAATAAATTTCACAACATATGTCAGTGATAATGGTTATGACTTCTGTACATTAAAAGTCAATGTCTATCGAAGGAGCTGCACAGATTTGAACTCAATATCTGGACATATATTGATCTGCCTCCAACATTGGAGTGAGTAGCCAGGAACTCTTTGTCCCTGGTGAGATGCTATAAATGACACCAGACGTTAATTCTTTTCCAAACAATATGAGTTTGCAACAGTTCAAACAACCTGCAAGCTGAAGTAGAATTAAACTCAAGGTTGGAGGGTTGAGCATAGAGAATAATAGCTAGCCACTCAGAAATCACTGCTTCAGGAAGGGTGACACTATTACATCTTGGGGTGTCGGATTTTGGAGTTCACGTCTGACGCCGTCTGTGAGGAGTTTGTATGTTTTCACTGTGAGTGCATGGGTTTCCTCCAGATGCTCCGGTTTCCTCCCACACTCCAAAGACATACCGGTTAATAGGATATAGTAAATTATCCTGTGATTAGGCTGGAGTTAGATAGGTGGGTTGATAGGTAGTGAGACTTGTTGGCCCAGAACGGCCTGTTCTGTGCCGTATCATGAAATAAATTAATATTTTAAAAGGACCTTGGTCTTATCAACTCTTAAGCAGAGCCCCATTTGGAAAACCAAGGGTTAAATTGTCCCAAGGTGTAACAATATACCAAAGGCAAGTGCACCGAGCATGACTATAAATCTGCCATATCCTGAATTGCTGGTTACATCATGATCTGATATGACAATTCAAATAGGCAGGAATGTGAAAGAATGTAAGACTAATGGACTCGGCCCAATACACTGCTGGCACAGGTCCCCCCACAACCATCACAACATGAAATGCTGCCTCAGGAAAGCAACATCTGTTATCAAAGATCCCCACCATCCAGGCCATGCTATCTTTTTGCAGCTACTCTCGGGCAGGGGGTATGTACGCCTGAAGTTCCACACCATCAGGTTCAAGAACCTTTAACCATTTGGTGCTTGAGTCATCCGGCACAACCTTAATCACTACCTCAGTATAGCAACACCATGACTACTTTGTACTGCAATAGACTTCTGTTTTAATTTTGCCGCTTCTTGTATATTTTTATACAATTTATATAGAGCATTGTGCACTGAAGTTCAGCAGAGATCCTACGGCCCACAATGTTGTGCCAACCTTTTAACCTTCTTCCTACATAGCCCTTCATTTTTCTATTATCCAAGTGCTTATTTAAGAATTTCTTAAATACCCCTGATATATCTACCTCTACCACCACACCCTGGCAGGACGTACCTCTGACATCCCCCATACTTACATACATAATTTATATTTTTCTTGTGAATGTTGTACATATGATGCTACGTGACTCTGATGTTGCTACAGGTGAAATTTTCACAGCACCCGTGCATATTTGTTCTTACTTGTGCAAATGCCAATATGCTCATCTTCAATGTCAGCATGCCACAAATGTGCTTTTCCTGACAAACTCAGAGTACCTTACAAACCCAGTAAACCTTGCACGTGTAACACACCTTACAAATTTCACACCTGTCATTAGACCAAAACACATAGGAGCAGATTTAGGCCATTTCACCCATCAAATCCATTCCATCATTCAATCATGGCTGATTTATTATTCCCTTCAACTCCATTCCATGCCTCCTCCCTGTAACCTTTGACACTCTTATTAAGCAAAAACCTAGCAACCTCTGCATTAAATATACCCAATGCTTGGCCTCCACTATCCTCCATGGCAATGAATTCCCCAGATTCACCACCATCCGGTTACAGAAATTCCTTCTCACCTTGTCCTAATCTCATCCTTGTATTTAGAGGCTGTGTCCTCTGGTCCTAGACTCCCTCACTATAGGAAACATTCTCTCCATGTCCACTCTATCTAGACCTTTCAATATTCGACAGATTTCAACGAGATACCACCTCTTTCTTCTAAGCTCCTGCAAGTAGAGGCACAGAGCCATCAAACACTCCTCATACATCAACCCTTTCATTCCCTGTTCATCCACACAGCTCAACGGTACATTTGTAATGATCCTGATGAAAATACGGCACAAGGGAAAACAAAACCACATGTAGATAGATAGATACAGGCTTTATTGATCCCAAATGCTTTTATTGTCACAGTAGCGTTACAAGTCCACAGATATACAAATGTACAAATATTAGAAGAGAAGTACGAAAAAATTAAAAAAAATAAGTTAGCTCAACTGTCTAACAGGAGGACTATCACTTCCCTGGCTATAGAGCCTAAAGGCCAAGGGTAAGATTGACCTCATATAGTGCTCTTTGGAGCAGCCAAGGTGGCATGCAGAGGATGAGGAACATTGTCTAGAATTGCTAGGATTTCCCATAGGGTCCTTTGTTCTATCACACCCTCCAGTTTGTCCAGTTTGATGCCTATTGGCATCACCCATGCTGATGCCATTGACCCTGAACACCACCGCATAGAAGATTGTACTGATGACAGCAGACTGGTAGAACATGTGAAGTAGAGGCCTGCATACTCCAAATGACCTCAGTCTCCTCACGAAGTAGAGGTGACCCCGGACCTTCTTGTACAAAGCCACTCTATCTAGGCCTTTCAATATTCGACAGGCTTCAATGAGATGCCCCTTCTTTCTTCTAAATTCCAACAAGCGTAGGCCCAGAGCCACCAAACACTCCTCATACATTAACCCTTTCATTCCTGAGGTCATCCGCACACCTCAATGTAAAGGTATTCATTATAATTTCAGAGAGAAAGAATAAATTCAAGTTGTTTTATAATCTGAATTTGAAACATCTCGGTTATAGCACATATTAGGGACAGCAACATTGAGAGATTTTACAAAGAGGAATAGTTTTCTCCAGGTGTATCCATAATACTGCTGTTTGCTATCAAATCAAACTGAGTATGATCAGCTCAGGCAGTGCCGTGCGCCCAGATAGTACAACAGTGTAATTGAATTCTGACAATATCTTTACAAAGTGATCTTGGAAAAAAAAACTATTATTTATGTGCAATCCTGACACTATCATTTCTGAATCTTTGTTGGACTGTGGTTGCTATCCAAATGTATAAATTCTCTCTGGGTTCAGCAGCCTATACCCCACCTCCGATTTCAAGCTAGTGTTTGTTGAGCTATCAGGTGTTCTCAGTGAACAAACAGCTCCCTTCTCTGCCCTGATAGATGCCCCCTTTTTCATCTATCCAAGGCTTATCAAAAACACAATTTAATTACTGCTTCCAAAAGTGTAAACACAGCTTCTTTTTATCTTGTGATACATCTGGACAAGTAGACAATGTGCTAAAACAAAATAAATCTGCCCTGACAGTTACATCAAAGGGTTCGGCCAAGGGCTTGCAGCTACTTAATGCACTGGAATGCTGTTGCTAGGCATCAACCTACAACCTATCAGCCCCAGAAAGAAGAGCTCTTTTAAAAGCGGCTTGAAGAAAGTGAGAGAGTGGGAACGAGGAAGTTAAAAAGACTTCAGAATCTTAAGAGATTTAGAAGCTTAACTCAAACAGTTTAGCATTTCTCAGCTTTGTCACCAAATAAAGCTGCCGATTTTTATGGTGAAAGATAACAGTATAAACTTGTCGATATTTTCCCTTTTGGGCTCCCTGTCAGTGTTGAGTAGACACGGTTCTTGTTAAAGCCGTGTACTTACATGTACAATCAGATGAGAGACAAGAGATGCCGAATAATGTGCTTGCCCTGTGTCGCTGGAGAGTAACGACTGATGGGAGTCTTGAGTCCCAACACTTAAAAGCCACTTTATCAGTTGAAAGATGAGTTAATGGGTTTAGAACATCAGAATTCTAATGCGATTTACAAGTTATTTCAGAAAATGGCTGCAACAATAACACATTCTATTGACATAGCACCAAACAACCTCAAGGTTGCTCATAGGTGTGCTACAGTCACATGAGAAGATATTAGGGCAAAACACAAATAGTCAGAAATAAAGATACATTTTAAAATATGCATCCAATGAGAAGGGAGAAACAGCAAGTTTATAGAGGTAATTCCAGAGATTAGTGCTGGTTGCTGAAGGAACGTCCTCTGATGGTAGGAGTGATTTACATTTTGAGATCATAATCTGAGAAGAATGGATAATTCCAAGACTAGAAAAGATTACAAAGACAGGGAGGGATCTGAAAATAAGGAAGGAAATTTTAAAACTGAAGCCTTGTTTAATCCTGGAACAGATTGCACTTCTCAAAACCAGTAGAGAATGTGGATTAAAAGAATGTTCTTTAAAAGACTTCCTTCATCCCTGTACAGAAGACATTTCAATTATTACTTGCTATTGACTGAAAGTGAACATGATAATTCAGAAGCAAATTCTTTCAAATCTGGAACAAATGATAAATTAAGTCAAACACCTGAATTCTGTAGTGGTTAACTTTCATTACATTACCAGTTTTAAACACTTCGTCATCATCATTATGTACTGTGTCATATGATGTGGGGGATCACGGTCTTGACCATGTTTGTTCTTGCCAGATTTTTCAACAGAAGTGGTTTGCCATTGCCTTCTTCTTGGCAGTGTCTTTACAAAATGGGTGACCCCAGCCATTATCAACACTTTTCAGAGATTGTCCGTCTGGCGTCAGTAGTCGCATAACCAGGACATGGTATGCACCAGTTGCTCCCATGGCTTCATGTGACCCTGATCGGTGTTTTGGGGGGGGGGGTGCTAAGAATGTACTACACTTTGCCCAAGGGTGCAGGCTAGGGGAGGGAAGGAGCGTCTTTGGTAGTGACGAATCTCCACCCCGCCACCTGTTCATACTTTGAGGAGCTAATAAACATGTAAAGATGACCACAACTTGTTCACTGTAACAACCTAAACTTAGAGTTATTTCACATCTTAAACGTTGTAAAAGATTTCTACAACTTTTGGATTGTAGAAGATCACTTTACAGGAATATAATTTTTTTAAAAATTGAAACCAAATTGTACACCGTCACACCAAATTTTCCAGGAGCTCGGACTTCAGCAGAAGACCTTGAAATCACTAGCATGGCCCAAGGACTGGCAGCCAGCAATCTGGAGGCAGCAAATGATCCACATCAATATACTGCAGGTTCCAGAGAAAATTAGAACCAAGGCCTATCACTTGAATTTTATTTTAACAATCTTTCTGTAGGTGACTACAGTTCCAATCCATAGATTTAAACTCCATTTTTCAAAGGCTAATAAATTCCTTCTATAACCCCTTGCCCCATCTGAACTATTAACACTTTACCTTCAATAGGCATTTATTAAGAGAAAGGGAGATTATAAATCCAACCTCCCCTACCAGGGAGAATATAAATACAACCTCCCCTACCAGGGAGAATATAAATACAACCTCCCCTACCAGGGAGAATTCAATCTCACTTAGTACTAGATCCATTTCGGCATCATAATTTTAAATAGAAACCAAACATCAATGCAAGTAGCTAGTCCAGATACCACATTTTTTTAAAATTAAGATTCGCTTTATTTGTCACGTGTACATCAAAACATACAGTGAAATGCGTTATTTGTTTCAACATCCAACACTGTCTGAGAATGTGCTGGGGACAGCCTGTAAGTATCGCCATGCTTCTGGTACCAACATAACATACTCAATTGAATTATACTTGTTTTGAGCCACTATTAAATATATGAATGGGGAAATCAAATATTAAGTGAGGCTTGTATTCAAAACACAAGGTTGAACAGAAAACTGATTCCACACACAATTTTTGCTCAGACCATGATGGTTTAATAAACCATATTTATCATCCACATTGCTTTACTCCAACTGCATAAGCTTGCTTACAAGTTAAACAAAACAACATTATTTCTAATTCTTCAGTATCTCTTTCAATCAATTGAAACAGCCATTCCACAGGGGGTTTAAGACAATTTGGTGCAGGGATTTGACCCGAGTTATTGACAATTCTATTCTCCACACAGATGCTGCTTGACATGCTAAGCTCTTCCAGCAGGTTGTGTGATTCTCCATGTTCCAGTACCTTCAGTACCTCGTGCCATCTTTGCACTGTGATTTTGTCTGCTCCTTACAACTATGCACTGACAACTGTGACAGTTTTGCTGTCTTTGACTGTATTACTTCCAAGAATATTTGACCATTCTCTCTTCCTTGTTTTAGAAAATGAGGCAGAGCAGGTACTTGTGGAAGTACAGATGTACCATGAGGAGCATTCTAACTGGCTGCAGCACCATCTGGTATGTGGGGGGTGGGGGAGCCCCCACAGGATCAAGATAAGCTGCAGAAAGTTGCAAAGTTAGTCAGCTCCATCATGGCCACCAGCCTCCCCAGCCTCCAGGACATCTTCAAGGAGCGATGCCTCGAAAAGACAGCATCCATCACTAAGGACCCCCATCACCCAGGGCATGCCCTCTTTTCATTACTGTCATCATGGTGGAGGCACAGGAGCTTGAAAGCACACACTCAGTGATTCATGAACAGCTTTTTCCCCTCTGCCATCCGATTTCTAAATATATATATATATATATATATACACACACACACTTCTTACTGTAATCCACAGTTTTTATTATTATGGATTGCAATGTACTGCCGCTGTTTAACAACAAATTTCGCATCATGTGCCGATGATATTAAACCTGATTCCAATACCTGTGCAAGCTTGGAGAATGAGTTTTATGTGCAGCAAAGTTTCCACCCTAGTTTATGCTGCTTTTGCTGTTCTCAGAGATCAGATGATGGTGGGGGGATTAATATTCCTCACATTGCCCAGATTTAGCATTAGTAGACTTAGTCAATGTTCTGATCCTGATCCCAATCCTCTGATGTATTTTTGTCGGTCTTTTTGTGCAGATATTGGATGAGTTCAAGATAGGCACTTCCATGAACTGGGACATTAATTATTAATAACTGTGTACAAGTCCCTCCCTCCCAAGAACATCAGCCTGTATGTATGTGTGTATGAACAAGCATTTGGGGAGACCACTGGGTTTGGATTATAGGATACAACCATCATGGATAACTTTAGTCATCTCAATGCTGTATGGACCCTGAAACTTTTAGACTCACGTTCAAGGACTCTACAACTCCTGTTCTCAGTTTTATTTATTTATTTCTTGTTACTATTGCATGATTTGTCCTCTTGCTCACTGGATGTTTGTCAATCTTTGTTTATGTATAGATTTTCATAAATTCTATTCTATTTCTGTTTTTTTCTGTAAATGCTTGCAAGAAAATGAATCTCAAGGTAGCATATGGTAACATATAAGTACGTTGCTAATAAATTTACATTGACTTAGACATTTGTGGTGCTCTAGGCATCTTCTGCTGTGTGGAACTTGGATTGTGGCAATATTGGATTGGTCGAGTTAAAGACTTTGATTTAACTACACATCACAGAGTCATAGAGCACTACAGCACAGAAAGAGAGCTGTCAGCCTATCTAGTCTGTGACAAAATGTGACAATTGCCTAGACCCATTGACTTACATCTGGATTTTAGACCTCCATATCCCTCCTGTCCATGTACTTATCCAAATGTCTCGTAAATCGAACCCTCATCCACCAGTATCTCTGGAAGCTCGTTCCACACTAGTGCGACCCTCTGAGTGAGGAAGAGCCTCCTCATGTTCCACTTAAATATTTCACTTTTCACCTTTAACCTATGACCTCTAGTTCTAGTCTCACCCAATCTCAACGGAAAAAAATGTCTGCTTGCACTTACCCTGTCTATACCACTGTAATTCTGTTTATTTCTATCAATTCTCCCCTCATTCTCCTACAGCACCCTTGGTTGGTCTATGTTTTTGTTAAAATCTGTTGCCAAGAAGCCTCATTTGTAAATGCGAAGTGTTTAGGTTACAAGCAGTAACCTGGGAAGGACCTGTAGATTAATTCCCAGGGCTACCACGGGATTCTGCAACAACTTATATAAAACGCTGGAGAACTCAGCAGAATAGAGTCAAAATCAGAATCAGAATCACTGGGATACGTTGTGAAATTTGTTGTCCTTGCGCAGCAGTACAATGTAATACATAATAATAGAAAAAAAACGTGAATTACAGTAAGTATATATAAATAGATAAATTAAAGAAGTAGTGTAAAAATAAAAGTATACAAGTAGTGAGGTAGTGTTTTTGAGTTCCAGAAATCGGATAGAAAAAGGGAAAAAACTGTTCCTGAATCGTTGAGTGTGTGCCTCCTCCCTGATGGCAGCAATGTCTGATGGGGGTCCTTAATGATGGATGCCACCTTTTTGAGGCATCGCTCCTTGAAGATGTCCTGGATACTATGGAGGCTCGTGCCCATGATGGAGCTGACTAAGTTTATAATTCTCTACAGCTTATTTTGATCCAGTGCAGTAGCCCACCTCCCCGTCCCCCAATACTAGATGGTGATGCAGCCAGTTAGAATGTTTTCCATGATATATCTGTAGAAATTTGCAAGTGGCTGTGGTGACATACCAAATCTCCTGAAACTTCTAATGAAATATAGCCGGTGTCAAGCTTTCTTTGTAGCTGCATCAATATGCTGGGCCCAGGATAGATCCTCAGAGATACTGACACACAGGAACTTGAAATTGCTCATTCTTTCCGCTTCTGATCTCTCTATGAGGACTGGCGTGTGTTCCCTTGTCTTATGCTTTCTGAAATCGACAATCAGTTCTTTGGTCTTACTGATGATGAGTGCAAGCTTGATGCTGTGATACCACTCAAGTAGTTGATATATTTTGTTCTTGTGTGCCCTTTTGTCACCATCTGAAACTCTGCCAACAATAGTTGTATTGTCAGCAAATTAATAGATGGCATTTGAGCTGTGTCTGGCCATACAGTCCTGGGTGTAGAGAGTGGAGCAGTGGGCTAAGCACACATCCCTGAGGTGTACCAGTGTTGATTATCAGTGAGGTGGAGATGTTATTTCCAATCTACACAGATTGTGAACTTCCAGTTAGGAAGGCAAGGATCCAGCTGCAGACAGAAGTACCGAGGCCCAGGTTTTGAAGCTTTCCAATGAGAACTGCAGGAATGATTGTGTTAAATGCTGAGCTATAGTCAATAAACAGCATCCTGACCTAGGTATTATATGCATCTATGGAACATCTATGCTCCACTGATCCATAAGCAGCAGCTATGGAGAATAATTAACAGTTGGCATCCTGATGAAGGGTCTTGGCCCAAAATACTGACTGTTTATTCCTTTCCATATATGCTGAGCTCTTCCATAATTTTCTATGGATTTCCAGTATCTGTAGAATCTCTTGTGTTTACAAGGGATTCTGTATGTCTTTCCCCACATTTTGGATATTGCTCGATATGGTGTGTCCTACACCCATTTACAACCAAAATCAAATATGGCAGAATGTTAAATGATATAACAACGGGGACTTGGAAAAGTTGACTGAAGCTTTGGAGATCACATTCTGGAATTTTATTTATCCAGCAAAATCTCCTCCTTGAACACCCTTGTTACACACGGAGTCAAAGATCTCATATGGCAACAACCATGAGACAAGAGGAAGGAAGGAGTCAATTCCTTCAACGTTGCCGGGGAGGAAAAGAGAGAAGAATCAAGAGAAGAGACAAAAACACTGTATCTTCATAAACACACAAAAAATACTGGGGGAACTCAGCAGGACAGGCAGCAAGTATTTCAGACATTTCAAGCTGAGACTCTTCATCAGGACTGGAAAGGAAGGAGGAAGATGACCTAATAAGAAGGTGGGGGAGATAGGGTAAAGATTACTTTCTCTGAAGATGATGGGTGAAGCCAGGTGTGGGGGAATATGGTGAGAGGGGAAGTGATGGAGGAAGTGAGAAGCTGGGAGATGATTAGTGGAAAAGGTAAAAGACTGAAGAAGAAGGGATCTGAGAGTAGAGGGGAGCAGACTATGGAGCAAGGGAAGGAGGAGGGGCACCAGGTGGAGATGATGGGCAGGTGAGGATAAGAGGAGGATAAGAGATTTTACCTGAAGTAGCTTGCATCCCAAAGAACTTATAAGCGAAATTCAGAATCAGAATCAGAATCAGGTTTATTATCACTGGCATGTCATGTGAAATTTGTTAACTTAGCAGCAGCAGTTTAATGCAATACGCATCAAGCAGAGAGAAAAAAATAATAATAAATAAACAACTAAGTCAATTGCGTATATTGAATAGATTTTAAAAACCATGCAAAAACAGAAATACTGTATACTGTATTAAAAAAAAGTGAGGTAGTGTCCAAAGATTCAATGTCCATTTAGGAATCGGATGGCAGAGGGGAAGAAGCTGTTCCTGAATCACTGCGTGTGTGCCTTCAGGCTTTTGTACTTCCTACCTGATGGTAACAGTGAGAAAAAGGCAAGCCCTGGGTGCTGGAGGTCCTTAATAATGGACATGCCTTTTTGAGACACCGCTCCGTGAAGATGTCCTGGGTACTTTGTAGGCAAGTGCCCAAGATGGAGTTGACGAGATTTACAACCTTTTGCAGCTTCTTTCGGTCCTGTGCAGTAGCCCGTCCATACCAGACAGTGATGCAGCCTGTCAGAATGCTCTCCATGGTACACAGTAGAAGTTTTTGAGTGCATTTGTTGACATGCCAAATCTCTTCAAAATGCAATCGCTTTGCAGAGGCAGACACCTGGGCCAAATTGTGGCAGGCCTCATTATCCTGTGCGAGGTGCTGCCCATGTCTTCCTTCATAGTGAAGCATTCCAATAGCCACATGGTAATGACTCCAGTGGCGAAGCAGGATTGTTGCTTAGTTTCAAACTGACAGCAGCATTTTACCAAATGACACATAATCATTTGGCCATTTGTTAGTAAGAGAATGGAAACACTTTTGATACTGACATGGACATTATCGATTAGAATATAAAGCTTTTCACAGAAGGCAATGTTGCAATATAAATTCAGAAATATATATGTACTTTGGTTACTGGATGCATTGGTCTTGCATCATCAGGTATTGTTTTGTTAAATGAGGGATGTACTGAAGAAGACACAAAGGTAGATCGAGAACCATGAGTATTATGAAATCTAATGGTCACTTGTTTAACCAATAAAATAAAATTTCCTTCATTCCTTTCATTTAAGAGGGAGACTTCATCCTTTAAATCATTTTTCACTGGTCATCCTTCATCTTTCTCCTTGTTGTACGTTATCTGTCGCGTTTTTGATGTGTAACTACACTCAGTAGCCAATTTATTAGATACACCTGTACCCCAGCTTGTTAATGCAAATACCTAATCAGCCAATCATATGGCAACAACTCAGTGCATAAAAGCATGCAGACATGGTCAGAAGGTTCAGTTATTGTTCAGACCAAATATCAGAATGGGGAAGAAATGTGATCTACGTGACTTTGACAGTGGAATGCTTGTTGGTGCCAGATGGGGTGGTTTGAGTATTTCAGAAAATGCTGATATCCTGGGATTTTCATGCACCACAGCCTCTAAAGTTTACAGAGAATGGTGAAAGAAATAAAAACATCCAATAAGGGCCAGTTCTGTGGTTGAAAGCACCTTGTTAATGATGGAGGTTAGAGGAAAATGGCCAGATTGTTTCAAGCTGACAGGAAGACAACAATAACTCAAATAATCATGCATTACAGCAGTGGTTTGCAGAAGAGCATCTCTGAATTCACAACACATCGAACCTTGAAGTGGATAGGCTAGAGAAGAAGAATACCTCAAGCATACACACAGTGGTCGTTTTATCATGCACAGAAAACACCTAATAACTGGCTCCTGAACCAGCATGAATAACTTCACTCACCTCAACACTGAAATGATTTCACAACCAATGGATTCACTTTCAAGGACTCTACAACTCATGTTCTCAGTATTATATATTTATTTATTACTCACTTTGTGTTTTTATTTGTACAGTTTGTCTTCTTTTGTACAATGGTTGTTTGTCAGTATTTGTTTGTGTGTAGCTTTTCATTGATTCCTTTAGCCTATTTCATTCAATAGCCTAATTCAGCTCCTGTGTCTTATGGTCTTATTGTATTTCTTTGTCCTAGTGTGAATGCCTGCACGAAAAAGAATCTTAGGGTAGTAGATGGAAAGATATACATACTTTGATAATAAATTTAGTTTGAACTTTGAACTAATGGAAGGAAGCCATTCAGCCCATTGAGACTATGAGCTCACTCAGAAAAAGCCCATCAATCCTACAGCTCCACTCTTTCCCCTGGACTCTATGATCTCTCAAGGAAAGAATGTTAACCATGGCTCCCCAAGCTTGCTCATCTTCTTTGAACACAATCCAGCACTGCCTCCAGCAAAGCAACACTCTCTCAGCACAAAATTGACTCGTCAACCTAGTTAAATACTCATATGCTGAATCCACCATTAGTGGTTTCAGGGAAGATATAACAGTATCCAATGCCCACAGAAACTGTAGCGAAGTGCCTCGGGAATGATATTCCAATAAAGATCAAGATCTTCAGCACTGGAGGAAGGGAAATAACTTGAAGAAGAAATTGAAAGAGATTATAATTGTAAATCTCTTCTGGCAGATGTTTTTCTAGCAATTCCAGCTCCAAGTTATGCCTTGAAGAGATGACGATATAGCAAAACCCCTTGTCCAAAGATTTCTGTGGCATATCCTCCTTGGCTATGAGTCAAGAATGAAATGCCATGATTTAAGTTATCGATGAGTCATATAACATATTCGAGTGTCAAAAAAATGGAAAGCAAAGTTTTCTTTGGGCTTTTTATATAATAACATCACTTTCTGAGCAACATTTGTCATGCCAGGGAACTCACGTTGAGCTATGCTTGAAGGTTGTCTGACGTTAATGCTTATCTCTTCAATTCTTGAGATAATGTTGCTGTTCCCTGATGTGAATAAACTTACTAGAATTATATATAATTCCTGTCATTGTATTTATGGAATTGTCAGGGTTCATTATAAATTTGGGATTGGGGTTCGACTTGCCTTCAAAACTCTGCGCTAAAAATGTCACTCAGAATTACGAAGTACTGAAAATGCCAATAAATTTTTGCACCATAAGAATGCCATCACTTAGGTGCTCACTATCCAAAACATGCCCTCTTCTCACTGCTACCATACCGGAGGAGGTACAGAGGCCTGAAGATTTAGAAGCAGCTTCTTCCCTCCAACATCAAGTTTAACTTCAGTTTATTTCACTCAACCGCACACATGTGTATCACCTAATGAAACGTTTCTTCCGGACAAAGGTGCATAACACAGAACATATAACTCACACACACACAACACATGAAGTAACATTACCACAAATAAATTAACAAACAATAAGATGCATTTACAACACAAGTTAAAAAGTAAACAGTATAATGGTACGTGATGAGACCTGAGTGGTAGCAGTGAGCTCAGAAGTGTTATAGCTTGGGGAAGAAGCTGTGAGTTCTTGTCCAAATTCTATGGTACTTCCTGCCATAGCGGTCAAAGAGATTGTTGGATGGATGGGAGGGATCATTGAGAGCGCTAATGGCTATGTGCACACAGCGGTCTGGTTAAGTATCTTGGATAGGTGGAAGAGAGACCTTGATGATCCTCTCAGCTGTCCGCATAATCCTTTGTAGGGAATTACGGTCAGATGCCTTGAAATTCCTGCATCAGACGGTGATGCAGTTGGTCAAAACACCCTCGCTGGTGATCAGATCAGATTAGGTTTCTGAACGATCCACATACCCATGACCAATTCCTCATTATTTCTTTTTTTTGCACTACATGCTGGTAGAGAGAGTTTTATTTGGATTTTCTTTAGCGCTGGAAATGGTTACATCCCGACATGTGGGACAGAAGCAAGGTCGCATTGTGTATTCCACGGACCAGCAAATGCCGGCCGGTTTAGTGAGCAGAGTGGCGGACACCCCTGCTGAAATCTGGAGGAAACCACACAGAGGATGCAGAGGGGGATCACAAAGCCGAGGAAAGAGGACCGGGTCGAGACAACAGAGGCTTTTGGAGGAGAGGAGTTCAGTGGGTAATACCATTCTGCCTGACCGGAAGTGCACCGAGAGCGGTAAGCGTAAAGGAGTTGGGTGCTTACTGATCTGGCTAACAACAGATGGTGCAATCCGGGTCATATTACAATCGAGGAACGTGTTTGCAGACTGGATATTGAACTTTTTACTGTTGGACTTCGGCCACATTCCACCGTGATACAACACTTGGCGGCACGGGAGGTCGTTCCTGCCTGTGGCCATCGAACGTGCAGCTCCTCCCGTGGAGGGTCAGACACCCTGAGCCAATAGACTGGTCCTGGACTTATTTTCCATCCGGCATAGTTTGCATTTTGTTGTTTGATTGTTGGGGGTTTTTTTGTATTGCTATATTTACACTCTATTCTTGGTTGGTGCGGCTGTAACGAAACCAAATTTCCCTCGGGATTAATAGAGTATATCTATCTATCTATCTACTTTTTTTTTTAATTTCTAGTAATTTTCTGTATTTGCTCTCCTCTCCTGCTACAAAACAACAACTTTCATGTCATACAAGTCAGTGATAATCAATCTGATTTTGACTTCAAAGTGATGACCATCTCTCAACAAGGCAAAATCCATCCACTGATTTGTGACTTTAATGGGATTACCATTACAAAGTCCCTGCGTCAATCCCAACCCTGGCAGTCACCAACTCCATAAATCTCATCCTTCTGACCCCCATAGAATACAGGCCCCGAGATCATGGCTCCTTATAGGTCTTGGCTTGCTGGGATGATGGAATCGAGAACACCAATGTCAAAAAGAGTCAGAGGGAAGAGTTCTTTCCAGCAGGAACTGGCTGCTCTCTATCCTCAAAAAGCAATTGCACAACAAAAACTTCCAAGTTTAGCCACAAAGGCATGAGAATAAATGTCCTGTTCAAGGGATAAGAGATTGCACAACTCATAAATCCATGCCAGAGTGAGAAATCATTTCATTCCCCCGTCTCTCAGTTGAAGACAGAAAGAACTTTGCACTAACATTTTAAGAACAGCCCCCAGCCCAGCCCATGGTTTAATGATTTTTGCATGGCTGCTTGAAGTACAAATCCATCAATAAAATGGTTGTCATGTGCACCACTGAAAGGATGTTAGGAAAGTATTTTAACTTAGAAATGGGGCAGAGTGTTTATTTTTCAATAATTCACTCTGCGTGCTTGATTCCACTTGTACTAAGTTTTTTGTTTTTGTCTTTTTAACTGAGAGGAAAAAGAATGAAATGATTTTTCATTTTTCATCCTTACTCAAGGATGGAATTATGGGTTCTGTAAAACATCGCATGATGGTTGATCATATGCTGAAATGAGCTTAATTTCAGCAGTGTGGGAAAAGAACAAAGTCCACGCAGTATTAGACCAGAGGCATTTATATACGATATGCAATTAATGGCTCATTACAGTAAAACCCAACGATTTAATTTCCTGGACTTCATTCCAAACTCAAAACCAAATTTGCATCCAGAGCTGAGATTGTGTAATTTATTCATTTACCCCTGTATATGTAAATAACCAGTGAGTGATTTACAGCATTACACTGCCAGAGACGATCCTCAAATTCAAGTTTAAACTGAAAGATCTCACACAAGTAAACATAGAAACATAGAAAATAGGTGCAGGAGTAGGCCATTCAGCCCTTCGAGCCTGCACCGCCATTCAGTATGATCATGGCTGATCATCCAACTCAGAACCCTGTACCAGCCTTCCCTCCATACCCCCTGATCCCTTTAGCCAGCAAAGCTTGTGTTGCAGGTCCGGCTGTCATACTGAAGTATAAAAGATAGTTTATTAAATCATAGAAAGCAAAAAAAAAAACACCTATATATTGTCAATGGAACCTACACGTGGGAAGATAACTATACTGGCCTACTGTGTTCTGTTTTCCCAGGCTATTTTACTCACCTTTCATCATAAAACACCTGCTATTGCATTTTTTTTTAAAAAGTATGCTTCACAGAGGAAGTTCAGACTCTCAAAGAGTGGTGCCTTTTAAATTAGCATTGCTTGATGTACAGGGATCTACCCAGAAGAATTCTTGGAGCCCTTTTACAGATCCATGTGATTCCTGTGCTTCTGAGAGTTCTTAAGAGTACAAATGTTGATCTTTTCCATATCCAAGTAGCTTAAAGATCTAATTTTCAGCCTTAAGTAGCTCACACATTATTTCATAGCCAATTGAAAAAAACGTTTCAAATAACCATGTGGGGTAAAGTTATCATCAGCATATGTTGTTAAATTTGTTGTCTTTGCAGCAGCAATACAATGCAATACATAATAATAGATAAAACCTGTTAATTACACAAAGTATATACATATTAAATAGTTAAATTAAATAAGTAGCACAAAAATAAAAAATAAAAAGAAGTAGTGAGGTAATAACAGCCACCCATTTTAATTCCACTTCCCATTCCCATTCCGACATGTCCATCAATGGCCTCCTCTACTGTCGTGATGAGGCCACACTCAGGTTGGTGGGGCAACATCTTGTATTCTGTCTGGGTAGCCTCCAACCTGGTGGCATGAAGATTGATTTCTCGAATTTCTGGTAATTTTCTACAAACTTTCTCTTGTTAGTGAGGTAGTGTTCATGGGTTCAATGTCCAGTCAGTAATCAGCTGGTAGAGGAGAAGAAGGTGTGCCTGAATCATTGAGAACGTGTCTTTACACTCCTGTACCACTTTTTTGATGGTCGCAATGAGAACAAAGCATGACCAGGGTGATGGTCCTTAATGATGGATGCAGCCTTTTTTCTCTACAAGACCATTAGTTGTATAAGGCCTATGCTGAAGGAGATGCAACATAGCCTTATTTAGAACACCTCAGCAGAATTTTCAATGCAATCTACCCCTTCCTGTTAACATATACCCTGAGCCTGGCCAACAGTAATGTGGCATTAAATATTCTACTAAGTTGAAATTCTCGACCACTGCTGGGTCTGCTCAAGTATGTCTGAAATTAAATTAACCAAAGCGGGCAGTGACAAATCAGTTCTTCAGAAACACTTCTGCTGTTAAATTGTTTAATTTCATTCAACTCTGTTTTCACATCCAATAATAAATCAAGAAGTCTTTTGTTATTATCGGCCTCCATAAGTGCCACTCCAGAAAGCAATGGATCGTGTGGATATGTAATCCTGACTGCATAAACAGTAGGATTATTGCTGGTTAAAAAAATATTCTCATATTAGAGGCAGTACAGCTGTTGGAACACAAACCTGTGATGGATATCTCATTTCCTATGCATGACATCCATTTCTGGCAAATTATTGCCACATAAATTTCTTGTCAACAGAAATGGCCAATTAATTAAGTTAAAAATTTACTTCTGATCACCACCATAAACCAAATAGAACAGCAAAGCAATTTTCCAGTTAACAAAGCAACTCAGGGTCAGTTTAATGAATAATTTTTAACCCTGTTATCAAACAAAGACAGGCCAATATCTCAGAAGGCTGACAACAAACAGGTGATATTTGCAAAGCCTAAAAAGCATCATGTACACTGGGACATGTGGGAAACCATGCAGGTTATAACAAGGGGTGATGATCAAAAAGTGCCCAACATCCTCTTCAGCATAAAGGCAATGAAAAAAATAATGGATTCAATAAGTGCTTCCATAATAATAAGACTACATGTACAATTTGAAAAATGTATTGAAATGCACCTACATGCACATCAAGTTCAAGTTTATTGAACCATATGCATGCACACTGCCAAACGAAACAACGTTTTTCCAGACCAAGGTGCAAAGCACAGTACATATACATAACTCTCACACACATTTGTGGTAATATTACTTTATCACACATAAAAGTAGTATTATCATAAATAATTTAGCAAATAATAAAATATATTCCAGAAGATTGACATTTAGCATAAATGCTTTTACGACACAATAAAACAGAATAGAATATAATGGAACGGAACTTTATTGTCATTGTTCAAGACGATGAGATTGCAGTGCTACTCCAGTCTGTGCAAAACTGATATTTACGATGTCAAAAAGTAAACAGTATAATGCTACTGGCGCTTCATATGTATTGAGAACTGTGTGGCAGCAGGGAAGTCACTGGCTCAGGGCCTGGGGGAAGAAGCTGTTTCCCATCTGAACAGTGCTTGCCCTAATACTGCGGTACCTCCTGCCTGATGGTAGGGGGTCAAAGACATTGTGGGAGGAATTTATCTGTAGAACTGTAGACTGATCAGCTGGATTATGATCAAATACGATATACATTATCCTTTTCATTCTGACTTTGTCCTAAACTGGGATTAATTACTGCTGAACTTATTCTGGTGAATTGTTTAGTTCTGTCTATGACAAGCCAAGAGCTGAAGCATCTGGTCTGAAATATGTTGTAGATCTTTGGTCAGCTGAGAATTTTGCAATCAAAATGTTATGTCAAACAATCAAATAACAAGTTGCATTGAACTATTTTTTCCTGTGAGCTAATAAATTCAAGAGTATTATCAGTGACCCTTTCCATTTTAGTAGTGACACATTTCTGGTGAATTGCAAGGAAACTTTGTCCAATAGGCCTTGAGCCAGTTTCTGCCTTGTGTGCGAACGTTGTCTCCCACACAGCCTCCCAGCCTGGTAATAAATCAAGAGGTAGTATCAAGCGGACTATGCGTCACTGGGGAGGGCTGGATGCATCCGGGTGTGATTCTGTTTATCAAACGAGTAGCTTTGTAATCTTCTGTGGGAAGTTATGGAA
Source organism: Mobula hypostoma (assembly GCF_963921235.1). Lineage (NCBI taxonomy): Eukaryota > Metazoa > Chordata > Chondrichthyes > Myliobatiformes > Myliobatidae > Mobula > Mobula hypostoma. The sequence continues at coordinate 18,051,498 of NC_086114.1, forward strand.
GCTGACAGAGAAAACATGATTTAAAATTGGGTGTCAACGTAGCATAGCAGTTAATGCAATGCTATTACAGCTCGTGGCGTTCCAGAGCTCGGAGTTCAATTCTGGTGCCATTCTGTAAGATGTTTCTGTACATCCTTCCAGTGGAATGCATGGCTTTTCCCCAGGCGATCCAGTTTCCTCCCAAAGACCTATCAAGTAGGTTAATTGGTCATTGTAAATTGTCCCGTTATCAAGTTAGGGTTAATCAGGGTTGTGAGGATGCTGGGGCAACATGGCTCAAAGGTCAGAAGGGCCTACTTTGAACGGTACCACTAAATAAATAAAAACACGAACAACCATATGTAATATATATAAATATATATATTTATATAAAGCAACATGGTCATGAAATATTAAAGTCAATCCAAGGTTTGCAGATTATTTCATTATAGAACAGGGAACAGGATAGAACTGGACAGACCATTGTTGTGCTAATCTTGATGCTAATTTCTATTAAATGTTCTCCTCCATATCCCTCCATTTCCTTCATATTCATGTGTCCTAAAAGCCTTTTAAACTCCACCAAACTGCCTGCTTCCACTAATAACTCTGATAAATTAATAATCTACATCGGTGGTGCACGAGTGGAACAGGTCAAAAGCTTTCAGTTCCTCAGGGTCAATATCACAAATGACCTGACTTGGTCCAACCAAGCAGAGTCCACTGCCAAGAAGGCCCACCAGCACCTTTACTTCCTGAGAAAACAAAAGAAATTTGGCCTATCTCCTAAAACTCTCACTAATTTTTATAGATGCACCGTACCAAGCATTCTTCTAGGGTGCATTACAAACTGGTATGGAAGTTGTCCTGTCCAAGACCAAAAGAAGCTGCAGAAGATCATGAGCATGACGCAGCACATCACACAAACCGATCTTCCGTCCGTGGACTCACTTTACACTGCACGCTGACAGAGCAGTGCTGCTAGGATAATCAAGGACACGACCCACCCAGCCAACAGACTTTTTGTCCCTCTTCCCTCCGGGAGAAGGTTCAAGAGCTTGAAGACTCGTACGGCCAGATTTGGAAACAGCTTCTTTCCAACTGTGATAAGACTGCTGAACGGATCCTGACCTGGATCTGGGCCGTACCCTCCACACATCCGGACCTGCCTCTCGGTTTTTCTTTTGCACTACCTTACTTCCCATTTTTCTATTTTCTATTTATGATTTATAATTTAAATTTTCAATATTTACTAATTTTAACTATTTTTAATATTTAATATTTGTAATCCAGGGAGCGTGAAGCGCAGAATCAAATACCGCTGTGATAATTGTACGTTCTAGTACCAATTGTTTGGCGACAATAAAGTATAAAGTATATAAACGTTCACAACATCAAAAGTTCAAAGTAAATTTATTAACGAGTATATTCACAGTAACTGCAAAGTAACACAATAGGATCAATGAAAACCCACACACGAGAGTGACGGACAAACAACCAATGTGCAAAAGGCAACAAAATGTGCAAATACAAAAAAAAAGAAAATATGTATTAATAATAATAAATAATTAAGCAATAGACATTGAGAACATGAGTTGTAGAGTCTGTAAAAGTGAGTCGATAGGTTGTGGAATCAGTTCAGTGTTGGGGTGAGTGAAGTTATCCCCTCTGGTTCAAGACTCTGATGGATGAGGGGTAATAACTGTTCCTGAACCTGGTGGTGTGGGACTTGAGGCTCCCGCACCTCCTTCCTGTAGCAGCATCAGAGGATCAGAATAAATACACCATAGTTGTCACGGACTTTATTAAAACAGTTGTAGATGAGTGTGTCCTCACAAAATCATTCAAAACTTTCCCCAACCAGAAGTCCTGTGTGAACCATGAGATATGCAATCTGCTGAGGGACCGATCAGTGGGATTCAGGTCTGGAGACCAAGTTAAATACAAAAGGTCAGGGCATGATTATTCAGAAAGCCCTCTCACATGTGAAATGGCAATTCTAGACCAAACCTAAGTCATTGAAGGATGCTCGCCAGCTGTGGCAGAGCCTGAGTGCTGTCACTTCCTACAAGGTGAAAGCAAGCGACACAGGGAACAACAAGCAGAAGACCTCAATGGCTTTTGTGCTCACCTTGACCAGCAAGACATGAAGGCACCTTCACAAACTCCCACAGCCCCCGATGACCCTGTGATTTCAGTCTCTGGGACTGACGTAAGAGCATCCTTCAGATGGCTGAATTTATGGAAAGCATTCGGGCCAGAAACACCTGTGCCGATCAACCTGCTGGAGCGTTTACCAATATCTTTACTCTCTTGCTTGGGCAGTCTGAGGTACACACCTGCTTCAAGCAGGTTTCATGTATACTAGTGCCTAAGAAGACTGTGGTGACCTGTCTCAATGAACGTCGTCCAATAGCACGAACATCCACTGTGACGAACTTCTTTGAGAGGATGGCGATGAAACATATTAACATTTACCCCATCACTGAACTGTTCCCACAACCTATGGACTTCTTTCAAGGACTCTTCATCTCACGTACTCTATATTGATTGCTTCTTTATTTATTTATATTAGCATTTCTTATTTCCTTTCTTTTGGTGTTTTCACAGTCCATTGTCTTTTGCATATTGGCGTTTGTCCATCCTGTCGGCTGCAGTCTTTCGTTGATTCTATTGTGTTTCTTCTATTTACTGTGATTGCTCACCAAAAAATGAATCTCAGTGATATATATGGTGACATTTGTGTACTTTGTTAATACATTTACTTTGAACCTTAGAGAAAGTATGGCCTGGATTGTGGTGGTCCTTGATGATGGATACTGTTTTCCTGTGACAGTGCATCTTGTAAATGTGCTTAATAGTGGAATAGGCTGTATTCACTACTTTTTGTAGGTTTTTCTATTCAAGGGCATTGGTGTTCCCGTAACAGGCGATGATGTATCAAGTCAGAATACTCTCTAAACGCATCTATAGAAGTTTGTCAAAGTTTTAGATGATATGTTGAATCTGCGTAAACTTCTAAGTATGAAGAGGTGCTCCTGGACCTTCTTCGTAATGGCACATATGTTCTGGCCCAGGACTGATCCTCTGAAATGATAACACCGAGGAATTTAAAGTTGCTGACCCTCTCCACTTCTGATCACCAGATGAGGACTGGTTCATCTAAGAAATTAACACGTGATTAAAAACAAAATTCCACTCAGAAGGGCCTGTTCAACCCCTGGAGCATATAGAAAAGCTGGGATTAAGTATGCTCAATAGTACTTGGGTTTTATAATCATGAGAAATTCTGCAAATGCTGGAAATCCAAAGTGACACACAAAATGGTGGAGGAGCTCAGCAAATCAGACAGCATCTATGGAAGTGAATGCACAGTTGATATTTTGAGCAGAGATCCTTCTTCAGGGCTGGAAGAAGGGTTTTGGCTTGAAATATCAATTGTTTATTCACTTCCATAGATGCTGCCTGACCTGCTAAGTTCCTTCAGCATTTTGTGTGTGCTGACTTGGGTTTTATGCAAGGTTTAAGGTCTTGAGCTACAAACGTTTGTACAAAAACTAAACACAAGAGGTTCTGCAGATGATGGAATTTTTTTACGTCTGAAGATCAATGGTTGTGCTGGTGTATTGAAGGCAGTGGTGAATTTCACCGTTGATGTGTGCTTCATGCACTCATGCTGAGCTTGTAAATTTCATCAACTTTTCCCTTCCACCCTGCCCTTAAATTCACTTGGTCCATTTCTGACACCTCCCTTCCCTTTCTCGATCTCTCTGTCTCCATCTCTGGAGACAAACTGTCAACCGACATCTTTTACAAACCTACTAATTTCCACCGTTATCTTGGCTATACCTCTTTCCACCCTATCTCCTGTAATAACACTACTCCCTTTCCTTAGTACTTCACCTCCGCCACATCTGTTACTTTCCTTTCTAGGACATTAGAGACATCCTCTTTCTTTAAGAATGGGGTTTTCTTTCCCCCACTATTGATGGTGCCCTCACCCGCAGCTCTTCCATTTTCCGAACATCTGCCCTCACCCCATCTTCCCGCCACTTTAACTGTGATAGTTCCTCTTGTACTTACATACCACTCCATCAGCCTCCAATCCAAAATCATCCTCTAACTCTTCCATCATTTCTAAAGGGATATAACCACAAGACATATCTTTACCCCTTCCCCTCTGCTTTCCACAGGGATTTCACCCTCCGCAATTCCCTTGTCTATTCGTCCTACCCCACTAATCTCCCTCCCAGCACTTATCCCTGCAAGCAGCCTCAGTGCTACACCTGCCCAATCATCTTCTCCCTCAGCTCCATTCAGGGCTCCAAACTGTCCTTCCAGGTGGGGCAACACTTCACCTGCGAATCTGCTGGTGTTGTCTACTGTGTCCAGTGTTCCTCATACACACCAGATATTAGGGGATTCCTTCATCGAGCACATGTGTTCCATCAGCCAAAAGCAGAACTTCCCAGTGACCAAACATGTTAATCCCAATTCCCATTCCCTTTCCAACATGTCAGTCTATGGCCTCCTCTTGTGCCAAGATGAGGCCACCTTTAGGGTGGAGAAGCAACACCTTATATTCTGTCTGGATAGCCTCCAACCTGGTGGCATGGATATTGATTTCTCTTTCCAGTAAAAATAATCCCCTCCCCCTCCATTCTTTCTCTATTCCCACTCTGGTCTTTTACTTCTTCTCGCCTGCCTGTCACTTCCTCCTGGGTCCCCTCATCCTTCCCTTTCTGAGAGGTGATATGTGTAAGGTGTAAAAAGCTGAAGAAGAGAGAAAGAGGCAGTGGACTATGGGGTAAAGGAAGGAGGAGGGGATGAGGGATATGATGAGCAGGTGAGGAGAAAAAAAATAGGTAAGTGGTGACCCAATATGGGGAATGGAAAAATAGAGAAGAGGGAGTGGGGGAGAAAAAACAGAACTTAGAGAAATTGATACTTATGCCATCAGGTTGGAGGCTAACCAGACAGAATTTGAGGTGTTGCTTCTATAACCTGAGAGTGGCTCATCATGGAGGTAGAGAAGGTCATGGCCTGACTAATATCTGATTAGTGGCTTTGGGGCAGTTGTGCATACCTGATGCTGTCACTTGAAGTGGTGTCGACAGTGAAAATGATTCACATATATTAAAAAAAATCTAAATGATTAAAAGTGTGATTTCTTCTTTTAAAACTTTGGTCATTATCTAATCACATTTAATTGGTGACAGACTTAAAAAGGAAACTATTATTCTGACCCAAAGAACACCTGGAGAATACAATTCCTTCTGGATGATCGAAGTGTTTAGAAGCACATTTTTAAGTTAATTCACCATCAGCTCTGATGATAAGCAATTTAGGTGAAAGTAATCGGCCAGAATTACATAGTCTTGGAGCATTGACTTCATTAACATGATGGATGTCGATGAAGAAAGAGAGAGCACTATTCACACTCCAGTATGTGCATCAGGCATTTTCGGGTGTCACAAACATTCAGTTTACTGATTACTGCAACATGCAAAGGCTCTGGAGGATTCCCCTTCCCCCACCCATCTTCTGCCTCACCTGTTCCCAATTTATCACCTGCCAACTTGTACCCTTTCCCCTCCCCCACCTTCTTACTCTGGCTTCTTTCCCCTTGCTTTCCAGTCCAAATGAAGAATCTTGACCCAAAAAGTCAACTGTCCATGGAAGGAAATGGACAGCATACATGTCAAGTCAAGACCCTTCATCAAAATGGAAAGAAAAAGGGGAGACAGCCAATATATAAAGGCACAGGGAATAGGTGGAGCAAATGGTGGATGCAGTTGAGTTGGGGGGGGGGATGATGATATTCAGGTGAGGGAGAGAGAAAGTGGGAAAGCTCGTTTCTATTATTTGCATGATTTGTGTTTTATTTTTTCTTTCTCTATGCCCAGAGAGGGTTTGGGGTTGGTCTTTTTTCCTTAGTTGGGTTCTTTTGGTTTGTGGCTGCTCATAAGCAAACAAATCCCAAGGTTATATAATTTATACATTCTTTGGTTAAAAAAAATGTACTTTGAATCCTTGAATGATCAAAGAAGCAGTGAGATGACAGAAGAGTGACAAAGGGCTGAAGACATGTGACCAGGAAATAAAGGGAAGGGGTGGGAAGAAGAATTGGTGGGAGGAGTGATCGGCAGATGGAGAGGGTTGAGGAGCATAAAAGATAAGGTAAAAGATAAGATAAAAGATAACATAAAGAAAGGAAGAAACAGAGTGGTATAGTTTACCTGCTACATTGAATGTCCATTTCCCTTTATTGATGCTGCCGTATCCATTGAGTTCCTCCAGCACCTTTAAGTGTTGCTCTAGATTTCCAGCATCTGTATTCTCTTGTGTCCCTGTTGTTACCTGGTTTATTGCAATAATCAGACACCCATCCCTGGAATTCCAGCTGCCTCCAATTTGAATACAAAGCCATCAATGTTCTCAACATTTGGGAACATTCTCAGCCAAATGTATCACATGGATAACCTCACCTGGCCTCTCTCTGAAGTCACCATCTGATTGGCTCAAATAGCAAAAGTGGGGGTGGGGGAAGAAAAATCAGAAACAAAACGAAGTAAAGCTGGAAATACTCAGCAGATCGGACAGCATTGGTAGAGAGAGAAAACACAGAGTCAACACTCTAGATCAATGACCCAACATCAGAAAGGTTAACAATGTGAAACATTAGCTCTGGGTGGATTTTAAATGTCGGACCTGCAGACCTGGATGAGGGCCCCCCTCCCCCACCCCGGTCAACAGGGTTCCAGACGTCAGAGTTTCATGCGGGCAGGAAGAACAAGTTCTATTTATTTATTTTTCATAATTGATAATAATTTTATGTATTTGCTGTACTGCTGCCACAAAAGAACAAATTTCACATTATATAAGTCAGTAATAATAAAACATATTTTGAGCCACACTGCTTAAGCAGGTTCAGTGCAGCAGTTGTACTGATGTTTTAGTGAGCTGTGTGGAAAGTCAACCAGGTGCATCAAGGCTCCAAAATACAAAGTAATTTTTAACCTACAATTATTGCTCCATTATCTCCTCCAAATCTTTTACAAAATGATAAAAAAAAGTTGCCATTACTATTGTTAAGCTGTGTACTGTTTACCTTCAGGGTGAGGTAAATGAGCCCCATTTAACTCAGTGGGTTATAAATCTTGGCAGTTTTCTACCCCAAAGAGCTGGAAGCTTGGCAGTGAATGTATGCAAAGTTGAGATAGATAGTTTCTTCATGGTGGAATCAATGGTTATGGAAAATGGGCAGGAAAGTGAAGTTACAGCCAAAATCAGATCAGCCAAGATGATGAACAACAGGGCACACTCATGGGGATTTACAGCCTACACTTGTTCCTAATTCATTTTGTCCTATGTCATCGCCAACTCATTGACATGTCTTTTGGCTTCTATTCCATCTGCTCAGCTTTAAATCTCATCACAGTTTTGACTCAGACCTTAAAGAAGAACCGTGTGTGGCTACTTATGACTTAAACAGTCATGTGGATGCTTCCAACGCACAAAAAAAATGACCCTGGAGGAAATCAGAAGGGTAGGCAGCATCTGTAGAGGGAAATAAACAGTCAACATTTAAGGTTGAGATCCTTCATCAGGACCTGAAATGTTATCCCTCTCCAAAGATGCTGCCTGACCTGCTGTGCATAGAGAAAGAGAAATAAAGCACAAATCATGCAAACAATAGAAACGAGCATTCCCACCTTCGCTCTCCCTCACCTGAATATCATCATCCCCCCGCCCCCCCCCCCCGCAACTACAACAACCCTCTGGTGTTTTTTTTTTGTGAATTGGAAGCAACATTGTGAGTGTTGCCCCAGATTTCCAGATTCTGCTGTCTCTTGCATCTAGATGCATTCTAAATGACATGAAACTCCCTGTCTCCATCACCACATCCCTAATTTCAATTACCCTCCAGCTGGGAAATAAATGCTTCCTCTGATCCCTCCTCAAACTCCACCACCTCATCTTAAACTAGATCTGATTTTACATTTTACACACCTAAATATTCTCCAGTGTCTTCTGCTCAGATTTGTATGTGTAATACTCTAAGTACAGACAATCAAATGTTTAATTTTACTCGTTTTAGAAATTTAGATATACAAGAGTTTCGTGCAGATGTCAGTCCAGATTTACCAAAAGCCATAAGATATAGGAACAGAATTAGGCCATTAGGCCCATTGAATCTGCTCTACCACTCCATCAGATCTGATTTAATATCCCTCTCAACACCATTCTCCCCGTGATCGCTGATGCGTAACTAATCAAGAGCCTATCAACCCCCGCTTTAAATATACACAATGACTTGTCCTCCACAGCTGTGTAAATCATTATCAGAACCTTTCAATGGAGCACTTTAAAATCAAAATCACGTTAATATATCATCACAAACACGAGGAAATCTGCAGATGCTTGAATTTCAAGCAACACACACAAAAGTTGCTGACGAAGGGTCTCGGCCTGTTACGTCGACTGTACCTCTTCCTAGAGATGCTGCCTGGCCTGCTGTGGTCACCAGCAACTTTTATGTGTGTTGCTTAATATATCATCTATAGTTTTTGCCCGTGTGTTACTTTATCCTGTTCTGCAGTCAATACTTGTCCTGTAATCAATAGCATCTGATGAAGAGCAGATGTTCTTCAGTTTGCCTGTATCTAAGTGTATTTCTAGAGAGTTTATGCTTTATCCCAGGCACTATAAATGGGGTTTGACAGCTGGGTACTGTGTACATAAAGCCCTTAGCACCTAAATACATCCCAAAAAATTTAACAGCTTCTAATTTCCCTCCAACAAAGTGCTTTTAAGATTGAGGAAAATTAATTTCCCTATCTCTGGAGAAGAACAGACACTGGATCCTCTCAGACTTTCATGGTGGCATCCAAATGATAGATTTTCATGCCATTGTCTACTTCTGACGATTCCATTCACTGAATCGCTTAAATTACTTCACAGTAAAGTGTCACATTCTCATTGGGATGACAGTTTCAATAGCTGTTCCTAAGCACTATTCAAGTCATTTTCAAGGACAACAATGTCATTTGCAGTCGAGGTTATTCAGAACCTTTACAATGATGTGTCTTGCACCATACTGTATTAGTTCTGAAGCCTGGGAGCCAACTGCAGCAGCACCCGAACAAAGGAAAACTATTTTAAAAAATGCATAGATCTTGGACATCTTTCTGAGCGACTGCATTTTTAAACTTTAGTCTTTACTAAGGTTGCCATCTTGCAGAGGCATGGCTATTTAAACACTATACCACAATGAATATATGCACAATGTATGAAGTGTCCCACAGTCAATCTAATCAGTGGCCATTATATGTCAATCAGTAAGTATGTTTTTTAAATCATTTGAAGTGACATTTTAGAAGTTGGTGCGTTGCTCTCCCAAAACCTGAGTGTGTAAGATCCAAGATTGTTCAATGATATATTCAGTACACAAGTGTAAAGGATAATTAAAGAATTGTTATTCCAGATTCAATGCAACATATGAAAAAATACACTATGACAAAAAACACAATAACTATGAATACAAAAAATAGCTTTTCTACATAGATTGATAATATGTACATAAAGTGACGCTAGTAATGCGACTCTGATGAGACCTTATAACCTAGGCAAATCAATCATGGCAGATTAATATTTAGTGCATATTGGGATTTAGCCATGACATAAATGCATGGAATGATTTCACATCCTACTGAACAAGTTTGCACATTTCACCACCCTTTATTCAAGGTAAGCAGAAAGAGTAAATTCAAAATTTGTGATTCAAGATTATTTAATGTCATTTTCAGTACACAAGTGTAAAGGAGAATAAAATAATTGTAATTCCTGATCCGGTGCAGCACAAAAAAACACAACAATAAAAAGAGCACAATAAATATACATAGATAAGATAGTATATATATGTAGATTGATTGTATGTCCATAAAGCATGTCACTCTTGTTAGGTCCATAAAGTGATAGTAGGGACAGGAGTTTCTGTACATAAGATGACTGAGAAGAAATAATAAAGTAGTGGTGGTTGGAGTGAGGAAGGGTGGGTTAGTGAGCATGTAACTGAGCAAAGGTAGTTTTCCTATTCTAAAATGCTGCCCAATTTTTCATCTTGGAAATGGGGTTAATAAATTTTCATCTGCGAAAGTTTCCATTATATCTAATGTACATTTTAGCAATAACTGTCATTACTTTCCCATGGTTTTTATGAAGTACTTTCCTCTTCTTTGGCAGTGATATAGAGATGTCTGTCTCATACATGGGCAGCCCTGATTTTGAAAGACATGTTGACATCTCTTATGGAGAAAATCCATTGAATCACACCTTCACTGTTCAGCGATTTTATTCAATGTGCTCACTTAATGGCCACTTTATTAGGTATCTCCTGTATGTAATAAAGTGGCCACTGAGAGTCCGTTCATGGTTTTTTGCTGCTGTAGCCCATCCACTTCGATGTGCTGTGCGCCCAGAGTTGCCCTTCCGCATACCACTGTTGTAACGCGTGATTATTTGAGTTACTGTCCATTTTCTGTCAGCTTGATCCAGTCTGGCCATTCTCCTCTGACCTCTCTCATTAACAATGCACTTTTGCCCACGTATCTGTTGCTCACTGGATGTTGGTTTGCTTATCGGACCATTCTCTGTAAACTCTTGCAACTGTTGTGCATGAAAGGTCCTAGGAGATCATCAGTTTCTGTGAAACTCAAACCACCCCATCTGGCACCAACAATTGTTTCATTGACAAAGTTACGAAGATCACATTTCTTCCTCATTCTGACATTTGGTCTAAACAACAAATGAACCGCTTGACCATGTCTGCATACTTCTGTGCATTGAGCTGATGCCACATGATTAGCTGATTAAATATTTACATTAACAAACAGATGTGCAGGTGTACCTAATAAAGTGGCCACTAAGCATACAAATCATAGCTTCTTAAAAATTTGGAGGAGGCTAGTCAGCCCATAATGTCTATTCTGGCTCTTGCAACTTTTCTGATCAGTCACATTCCTCATTTATCAACTGTTCCTCACAATCCCATTAGTTCCCTGATTCCCCATACCCTCACTCCCCATAACCAATCTGCTATATGGGAGGAAGCCAGGGCATTTAGAGAGAAACATGCTGTTCAAGGTCAAAGTAAGTGTGTTATCAAAGCTTGTATATGTTACTGTATATGACCGTGAGATTCATTTTCTTGCCAGCATTTACAGGAAAATAAAGAAGTACAATAAAATTTATGATAAACTATATATAAACAAAGCCTGACAAACAATCAATGTGCGAAAGAAGACAAACTACACAAATTTTTTTAAAGTACTGAAAACATGAGTTGAAACTGAGTCCATGGGAGAATATTTAATCTCCAGATTTAACTCCCAATGATAGGATCAAATCTGGGTTGCTGGACAGCGAAGTATGACTACTGACTGCTATGTCATAGTAATGTTCTTAAAGTTGCCCTACTTTTATTGAAGACTTTCTTGATTCAGTGTCGCACAACTATGCATTGGTTGTTTCAGTGTGGAGTACAGGCTTGTGAATCATTAGCCCATAGAAGTTTGAAGACAGTTTCTGTGTTCATTTAGGTGCATGGCTTACCACAATTAGTAAATACGTTGTATTAAGTTGCATGAGTTATCAATGAATATCAAAATCGTTCAATTCAAAGCCAATTTAATAATTCATTCCACCAGCATGTCCTTCCTTAAGAATAAAAAAAAACACTGAAATTAAAGGTTTGGACATTTTCACGCAGCAGCTCTCCCCTATATCCAGTACTACAAGAGGTAGTCATGGCAATGGCTGCTGCACTGACGGTCATCTTCCACATTCTGTCATTTAATGAAAGGTCCCTGCAGATCCTGGTAGGTGGCAAATGTAACACCATCACTTAAAAAAAGAGGGAGAGAGAAAGCAGGAAACTCAAGACTAATTAGCCTAATGTCAGTCAGAGGAAAATGCTAGAGTTTTGTGTAAAGGATGCAATAACAAAACACTTGATACGTATCAGTAGGATTGGATGGTCAACATGGAGTATTTATTTATTTATTTATTCATTCATTCACTGATTGATTGAGATACAGTGTGGAATATCTTCAAGTTGTGCCACTCCGCAACCCAATTTAACCCAAGCCTAGTCACGGGAAAAATTAACAATCCCCAATTAACCTATCAACCAGTCATCTTTGGATTGTGGGAGGAAACCGGAGCACCCAAAAGGAACCCACATCGTCACAGGGAGAACATACAAACTGGTGGGGATTGAACCTGGGTCGATGGTACCTTAAAGTGTTTCATGAAGAGGGAAATTGAGTTTCACAAACCTACTAGTGTTTTAGAAAAGACAAGGAAGAGCTAGTAAAAATAGTATATTTCGATTTTCAGGGACCTTTGGTAAACTCCCATATAAGAAGTTAGTGTGCAAATTAAAGCTAGGGGTCATACTCTCAGGGTGAAGGCATGACACTTAGAAATGGGATAAGGGGAAATCTCCACAAGGGGTAGGAGACTCTTTAGAATTCTCTACCACATAAGGCACTATATGTCAAGTCACTGAAAATGTTTGAGAATGAAATAGATCGATCCTGAGACATACTGTAAAATGACGTTGAAGAATATAGGGAAATATGTCATCAAGATAGAAGCTATGTCATGTTCACAATAATGACTTGGACATGAACGTAGGTGGTATGATTCATGGACCAGGGAACATAGAACAATACAGCATAGTACAGTCCCTTTGGCCCACAATGTTGTGCAAACCATTTAGCTTAGTCTAAGATGGATCTAACCCTTTCCTCCTACAGATCCATCCATTTTTCTATCATCTATGTGCATGCCTAAGAGTTTCTTAAAGGTGCCTAATGTATCTAACTCGACCACCACCCATGTCAGGGCATTTCATTCACCCACCACACACTGTGTAAAGAAATTACCTCTGCCATCCCCCCCCATTCCTTCAATCACCTTAAAATTATGCCCCCTTGTATGACCATCATTCCTCTAACAAACACCAAGTCATTGTCTCCCCTACCATTACAGATCTCATCTCTCCCCTCAAAGACAGATGCTGCTTGACTACGGAAATCCTCCAACAGCTTGCTTCTTGCTCGAGATTCCAACATCAACAATCTGCTGTGCCTCTAGCAGGTAGGAGTAGTAAGTATGCGAATGACACAAACATTGGTGGTATTGTCCACAGTAAGGAATGATGTCTACGGCTACAGAAAGATACTGGTCAGATCCAAAGATGGTGGATTACTGGCAGGTGAAATTTAATCCCAACAAGACAGAGGTGATGCAATTTGGAAAGTCGAATAGTGGTGCACAAAATAATGTTGATGAACAGAAAGACCATGGGGTTCAGGCTCATAGTTCCCTGAAAATGTCCACGTGGGTGTTTAATATGACAAAGAAGTCATATGGGATGCTTGCTGTCTCAAGTAAGGATGTTATGTCCAACTTCACAGAACACTAGTTAGACTGCACAGAGTATTGCGTGCATTTCTGGTTGCCAAACTGTAAAGAGATTCACCAGGATGCTGCCATGATAGGAGAACCTTAGTTATTTGGAATGATTGGATAGGCTGGACTTATTTCTGCTGGAATGGAGGAGGCTAAGAGGTGACCTGACAGAGGTACATAAAATTGTAAGTGGGCTAAGAAGGGGAGATACAATCTTTTCCCCATGGTAGGAGTATCAAAAACAAGAGGAAACAACAGGAATTCTGCAGATGCTGGAAATTCAAGCAACATACATCAAAGTTGCTGGCGAACGCAGCAGGCCAGGCAGCATCTATAGGAAGAGGCGCAGTCGACGTTTCAGGCCGAGACCCTTCGTCAGGACTTCGTCGACTGCGCCTCTTCCTATAGATGCTGCCTGGCCTGCTGCGTTCATCAAAAACAAGAGGACCATGTTTAAGATGAGAGAATGGAGTTTTCAAGGGGATATGTGGGGAAAGGTTTCTTTTACACAGGGAGTGTTTGACCTCCAGAGTACACCACCTTAAGAGGGAGTGGAATCAAATGCAATTACTGTCTGTAACAGACATAATGAATTGGTCAGTCAAAGAAGGAGATGGCCGTAATAAGATCATAAGACCATGTGACCATTCAGCCATCAAGCCTGCCCCAGCATTACATCGTGGCAAATTTATTATTCCTCTGAACCCCATTCTCCTGCCTTCTCCCTGTAACCTTTGACACCTTTACTAATTAAGAACCTATCAACCTCTGCTTTTAATATACCAAATGACTTGGCCTCCTCCACAGCCATCTGTGGCAATGAATTCTATGGATTCACTACCCTCTAGCAAAGGAAATTCCTCCTCATCTCTGTTCTATTTCTCAATATGTCAGTAGCCTTCCATTGTAGTTTCTCTGTAAACTAAACATACACTATTTTAACCTCTCATACCATGTTGGTAAATCAAATGCTCTAAATAAATGTTGAAGTTCAAAGTTCAAAGTAAATTTATTGTCAATATATATGCCACCATGTGTTACCTTAAGATTCCTTTTCTTGCAGGTTTTCACAATGGAGCAGAAAATACAATAGAATAAATGGAAAACTACACACAAAGACTGATAACAACTGACGTGCAAAAGAAGACAACTGTGCAAATAAAAAATACATAAATAAGTAAATAAATAATACTGAGAACATGAGTTGGAGAGTCCTGGAAAGTGAGCGCATAGATGTGGAATCAGTTCAGAGTTAAGGCAAGTGAAATTATCCACCCTAGTTCATGTGCCTGATGGCTAAAGGGTGATAACTAGCCCTGAATCTGGTGTTGTGGGACCTAACGCTCCTTTACCTCCTTCCTGATAGCAGCTGCGAGAAGCATAGCATGGATAGGGAGAGAGGTCCTTGTTAGTACATAGTACATAGAACAACACAGGACAGAAACAGGCCCTACAGCCTACAACATTGTGCTGAACCAGCGAGAAAGTAAATCAAAAAAACCCAAAGAGCTATTCCTCCTACCTACACTACCTCTATAACACTCCATATTCCTCACCTTCATGTGCAAATATAAATGTCTCTTAAAAATCTCTAAAGTATTTGCCTCTACCGCCATACCAGGCAGTGCATTCTAGGCATCCACCATGGCCCGAGTGAAAAATTTACCCCTCACGTCCCCTTTGAACCTATCCCCTCTCACCTTCAATACATGCCCTCTAGTATTACATATTTCTAACATGGGAAAAAGATACTCCCTGTCTACTCTATCTATGCCTCTCATAATCTTACAAACTTCTATCAGATCTCCCCTCAGCCTCCGGTGCTCCAGAGAAAGCAACCCAAGTTTATCCAGCCTCTCGTAATAGTACATGCCCTCTAATCCAGATAGCATCCTGACAAACATCTTCTGTTACCTCTCTAAACTCTCAACATCCTTCCTATAGAGGGGTGACCAAAACCGTATGCAATACTCCAGATGTGGCCAAACCAGTTTTAGAAAGTTGCAACATAATCCCGTGAGTTTTGAATTCAAAACCTTGACTAATGAAAGCAAGCATTCCATAAGCCTTCTTCACCACACTACCGACCTGTGTAGCTACTTTAATGGAGCTATGAACTTGGACCCCAAGATCTCTCTGCTCATCAACATGATGAAAGCTGCTTTCTTGTGGTGGTGCTCCTTGAGGATGTGCACAGTTGTGGGGAGAGGGCAGAAGCCAGCCCTTCCTTCTCTCTCTTGATGAAGAGCCTTGGCCTAAAATATTGACGGTTTATTCCCTTCCATGGATTCAGCCTCACTTGCTGATGTCCTCCAGCATTTTGTTTGCGTTACTCAAGGTTTCCAGCATCTGCAGAATCTCTTGTGTCAATGAGTTGCTGAATATGGGCACTCCAGTCAGATGTAAATTCATGACAGCCTTTCAAAGAGATAGAACTCAGAACTGAGACAATAAGGAAGGCTGGCAAAAGTGGAGCAGTTTTAATGTTGACAAGAGGTGATTTGGAAAATAACTGAGAATACTTAGGGAGGATTTTGCAGAACTGAAGCCAATCCTTCATCTTGTGAAAGAGGAGGGTGTTCGAAGTTTGATTGCTGCCAACAAGTTCATTATGCCAAGCGTTCTCATCAATTGGAATGCAATTGTACAATGTAACTTTGACATTAAGAATGCTGTCTCACATATTGCCCCTATCTAGACGCTTTTCACCTCCACAAGGTGAAGGGTTGCATTCACTTATGCAATATCCTCCCTAAATATTTTAAGTTCTCTTCTATTTATACACCAGCTTTGAATTAACAAATATCC
The DNA here is from genome assembly GCF_963921235.1 of Mobula hypostoma. Classification (NCBI taxonomy): domain Eukaryota; kingdom Metazoa; phylum Chordata; class Chondrichthyes; order Myliobatiformes; family Myliobatidae; genus Mobula; species Mobula hypostoma. Next base: position 18,067,764 of record NC_086114.1, read on the forward strand.
TCAAGTGCTACACAGGCATGTTTATCAAAAAATAAAATTGATGTCTTGGTACACATGGTTAAGGATGAGGGCCAAAGATTAACCATAAAGGGTTGAAAAGGATAAATAGTATATTTTGGGAGGAAATTCTAGGGCTTATGGCTTTGACAGACAGCAGTACTGATGTCAACAGTTAATTATCAGGAGTCAAGTTTTTGAAGGAACTTAGACATTTTGGAAAGTTTCATGACTTAAGGAGATGACAGAAATGGTGGGGGAGGGAGCGGAATGTCACTCCACATTGTTTAGGATAGCTTTGAGGAAGATGACATGATAATAAGAATTACAATCAGTCATTATCATTGATTTAGATGACATGGAATTTGTTGTTTTGCCACAGCAGTACAGCGCATAGATATAAAACTGAAATAAATTACAAAAACAAAATGCAAAAGACAAAAAGAATGATGAGGTCTGTGGACACTGCATTGGGGAAACTAAATCCTCAGACATGTTGTGCAAGAATAAGTTAAATAACTTTTATCTTGTTTATTTAGTGATCACAAAATACGGCACGGTAGTGTAGTGATTGCCATAACACTTTACAGCACCAGTTTTAGGATCAGTGTTTAATTTCCACCACTGTCTGTAAGGAGTTTGTACCCATGAGTTCTCCCTGTGACCATGTGGATTTCCTCTGGGTGTTCCAGTTTCCTCCCATGTTCCAAAGGTATACAGGTTAGGGTTCGTAAATTGTGGGCATGACATAATGGCTTCACTTACACATCTCAGACTGTGTTGGTTTTGATGCAAACAAAGAATTCCATTGTACGTTTCAATGTTTTGATGTACATATGACAAATATAGCTAATCTTTTTTATACATGGGTTGGCACCATTCTGCATCCTGTTAGGTAGCAAAGTATAATGGCAATATTTGGATCCAAGTTGGAAATTCCGTCAATTCAAAAAGGTTTCTAATTTTGAAACTGCTACACTAATAGCAATAATCAAACTGATTGTAGTTAGTGTGAAACTAATTTAAAACATCACACATTTGCCCTGAAGCTTGGTCAGATCATTTTATCCATATGTCTTGAATGATCTGAATCTGAATCTATCATAAGTAGAATTTATGTCGATCTTTATTTATGTATAATTTTTCAAAAATTCTATTGTATTTCTTCATTTTCCTGTAAATGGCTACAAGAAAATGATTCTCAAGATAGTATATCAGAATCAGAATCATTTTATTATCACTGACATAGGGCGTGAAATTTGTTGCAGTACAGGCAAACTGGGTTCAATTTCTGCCTCTGTTGGTAAGGAGTTTGAACGTACTCCCCGTAACTGCGTGGGTTTCCTCCGGGTGCTACGGTTTCCTTCCACAGTCCAAAGATGTATCGGTTGGTAGGTTAATTGGTCATTATAAATTGCCCCATGATTAGGCTAGGGTTAAATGGGGGGATTGCTGGGCAGCGTGGCTCAAAGGGCCGGAAGGACCTGGCCCGCATTGTATTTAAATAAATATATAAATAAATAACATATATAAAATGTACTATAAATTACAATAAGAAATATACAGCATGTAAGAAAAGTTAATTCAATAAGTAGTACAGATAAGGAGCAAAAGTGGTGAGGTGCTGTTCATGGGTTGGTTCATTGTTCATTCAGAAATCTGATGGTGGAGGGGAAGAAACTGATTCTAAAATGGTGACATACACATTCTTCGATAATAAATTTAATGTGACTTTGACTTTGAATTATTCTACAGTTATTTTTGAAGTGCATGCAAAATCTGTAATAAGACGTTGATTGGAATTGTGGGTCTGTACAAGAAAAATTATCCTATTATTACAAATAAATGTAACTCCCACTTTTGGAGGAAAACAAAGATCTTAATGCCAACATTTTGCAATTACATTTTGCGGCTCTGAGTTATGCACCTTCCAAGAGTTATCATTGCTTACTAGTATCCTTGCTGGAAACATTTATGAAAACAATTGTTATCACATTGGGAGAGTTAATAATTTCTTCTCCTACAAACACAAATTAGTACCATCTAATTAACAAATCATTTTTGGTGCTGATATCTGACGGATGATAGAGATAAAATATCATTGAAATTTTGCTGGAGTTGCTGTCATCCTTCTTTTGGTTTTTACTTCACTCAGTCCCTTAGACTCTGGGATGACATGTTTCTGCTCTTCTTCAGTTGGTTTACAAGACAAATATTGGACCTGTAGAATCTGTCATGGGGTGGGGCAGATGGCAGGGCAGGCAGGTGGACAATTGGGGCAATAAAACAAGCTGCTGGAGGAACTCAGTGGGCCAGGCAGTATCCATGAAGGGAAATGGATAGCTAATGATTCAGATTGACACCCTTCATCTAGACTTCAATATTTTGCTCTGAATTCCAGAATCTGCAAAGACCTTGTGTCTGAACAAATTGAGAATAGTGCACTCTTTCCATCACTTATACCTCTTTTCCAATATATCTTGCTGCCTCCGTAAAGCAGCCAGTATGATCAGAGTCCACCCACCCCAGATATCCTCTCTTCTCCCACCTTTCATCTAGAAGCCAGATAGCATGCAGCACCATAGTCAAGGACAGCTTCTACCACACTGTAATTAGAATACTAAACAACTACCACTAATATATCACTTGTGGAATCAGAGCAGCCAACACACTTGACCACTGTTATACCACCATCAAGAATGCTTACTATGACATCCCATGCCCACACTGTGGAAAGTCCGATCACCTGGACTTACTTCTACTTCCAGTGTATAGGCAGAAACTAAAGACCACAGCACCATTGGTGAGGACCAAGATAGTATGGTCAAGGGAGGCAGAGGAGAGTTTTCAGGACCACTTGGAGTCAGTGGACTAGATAATATTCAGGAATTCATCTTCGAGTCTGAATGAACACCACTGTCACCGTCTTCATCGAAACCTGTGTGGATGAGTGTGTGCCTTTGAGAATATACCAGACATACCCAGATCAAAAGCCATGGATGAACAAGGAGATTCATAGACTGCTGACAGCTAGATCTCTGTGACCTTAAAGACCGATGATTCTGAACTATACAAGAAGTCCAGATATGACCTAAGGGTGGCTATCTTTAGAGTGAAAAAGCAATTCTGATAAAGGTTAGAGATGGAATTGGATACAAGTCAGCAATGGCAGGGTTTGCAGGCCATTACTTCTTACAAAGCGACACCAAACCTCAGGAATGGTAGTGATGCTTCGCTTTCAGATGAATTCAACATCTTTTATGCACGCTTTGAAAGGGAAAATAAAATTACACCTGTATGAATCCCTGCAGCACCTGGTGAACCTGTGAACTCTGTCTCAGAGGCCGATGTCAATGAAGGGAGCTCAACGGTTGTGGCGGGTCTTGAATGCTACCACCTCTTATAAAGTTAAATCAAGTGATATAGGCAATAACAGGGCTTCACTTCCAGATAAGTTCAATGTCTTCTATGCTCGCTTTGACTGTCAAAACATGGAGAAAACATCACAAACTCCCACAGCCCATGATGATCCTGCGAGCTCTCTGAGGCCAACGTGTGAGTATTCTTCAGGACGGTGAACCCATGGAAATCATCCCGCCCAGATGGTGTACTTGGCTGAGTAATAAAGATTGTTCTGTTCAACTGGCTGGAGTGTTCACTGAAATCTTTAACCTTTCAATTCAGCAGTCTGAGGTACCCACCTGCTTCAAGCAGGCTTCAGTTACACCAGTGCCTAAGAAATGTGATGTAACCTGCCTTGATGACTATTATCTAGCTGCACTTACACCCACAGTGAAGAAGTGTTCCGAGAGGTTGATGATGAAACATATCAGATTCTGCCTGAGAAGCAACTTGAATCTGTTCCATTTTGCCTACTGACACAACAGGTCAACAGCAGATGCCATCTTACTGGCTCTTCACTCAACTCTGGAACATCTGGACAACAAAGGTGCATATATCAGGATGCTCTTTATCAATTACAGATTGGCATTCAATATTATTATCATTTCAAAACTAATGAATAAGCTTCAAGACCTTGACCTCAGTACCTCCTTCTGCATTAGATTCTTGATTTCCTCTCTTGCAGACCCCAATCAGTTTGGATGGGTAGCATCTCCTCCACTATCTCCATCAGCACATGTGCACCACAAAGCTGTGTGCTTATCCCCCTGCTCTACTCACTTTACACTTATGAATGTGTGGCTAAGCACAGCTCCAATGCCATATTCAAGTTTGCTGATGACATCGCCGTCATAGGCCGAATCAAAGGCAGTGACAAATCAGCATGTAGGAGGGAGATTGAAAATTTGGCTGAGGGGTGCCACAACAACAACCTCTTACTCAATACCAGCAAGACAAAGGAGATGATTATTGACTTCAGGAGGAGGAAACCAGAGGTCCATGAACCCGTCCTCACCAGAGGATCAGAGGTGGAGAGGGTCAGCAACTTTAAATTCCTCAGGTTCATCATTTCAGAGGACCTGTCCTGGGCACAGTGTGTAAGGGCAATTACAAAAATAAATGACAGCACCTTTACTTCCTTAGGAGTTTGTGAAGGTTCTGCATGACATCTAAAACTTTGACCACAAACTTCTATAGATGTGTGGTGGAGAGTATATCGACTGGTTGCATTACAGCTTGGTATGGAAAACCAATGTCCTTGAATGAAAAATCCTATAAGAAGCAGTGAATACTGCTCAGTCCATCACGGGTAACAACTCTCCTGACTATTGAGCACATCTATATGAAGCATTGTCGCCAGACAGCAGTATCCATCATCTGGGACCCCCACTACCGGGTCATGCTCTCTTCTTGCTGCTGCAATCAGGAACAACGTATAGGAGACTCTGGCCTTACACCACCAGCTTCAGGAACAGTTATTAGCCCTCAACCATCAGGTTCTTGAACCTGAGGGGATAACTTCACTCAGTTTTAATTGCCCCATCACTGACATGTTCCCATGACCTATGGACACACTTTCTAGGGCTCTTCATCTCTTTTCTCAATATTTATTCCTTATTTATTTATTATTATATTTTTATTTTTTCTCAGTTCAAGCTGATAAAACCTGAAGTACAGGCATAGCCAAACACACTCATTTCTCAATTGCTAGGAACTTTCAGACAATTCTAGTAATATTTAGTATTGTAGCTTTCTGAAGACTTACATAAATATTTCTGTGTAAGGCTAATTGTTTAATGCTATTGTGTCATGCCTTTGGTATGATACCAGGTGTAAATTTTACGATTGGGACAATGTACACCCTGTTCATGTTCCATAGACTTTCAATTCCCTCTTTTAATTCAGAATATTTCTGGTGTTTTTCTTATTGATTTATCTATGCTGTCTGTATTTGGAATAGATATATCTATTAAGTTGATCCTGCTTGTTCATCCTGTAATATTATATATATTATAATAGATAGTTTTTTATTATGCATTGCACTGTACTGTTGCCGCAAAGCAATAAATTTCATAACACATGCCAGTGGTGTTAAACCTGAATCCAATTCTGACTCTGGGGAAGGCAGAGTTCAAGGTTCATCAGGAATTTTCTCAGATCTCATTGTGAATCTTAAATGTTGGGGGGGGGTGGCATTTTACTGTAGGGGCAAATTTTCCAGTCCTGATGAATGGTCTCAGCCTGAAACACCGACTGTTAATTCCTCTCCATAGATGCTGCCTGACCAGCTGAGTCCTCCAACATTTTGTGTTTATTGATCAAGATTTCCAGCATCTGCAGAATCTCTTGTGCTGATAATGCTCTCAGTCGCATTTCTTTGGAAGAGGACAAGCTTATTCCAGCTGAGAGGTGGTTTAATCATATTTGTTTTTTTTCCATACCAAATTTGTATCAAGTGATCACTCTGGACTTCAGTCATTTACAATACCTTAACCTCAGCTCCCCAGCATATCAGAAAGGCGATGTAATCTAATTCACATTGGTAGTCACAAAGCTCTGTCGTCGTTCACTCCTTAGGCCAAGGTAACCCTTGCAACATCCCATTATTTAAAAGTAATGCAATTATTATGTTAAGTTTAAGTAGAGTAAATTTTGGAAGTATTGTTCTGCACAGAAACAATACTTTAATTTATTCATTGCCCTATGTCGTAACTCTTAGAATTGCTACCAGACTTGTTAAGGACAAGTTAAAAATTGCTATAAAGCATGATTGTTATTACCTAGTAATTATTAACAAATATCTTGTGCCTTACAATGCAACACTTAAAAAGTGACAGGTACATTTTAATTTGTACTTCTTCAAAATTTGCCCTTGCGTTTTCTTTAGAGCAGGTTGACGCGTCTGAAAATACATGATTATAAATGACAAATTCAAAACCAAACTGAATCTGAAGAGCAAGCCAGATATTAACTGAAGTTGTGTTGAGCCAATCGTTCAGGATACAATCATGGTCTAAATAACGATAGGGAATAGAAATGGCATTGTTTTCATCCATTGTCAGGAATGGAAATAAATAAATAACTTGGGCAGAAATTTCTAGATTTATACTTTGAAAGTTCAATATGTAGAAAGGCATGAACTTGAAAACAAGATCTGCTAGGTAACGCATACATATTGCTGGAGGAACTCACCCAGGTCAGGCAGCATGTAAGGAAAGGAATAAACAGTTGATGTTTTGGGCCCAGACCCTTCATCAGGACTGGAAAGGAAGGGGGAAGAAGCCAGAAAGCAAAGGTGTGGGGAGCTGAAAGATGGTAGATAAAGGCAGGTGAGGAGGAAGGTTGGTGGGTGGGGGAAAGGGGAATGAAGTGAGAAGCTGGGAGGAGCTAGGTGGAAAAGATAAAGGGCTGACCTGATAGTTGTAAACCCAATCAGCTCCATCTTGGGCACTAGCCTCCTCTGTATTCAAATCATCTTCAAAGAGTGATGCCTCAAAAAGGTGGCATCCATCATGAAGGACCCCCATCATCCAGGTCATGCCCTCTTCTCATGGCTACCATAAGGGATGAGGTACCAGAGCCTGAAAGCGCACAGTCAACAATTCAGGAACAGCTTCTTCCCCTCTGCCATGCGATTTCTGAATGGAAAGCTGATTCTGATTCTGAGTGGAGCATGGGAGAAAGGGAAGGAGGAGGGGCACCTGGAGAGGTGATAGGCAGGTGAGGAGATGAGAAGAGAAGAGGGAAGACAGAGTGGGGAATGGAAGAAGGAGGAAGGGGAAGGCAGAATCTGTTGTGTTTTAAATCTCCAAGGAAAATGGGAAAAGACAAGGGGACAAATTATGGGAAGGATACACACTTGACTCTCAAGTATCAAGCATATCGTATGAACTGTTTCTAATAGGAAAAGTCGGGGCCCAAGTACCCTGGCTATGTTTCATAAAGAGAACTGCTTTCAACCCTTAGGATTACAAGGGTGACTGTTAGTTGTACAAAACACACCAAGTGGAACAGTTACAGTCTCACATTTGAAGGCCATTTGTGTTCCACTCTGAGCACAACCACAATGCTGTATTTGTAACATTTTTTTGTGCATTGTTCAAAAAATAAATCTTTTATTTAATTCACATTTAGTCATGCAATTTCTTTTGCTGTTTATGGAATGCAAGGATATGCATGGTGTCATTCCATACAATCCAAAGAAACTAGCTTTAACAGAATTATTCAGTCGTGTTCAATTAACTGTGCTTAAAGTAAAAGTTTCTTTTAATCGCCGCTGTTTGATGTCTTACGCATCCCAAAAGAAGTTCATAATTTGCAGAGTGCTATGTGCAAACATTAGCATGTTCAAAACTTGCTAATGTTTTATTACTCATTGATCTTATGAAAACAATAGTCAGAGAGAATAAAGTCAATGATTTTGAAATCAGAGAGCCCCTTCGACTTTGAGAAGAGGGCAAACTGTGGGAGCTTAACAATTCCCACATCGGCCACAATTCCTTCCCAACTCTCCTTGTTTTCATACCAAGCAACAAAGCAGATGTTAAACAAGACTATCAACAAAGCCATTATCCAACCCTTTTATTTAAACTATTCATAATCTCAGCCCTAAAATTAAATGACTCTCACAATAACACACAAAAATCAATGCTTCACCCATTGTCATGTTTGAAAGAAAGGATCTAATTAGAAGCAAAGATTGATAGAACGATCATTACAACTCTTAATCCCAAAACATAAGAATTGATAGCCTTTGAGTACCACACCATCCCCTTCTTTGATTTTTATGTGAACACTCCTTATCTGAGAACTTCAATTTGCATGACTTTGCTTGCAGGCAGCTCCTATGATATGCTAATTGCAGGGTACATTAGTACTAAAAGGTTAACATAAAATCCTTTGCAAACAACCTAATAGTTTATGATAATTTTGTTCTTGCCCTTTATCAATTGCTGCGTTGCCTCTAGCTTCAGTTTTATCAAAGGATTCTAAAATATATTTTGAACAAGTTCATTCATTCATAATTAATCTTTAAATCACTTAACTTAATTTAGCTGTTCTGACCGGCTAACAGTCACCAAATTATAATGTAATTAAACCATTCTCCCTTATGAATATTTTGATTTCAGAATTAAGGAACAGGTTTCCATTCTACAGATTCATTTCACTGCATTACTTCAAAATCTGAAACACTATCAACTTGTGCATTTAAATGTTGTTTAAACTATGATGGGGAGCAACCTGATAGTGCTGCGGTTAGCGCCAGTGACTGGGGTTCAATTTCCGCCACTGTCTGCGTTAGGGCGTTCTTGGGGTTAGCACATATGGTAAATAACCTCAGTAACTAACTTCAGCCACCAATCTTCAGATCTGAATATGGACTGTAGATTAAAGCTAAAGTGCAGCTCTGAACATAGGTTCCTAAGAGCCATGAACGAGTTAAATGGAAAACCAGACAATGCTGATTTAAATTCATTTGGGTGTCTGTGGAATGGTTGTGAAGGTTGTGTATAGTTCAAAGGAAGCATTATGGATATGTTGTAAATATGGAATTCTCCTTTGATCCTTAGCATATAAAATGTCATGTAGTGTTGGGTCAAGCAAGTCCTTTTCTCCAAAAGGGCCTCACTATGATGCCTGCTGTGTCTCATTTTGTTAAATAAAGAGACTACTTCATATCCACCAGCTAACTATTTTGGTGACTTTCTTTAGGTGACAATAGTCTGTAAGGAATTTGTACTTTCTCCCCATGGTTGTGCGAGGTTCCTCCAGTTTTCTCCCATAATCCAAAAACGTATGGGTTAGCTGGTTAATTGGCCACGTGGGTGTAATTGGGCAGTGCGTGTTTGTTGGACCAGAAGAACCGGTATCTCCAAAAATAAAAGAACCCGCTGAAGCAGGATTCTCATGACATGCTTTCTAGTTCCTTTATGCAAAACTATAATTTTAAAGATACTGAGATTAAAAGTGTTGTGATGAATACATAGATTTCTATAAAAAGTTGAAGTTACTTTTTTGGATATAATTAACCTTTCAGGCCTTAAGTGATTGGATAGTGCATGTATTGTGTTATGACTACGTTTTAACTTGTTCTGAATACGGACGGGATCAGAATGGCTCAAATGACAAGTCCAGGTTCAGAAAGTAATTCACCTTGTTCCATAAATTTCCCAAAATAATTAAGTTTTGATAAAGCAGATAAAAAAACAAAACATAATTTTGCAAAACACAAGGTTTGCCGTCAGGATCAGACTTACATCAAGGATCATAAAAATACACTAAAAATTGTTGTTATGTAATAAACTAGCACGTAGCTATGACTGGCAGGTTGGGAATTGTATTGAGAATACCAGATTCTTAAATTATTAAGGTTAAAAATTAACAGAATTGCATAAAAAACAATGCAATGTCAAGTCAATTTTATTGTCATTTAACTATGTACATGTATATAATGTATATAGAAATGAGACAACGTTTCTAGAAATTAAAATGATGATTTAGTAAACATAGAACATAGAACAGTACAGAACAGTACAAGCCCTTTGGCCCACGATGTTGTGCTCAAGGTTTAGCCTACTCCAAGATCAATCTCACACTTCCCTTCTGCATAGCCTTCCATCATTCTTTCATCCATGTGCCAATCTAAGAGTCTTTTAAACGTCCCTAATGTATCTGCCTCTACCACTTCCCGCAATCTGTTCCATGCACGCACTAATCTCTGTGTGAAAAAGAGCTAATTCTGACCTCCCTCCGTATACTTTCCTTAAAAATGTGTCCTCTTGTAAACAAGTGGATGTCAGGATGAATCTGTCCATGTGAGGAAGTTGTACAATGCAAGAAATGGATCTTTTGCAATATGATCCCTGATGAACCTGACTACCATGATTATACACTACCATTGGGAAACTTTTTCAGGTAACTGGTCTCACTGTGACATAATTGAGCACATTATGACCTTCAAACATTTATTGCTTGATACTTTACATTGATAAATTCAAATAAATAATTAGAATATAAATTTCAAACTTCTAGACATTTCAATTGAAGAGGAAGGGTGCCCTTTGCTTGATTTACCTGTTAGTACTTTAGCCATATAGTATCATAGTACTGTGGAATGAGCTGCCAGCACATATGGAGCATGCAAGCCCATTTCCATCGTTTAAGAGAAGTTTGGACAAATCCATGGATGATGGGGTATGGAAGGTTCTGGCCCTGGTGCAGGTCGATGAGACGAGGCAGTTTAAATAGTTTGGTATGGACCAGATGGGCTGAATGGCCTGTTACTACACTGTAGTTTTCTATGACTCTATGTCTCTTTTGAAAAATGTTCTCCTATCAATAAAGATCATTGAAATATCAGTATTTTCTTCTGGTGATTTCATCAGTTCCACAATGCCCAGGTATATTTTAAAAGAACTTTGCCAGTTCCTTCCTATGGCACCCATAAAACTAATTAAAATTACCTCAAAACTATTCAAATAAGGTGTTAGTGAAATTAAGTATATTTCAAAAATCAAAAAGAAAATGGGATTCTATACCCAGCCTTGATTACATCATAATTTCCTCGCCCTCCTCTTCTCTCTTATTGCATTCCACATTCTGTCTCCCCTCTTAACCCTTCTCTTCTCCTCACTTGTCCATTATATTTCATTGATTCCATTGTGTTTCTTGTATTTACTGTGAATGTCCACAAGAAAATGAATCTCAAGGTTGTATGTGGTTACATATATGTACTTCAATAATAAATTTACTTAGAACTTTTTTGGAACTCCTCCTCCTTTTCCTTCTCCTGCTGATTACTCCCTTCTCCTACCAGATTCCTTCTTCTTTGGCCCCTTAACTCTTCTACTTATCACCTTCCAGCTTCTCACTTCGTCTCCCACTTTTCCCCAGCTTCACCCCCACCTAGTTTCACCTATCACCTCCCTTTTGCCCTCCTCCTTATTCTGGTTTCTTCCACCTTCCTCTCCAGTCCTCAATGAACATTGACTGTTTATTCCTCTCTAGATGCTGCCCGATCTGCGCAGTCCCTCCCGCATTTTGTGTGTGTCACATCACAAATGATCCATTAATTGTGCTTGGTTTTACAGTATATATACAGTAAAGAAAAGGTGCATTCAATACAAAACACTGGCTTAGAGTTAAATAAACAGAAAAAGGCAAGTGCTGTTTTTGAGACACTCACGTACCTTTAGTCCCTGTGTAAATCAGATTTCATTATCTATTGCTTCACTAATATTAGCTTTAGGGTAATGATTTGGCTATTATAGACTAGCCTAATGTAGTTGACAGTGTAACAATATAAACCAAGCAGAACAAAAATGCCTCTTGGCTGCAACTAAATGGCCAGTAGCAATGCCTCTGGATGTCATATCCCAAAATTTGGTCTGCATTACTGATATAAATAGGTTTTCTCAGCCATGAAAGAAGCAGTGTAAGGTTACGTTGACAACAACACACTTTATGTCTTGCACAGTGCTGTAACATATAGAGTTGCTGCTTCACAGCTCCAGTGACCCGAATTCAATCCTGATCTCCGGTGCTGCCTGTGTGGAATTTGAACGCTCAACCTCTAACGCCCTGAGTTTCCTTCAGGTACTCTGGTTTCCTCTCGCATCCTGAAGACGTGCTTACTGAAAGGTTAGTTGGTCCCTGTAAATTGTTCCCTGGTATGCAGGTGGGTGATCCACCATCAAGGACCACCCCACCACATCCGGGCCATGCTCTTTTCTGGCTGCTACCATTGGGAAGCTGATCAGATCATATTGGTCTTACCATCTGGTAAGGTGGTAGCACACCCAGAGTGGGGTACATGGGGTGTCAGGGAGGGGTAGCACCTCTGGTGGGGGAACATGTCGCGTCCTTTTCAGGGCGGTTTGTCCACCTTTGGTCCCCACCTGGCACTCAGCTCTCACCTGTGGCTCCCCGTAGCTGTTTGCATGCGACAGCGTCCACACCCCGGGCAACGGCTTCGACAAGCCGGCTGAACCAGGTGAGGGTAGCCGACGGGTCTCAAACCCTCGGTGAGATAGGGAGTTGTCTATCCCAGCATGTGAAGACAGACTCCGGCGGATTGAGCAGCCGAGACCTATGGAAGGTCCAACGGTCAAGAAGGCGGTCTCTGCAAGCGTCGTGGAACGTGTAGAGCAGGACAAGACACAGAAGACGTCCTGGTCATCCACTTCGCCTAGTCCCATCTCCAGCCGTCTCGACTCTGTCTTGCCACTGGGTCCAGATGGGAATTGGGAAGAGAGAGTGAGGCTGACGCTGCGCAACTCTCCCTCACTTAAATCCAAACCACGCGCTAGTCTCAACACCATCATAATGGTGTCGAGGTCCTCATCGATGTCGACGATGGACGAACACACAGCACACTCAGATGCAGTGGCCTTTAAAAGGGCGACAAGAGGCATTATTGTCCTTTTTAACATCTTTTTTTATGATCGAAAGACACTGCTGGACATTAGGAACTTCAAGCACTGCAGGTCTACCCCAATTAGTGAGCTGCTCGTTAGCGGAGGAGCTGGACTTGGTGTGGGCCGTGTTGCTGCCTGCTACAGAAAGGCCTCAGAGTCGGTGTGGAGTCTAACTGCGAGTGATTTTTCTTGAGCATATTTCTTGTGCTCGCAAGTCCCTGTTAGACATTACTGCAAGTCCAGTTCACTGATTTATTGGCGAGACTGATGTTGGGGGAGATGTGTGGGCCTCAGCTGTAGTGTGGACTAGGCCTCATGCTGTTGTGTTGCCTGTGGCAGCCGTCCAGAAGAGGTGTTTCCGGAGGCCATGTGGTGCGGTGTCCATGCTAAATTGGGGTCTAGTTCCTCCCATTGGTGCTGCTCTCCACCGTTTACTCGGTGAAAGACAAACTGGATTGCATTTGTCTGTGAACTTGTTTGTCCCGACCATATCCATGGACTCAGGAACTTGGGGTATATTATAGTATTTTGTGTGACTGCATCTACATGTGCCTTGTGCTGTGTATGGCATCTGGTACTGCGTTTTGCAACTTGGCCCCAGAGGAATGATGTTTCATTTGGCTGTATTCATAGGGATTCATGTATGGTTGAACGACAACAAAACTTGAACTTGAAGGAGGTAAAGGAGCCTTAGACCTCACACCACCAGGTTCAGGCGCAGTTATTCCCTTACAACCATCACATTTGTGATGCAGCCTGGATAACTTCACTCACCTCAGCACTGAGCTGGTCACCAAACACAACCTACAGACTCACTTTCAAGGACTCCACCACACATATTCTCACTAATAATTAGTTATTATTGCTAATTTTTCGTATTTGCACAGCTTGTCTTCTTATTGCAGACTGGTTGTCTGTCAGCAACACACATCAAAGTTGCTGGTGAACGCAGCAGGCCAGGCAGCATCTCCAGGAAGAGGTACAGTCGACGTTTCAGGCCGAGACCCTTCGTCAGGACTAACTGAAGGAAGAGTGAGTAAGGGATTTGAAAGCTGGAGGGGGAGGGGGAGATCCAAAATGATAGGAGAAGACAGGAGCGGGAGGGATAAAGCCGAGAGCTGGACAGGTGATAGGCAAAAGGGGATACGAGAGGATCATGGGACAGGAGGTCTGGGAAGAAAGACAAGGGGGGGTGAACCCAGAGGATGGGCAAGAGGTATATTCAGAGGGACAGAGGGAGAAAAAGGAGAGTGAGAGAAAGAATGTGTGCATAAAAATAAGTAACAGATGGGGTACAAGGGAAAGGTGGGGCATTAGCGGAAGTTAGAGAAGTCGATGTTCATGCCATCAGGTTGGAGGCTACCCAGACTGAATATAAGGTGTTGTACCTCCAACCTGAGTGTGGCCTCATCTTTGCAGTAGAGGAGGCCATGGATAGACATGTCAGAATTGGAATGGGATGTGGAATTAAAATGTGTGGCCACTGGGAGATCCTGCTTTCTCTGGCGGACAGAGCGTAGGTGTTCAGCAAAGCGGTCTCCCAGTCTGTGTCGGGTCTCACCAATATATAGAAGGCCACTTTGGGAGCACCGGACGCAGTATATCACCCCAGCCGACTCACAGGTGAAGTGTTGCCTCACCTGGAAGGACTGTCTGGGGCCCTGAATAGTGGTAAGGGAGGAAGTGTAAGGGCATGTGTAGCACTTGTTCTGCTTACAAGGATAAGTGCCAGGAGGGAGATCAGTGGGGAGGGATGGGGGGGGAGAAACGAATGGACAAGGGAGTCACGTAGGGAGCGATTCCTGCGGAAAGCGGGGGGGGGGGTGGGAGAGAAAGATGTGCTTAGTGATGGGATCCCATTGGAGGTGGCGGAAGTTACGGAGAATAATATCTTGGACCCGGAGGCTGGTGGGGTGGTAGGTGAGGACCAGGGGAACCCTATTCCTAGTGGGGTGGCGGGAGGATGGAGTGAGAGCAGATGTGTGTGAAATGGGGGAGATGCGTTTGAGAGCAGAGTTTATGGTGGAGGAAGGGAAGCCCCTTGCTTTAAAAAAGGAGGACATTTCCCTCGTCCTGGAATGAAAAACCTCATCCCGAGAGCAGATGCGGCGGAGACGGAGGAATTGCGAGAAGGGGATGGCATTTTTTGCAAGAGACAGGGTGAGAAGAAGAATAGTCCAGATAGCTGTGAGAGTCAGTAGGCTTATAGTAGACATCAGTGGATAAGCTGTCTCCAGAGATAGAGACAGAAAGATCTAGAAAGGGGAGGGAGGTGTCAGAAATGGACCAGGTAAACTTGAGGGTAGGCTGAAAGTTGGAGGCAAAGTTAATAAAGTCAACGAGCTCAGCATGCGTGCAGGAAGCAGCGCCAAAGCAGTCGTCGATGTAGCGAAGGAAAAGTGAGGGACAGATACCAGAATAGGTACGGAACATAGATTGTTCCACAAAGCCAACAAAAAGGCAGGCATAGCTAGGACCCATACGGGTGCCCATAGCTACACCTTTAGTTTGGAGGAAGTGGGAGGAGCCAAAGGAGAAATTATTAAGAGTAAGGACTAATTCCGCTAGACGGAGCAGAGTGGTGGTAGAGGGGAACTGATTAGGTCTGGAATCCAAAAAGAAGCGTAGAGCTTTGAGGCCTTCTTGATGGGGGATGGAAGTATATAGGGACTGGACATCCATGGTGAAAATAAAGCGGTGGGGGCCAGGGAACTTAAAGTCATTGAAAAGTTTAAGAGCGTGAGAAGTGTCACGAACGTAGGTCAGAAGGGATTGAACAAGGGGGGATAAAACCGTGTTGAGGTATGCAGAAACGAGTTTGGTGGGGCAGGAGCAAGCTGAGACAATGGGTCTGCCAGGACAGGCAGGTTTGTGGATCTTGAGTAGGAGGTAGAAACGGGAAGTGCGAGGTGTGGGAACTATTAGCTTGGTAGCAGTGGATGGGAGATCCCCTGAGCGGATAAAGTCGGTGATGGTGTGGGAGACAATGGCTTGGTGCTCCTTAGTGGGGTCACGAACAAGGAGTAAATAAGAGGAGGTATCCCTGAGTTGTTGCTGTGCCTCGGCAAGGTAGAGGTCAGTACGCCAGACTACAACAGCACCCCCCTTATCGGCGGGTTTAATAGTAAGGTAAGATTAGTGCGGAGGGAGTGGAGAGCAGAGCGTTCGGAAGGAGTGAGGTTGGAATGGGAAGAAAATGCGGTGAAGTCGAGACAGTTGATGTCCCGTCAGCAGTTAGCAATAAAGAGATCCAGAGCAGGCAGAAGACCAGAGTGGGGTATCCATGAAGAGGAGGAGGGTTGAAGACGGGAGAAGGGGTCATCGGTAGAGGTGGGAGAGTCCTTGCCGAAGAAGTAGGCTCGGAGACGGAGACGGCGACGGTGGAAGAAGAATTCCGCATCATGGCGAACACGGAACTCGCTGAGGTGTGGGCGAAGGGGGACAAAGGTGAGGCCCTTATGGAGGACAGAGCGCTCTGCCTCGGACAGTTGAAGGTCGGAGGGGATGGTAAAGACCCGGCACGGATGAGAATTGGGATCAGAGGGGGGAGGGGGGAGGCTGGGGGTGTCAGTGGAGAGGGGAGGGTTGGGGTGAGAGGAAGATGGAGCCTCCTAGTACCCAGGAGCTGACGATGGGATCTGAGAGAGACGGGATTGCAGAGTATTGGCGGGGAAGGGGAGACGGGAGTCATAATAGCAGCACATAAAGACCCGGCCTGGAGTTCAAGGCTGGAGTCACAGTTGGTGGTTGCGCAATCGCTTTGAAGGTGTCCATGGTCGTTGCTGGAGTCCGGGTTTTGAATATTCCGCCGCATCTGTTCTCAGGATGAGGCTTTTAATTCCAGGACGAGGGAGATGTCCTCCTTTTTTAAAGAAAGGGGCTTCCCTTCCTCTACCATCAACTCTGCTCTCAAACGCATCTGCCCCATTTCACACACATCTGCTCTCACTCCATCCTCCCGCCACCCCACTAGGAATACGGTTCCTCTGGTCCTCACCTACAACCCCACCAGCCTCCAGGTCCAACATATTATTCTCCATCACTTCCGCCACCTCCAATGGGATCCCACCACTAAGCACATCTTTCACTCCCCCCCCCCCGCTTTCCGCAGGGATCGCTCCCTACGCAACTCCCTTGTCCATTCGTTCCCCCCATCCCTCCCCACAGATCTCCCTCCTGGCACTTATCCGTGTAAGCGGAACAAGTGCTACA
Organism: Mobula hypostoma; assembly: GCF_963921235.1. NCBI lineage: Eukaryota > Metazoa > Chordata > Chondrichthyes > Myliobatiformes > Myliobatidae > Mobula > Mobula hypostoma. The sequence continues at coordinate 18,084,791 of NC_086114.1, forward strand.
CATGCCCTTACACTTCCTCCCTTACCACCATTCAGGGCCCCAGACAGTCCTTCCAGGTGAGGTGACATTTCACCTGTGAGTCGGCTGGGGTGATATACTGTGTCTGGTGCTCCCGATGTGGCCTTCTATATATTAGCGAGACCTGACGCAGACTGGGAGACCGCTTTGCTGAACACCTACGCTCTGTCCGCCAGAGAAAGCAGGATCTCCCAGTGGCCACACATTTTAATTCCACATCCCATTCCCATTCTGACATGTCTATCCACGGCCTCCTCTACTGTAAAGATGAAGCCACACTCAGATTGGAGGAACAACACCTTATATTCCGTCTGGGTAGCCTCCAACCTGATGACATGAACATTGACTTCTCTAACTTCCACTAATGCCCCACCTCCCCCCCGAACCCCATCCGTTATTTATTTTTATACACACATTCTTTCTCCTTCTCTCCTTTTTCTTCCTCTGTCCCTCTGACTATACCCCTTGCCCATCCTCCGGGTTCCCCCCCACCTTGTCTTTCTCCCTGGGCCTCCTGTCCCATGATCCTCACATATCCCCTTTGCCAATCACCTGTCCAGCTCTTGGCTCCATCCCTCCCCCTCCTGTCTTCTCCTATCATTTTGGATCTCCCCCTCCCCCTCCCACTTTCAAATCTCTTACTAACTCTTCCTTCAGTTAGTCCTGACGAAGGGTCTCGGCCTAAAACGTCGATTGTACCTCTTCCTAGAGATGCTGTCTGGCCTGCTGCGTTCACCAGCAACTTTGATGTGTGTTGCTTGAATTTCCAGCGTCTGCAGAATTCCTAGTGGTTGTTTGTCAGTCTTGGTTTGTATGTAGCTTTTCATTGATTCTGTTGTATTTCTTTGTTTTACTGTGAATTCCTGTGAGAAGATGAACCTCAGGGCAGTATTTGGTGACATTTACTTACTTTAAACTTTGATAGAAGCTGTGTTAATTGAATGCTTCGTGGCTAGTATAAAAACAGTGGGCAGAATGGCCTGCTTCCCAGTACCATGACTCAATCACTTGAAATAATGGACTGCATTTCCATTTAAGCTATTTCTTTGTTACCTACTGAGTTCTTAAATTTAAGATAAAAATGACTTTTGATAATCAACCCAGCTGGTAAGACATGTTAGATAAGCTGAGTGGGGAATGAGATTGCCTGAAATCCAGTCTGATTATGACTCTGATCACTTCAAAGGCAGTAGGATTTCTTTTATGAAAAAGATAGTTCAAAAGTTGTTCCAGTATACAATTATTAGGTCACCTTTGAAGCTTCATGTGAAAAAGCTTCAATGAACCTTAAGATAATGTCTCTCCAGGTGCAATACGAATCCACTTAGCTGAGGTATTATTCAATCTATTGTGCAATGGTTAGCTGCGTATTAAAAAGGTTCACCCAGACAAGAGGTCGTGTCCCTCATTAAACCCAAGCAGGTCCCTGGAAACAATCACAGAATATTTTAACTGTCAGATTTTACATAGAAATGATTTCCTGTGTTTTTATCAGTGACGTATCTTTAGTCAATATGGAGCCAGTTCCCTGCTTGTAAATTTATCATCCAGACAATCCTGTTAGCGGTAAAAGGAATGGCAATCTGGAAATCTACAGTGGGTGAGTATCACATTGTTCATCTGAAAGCAGTTTATTCTTTTTCTTGCTGCTAGCTCCATTTCCTCAATTTAACATTAAAGTTCCTCCATTTTAAAATAACCAATGTGAAGAGCAGTTCAAAGCAGGAATCTTGGCGATTCTGCACTGCTGCAATGGGGGACAATGGTACGGGGTAAAAGTTCAGCGAGAATTGCGGTGCAGTGGAGAGGACTCGTACCAAGCAGGTACTGAGAGCGTGAGTCAATGAAACAAGCAAGAAGTGACCAGTTGGTCATCTTGGCTTTACAACAGTGACCAGTAGTGCCCAGCAAGACGTCACTGGCCCCACATCAACAGGAACAAGAAACAACCTTCAATTAACTCCATGAAAACAAGAGATTCTGCAGAGGTTGGAAATTCAAAGCAACACACACAAAATGCTGGAGGAGCTCAGCAGATCAAATAGCAGCTATGGAGGGATTAACCAGTTGATCTTTCGGGCCAGGACCCTTCATCATGACTGGAAAGGAAGGGAGAAAAAGCCAGGGTTAAGGGAAGGAGTACAAACTGGCAGGTGATAGGTGAGACCAGGTGAGGAGGAAGGTAGGTAAGTGGGATGGGGGTGGGGGCTGACGTAAGAAGCTGGGAGGTGGAAGGTGGAAAATGTAAACGGCTGAAGAAGGAATCTGCGAGGAAGGGAGAGGGCACCATGGGAAGAAAGGGAAGGAGGAGAGGCATGAGTCAATGCTAACAATGGAGACAAGCTGATTTGCACACATCTGCTGAACCATAATGAGATTAGGAACTACTGGGTACTTGTTCTTTCAGAAACATGGCTACAGTATAACATCCCATGCACTATCTCCCTTCATGTCATGCTACTCAGGGATGTGCTAATAGCTTTTTGACTGTATGTGATATTGGTAACTGGACATTACCTGTACTGTGTGTGACTGTATGTACTGGATTTTGCACCTTGGCCCAAGAGAAATGCTGTTTCATTTATCTCTATGCATGTGTATGGTTACATGACAATTAAACTTGAACCTGAGATGCAAAAGCAACAAGTTGGTTATCGTGGCTTTACAACAGTACCCAGTAGAGCTGAGCAAGATGTCCCTGGACCTTACTCAACAAGCACAAGAACTGACCAAAAATAAACTTCCAGGGAAGTTTAACAATTACAGAAAATATTAATGGGCAGCCAGTGATAGTGAGCTCATACACTTGTGGCTATTTGCACCTTATGGATTTGATGGTCATCAAATCATGAGCCAAATTTAGTGTGATGGTTTAAGATTATTCTACAAAAAGCACTGACCCAAAAACAAGGGAGAAGATCAACCCAACTGCTATGTGTTAGAAACATTAGCAATGATCTTAAGAACTGGAGAAAGCAATTACCATAAAAACATATTCAAATTTCTAAGTGAGTTTTTAATGAAAGTACATAGATGGTCACCATATACTGCTCTGAAATTTATTGTCTTGTTAGTATGCACAGTAGAACAAAGGAAAACAAAGTTCAAAAGTTCAAAGTAGATTTTATTATCAAACAACACATATGCCCCCATACACATCCTTGAGGTTCATTTTTCTTGTGGGCATATTCAACAAATCTATGCAATAGTAACTATAACAGGATCAGCCAAAGTACAGAAGACAACAAACTGTGCAAATGCAAATATAAATAAATAGCAATAAATAACAAAAATATGAGATGAAGGGTCCTTGAAGGTGAGTTCATTGGTTGTGGTTTCAATAGTTGGTAGTTCAATAGTTCAATAATTTCATTGGTTTCAATAATGGGGCAAGTGGAGTGTAGTTACCCCCAATAAAATCAATGAAAAAACTACACACAAACAAAGACCGACAAAGCAACCAATCTACCAAAGACAAACTGCAAATACAGAAAAAAAATAATAAATAATACTGAGAACATGAATTGTAGAGTCCTTGAAAGTGAGTCTACAGGTTGTGGAATCAGTTCAGTGTCGAGGTGAGTGAAGTCATCCATGTTGGTTCAGGAGCCTATTGGTTGTAGAGTAATAACTGTTCCTGAACCTTGTGGTATGGATGTACTGAAGGTATATCATGCTTCTATCATGGTATATGTGCTTGAACGCCAGTGTTTGATTGAACTTAAAATACAATTGGTTCTCTTGAGAGTCTACAGTGCCACTTCACTGCTACACTTTGTGCAAATATATTATGTTTCCTCAATGTCAAACTTTTATACAACAGCAAACCTAGACATATTGCTGGAAGATGCAGTATCGCCAGGGACTACCCTTTAATGATTTACAGAGCAATACAACATACATGAGGGGTAGAGATAGGGTAAATGGAAGCAGCCACTGAGCTTGGGTGAGACTAGAACTAGAGGTCATAAGTTAAGGGAGAAAGGTGAAATAGTAAGGGGAACCTGAAGGGGAACTTATTCACTCAGAGGGTCCTGACGAAGGGTCTCGGCCTGAAGCGTCGACTGTACCTCTTCCTAGAGATGCTGCCTGGCCTGCTGCGTTCACCAGCAACTTTGATGTGTGTTGCTTGAATTTCCAGCATCTGCACAATTCCTGTTGTTCACTCAGAGGGCGATGTGAATGTGAAATGAGCTGCTAGCAGTAGTAGTGGATGCAGGTTCAATTTCAACATTTAAGAGAAGTTTGGATAAGTAACTGGATGGGAGAGCTAGTCGAGGTGCAGGCTGATGGGACTAGGAAGAGTAATAGTTTGGCATGGACTAGGTGGGCTGAAAGACTTGTTTCTCTCATGGAGTTCTCAGTGACACTCTATATCTGGTAATACAACATGCAAACAGGCCCAAACTCATCCATGCTGACCAAGGTGCATGTACCTAAGCTGGTTGCGTTTGGCCTATCACCCCCGAAACCTTTCCTGGCCATGTAGTTATTCAAATGTCATTTAAATTTTATTGCACCTGCCACACCCACTTCCTCCGGCCTCTTGTTTCTGGGCAGACACATAGTTGTTTTCGAGGTTGGCGGTTAGTGTAATGCTATTACAGAGCTGGTGACTCAGGTTCAATTCCCACCACTGTCAGTGAGGAGTTTGTACATTCTCCCCATGACTCTGTGGGTTTTCTCCAGGTGCAGGGGTTTCTTCACACACTCCAGTGACAAACTGGTTAGGAGGTTGATTGGTGACATTGGTGCAATTAGGTAGTGTAGGCTTATTCGGCCTCTTACCTTGATGGACTTCTAAATAAAACAAAATATATGCACCAGCTCTGGGTGAAGTAGTTGGCCCACAGGTTCCTGTTAAATCTTTCCTCTCTCATCTTAAACCTGTGTCCCCTAGCTTTTGATGATCTTTCCCTGGGGGAATAAAAGACTATGCATTCACCCTGTCTAAGCCCCTCATGATTTTCTGCACCTCTCTAAGGTCACCCCTCAGACTCATATGCTGCAATGAATAAAGTTCTAGCCTGCCCAACCTCTCCCTATAACTCATATCCACGATTCCTGACAACATTCTCAGAAATCTCGTCTGCAATCCTTCCAACTTAGTGATGTTTTTCCTACAACAGGGTGACCAGAACGGTACACAGTACTTGAGATGCGGCATCATTAACATCCTGTATAACCGGTTGATTGGGAGGGAAACAAGAGTAGTGGATATGGCCCAGCTCATCACAGGTAAAGCCCTCCCCACCATTGAGCACATCTACACAGAGTGCTGTTGCAGGAAAGCAGCATCCATCAACAAGGACCCCCACCATCCAGGCCATGCTCTCTTCACACTGCTGCCATCAGAAAGAAGGTACAGAAGGTCCAGGAGCCTCAGGACCCACACCACCAGGTTCAGACACGATTATTACCCCTCCAAGCATCAGGCTCTTGAACCAGAGGAGATAGCTTCACTTGCCCCATCACTGATGGACTAACTTTCAAAGACTCTTCATATCATGTTCTCGATATTTATTGTTTATTATTTATTAATTTTTTCTCTTTTGTATTTGCGCTTTGGTTGTTTTTCCATGCTGTTGAGTGCAGTCTTTCATTGAATCTATTGTGTTTCTTGTATGTACTGTGCATATTTGCACATTGCTTGTTTTTCCATCCTGTCGGGTGTGGTCTCTCATTGATTCTATTGTGTTTCTTTTATTTACTTTGTATGCCCAAAAGAAATTGAATCGCAGGGTCTTATATGATGACTTATATGTAATTTGATAGTAAATTTACTTTTTACTTTGTGCTTTGTACTTTGTTCTCGGAGAGCAGCAGTCATTAACACTATGATCGGAACAATCATTGTGCAAGCATAGGATTTTTTCCTGAAATGAGTTATATGATGTGTGTGTCACTGACAAGGGCAGAACCACTGCCCATCCCTAACCAGTCTCCATAAGGTGGCGATGAGCCAGATCTTTGGACAATTGCAGTCCATGTGATTGTGATATAAAGGAACCTCAGGGACTTTGATTCAAGATCCAAAATTCAAAATTTAGGATTGTTTGTTGTCATTCTTCACTACATGAGTGTAAAGAAGAATGAAATTACTCCAGATCTGATACAGCATTTAAAAAAAACAAAATAAGCATTAGAAACATAATAAATAATAACTCAATCCTTTAAAACACAATGTACAAGTAACTGTTAAAGTGTGGCTATATGTACATATGATCACTTTATATACATAGACTGATTGTATGTACATAAAGTGACTATAGGTGTAGGAGTAACCGAACATAAGGTGAGTCTGAGAGGAAATGATGAAGTGACGAAGTACCTCTTGGCAAGAGTAACTCTTCTCAGTAGCAGAAGGGCATGTGAAATCACAGTGGGACGGTGACTGTCAACATAAAGGAAAGACAACATGCTTCCTATGCAGGACGGAACAGTGGCCAAGCACTTACCATCCATATCCTTCAAGGTTTAGACCCACTCTCAAGGATGCTGCAAGAGAGTTACTGCAATGCACTTCGTAGACGAGCCCAGTAGGTTGGTATCCTGATAGTGGGTAATTAAAATGGTGAAGAAAGAGACAGCAACAGATTGTGCTGCAACAATCCGTATGGGTCAAGCTTGTTGGATGCTGTTGGACCTTTACTCATCCAAGTGAGTGGAGAGTATTCCATCATATATCACCTGTGTTATAAAATTTATGTAAATACTCGGGATGTGAGGATTCATTCTCCACAGCAGGGTTCCCTTAGAGCCTGTAAATACCATTCATCTGAGTTTCTTGATGGTCCTGGATTTAATGATGATAATGCCATGAACCAACATGGGGAAGAGATTAGTCTCCCACTTGTTGAAGGCAGCCTGGCTTAACGTTGGTTCCATAAACATTACTTGCCATGTCTGCTCCTATGTGAATGTTATCAGGTTTCGTCACACGCAGGCAAAAGCTGTCTCATTATCTGCGCCGTTCCAGAAGGAGCACAGCATTGTGCAATCACTTACAAACATACCACGTCTTTCTTTCTGATGCAGAGGCCTTTGTTTCAGCCTGCGATTCTGCACTGAGGAACTTCTGCTATGGTTTCACATACGCTACGATTAAGAAGCCCAACAGGACATGATATACTCCACTCTTCCAATAATTTCTATCCCCCTCCCCTTCTCTTGTTTTTCATTCCACATACTGACTCCCCTTTTACCCCTTCTCTCCTCCTCACCTGCCTATCACCTCTCACTGGTGCCACTCCTCCTTCCCTTCCTTCCACGACAAACTCTACTCTCCTATCAGACTCATTCTTCTTCAACCCTTTACCTTTTCAGACTATTACCTCTCACTTCAAACCATCCCCCCCAAGACACACACCAACCTTCCCTCTCACCTGGTCTCACCTATCACCCTCCAGCTTGTACTCCTTCCCCTCCCCCCATCTTCTTATTCTGGCTTCTTCCCCCTTCCCTTCTAGTCCTGACGAAGGTGTCTTGGCCTGAAACGTTGACTGTTTATTCCTCACCACAGATGCTGATTTCCTCCAGCATTTTTGTGTGTTGCTTATCCTTATGATACCTTTTCTGTACAGATTCTCTCTACTGTACTGCAATTGTCGCTGAACTTTTAACATCTTATGTGTGTTACTCATGATATACTCCACTGCTGACTGCAACGAGAAGGGCACGACCTTTTCTCAAATTATCCCAGGTATGGTTTTCATAATCAAACGGTCCTTAATGATTACATCTTGCAGGAGAAAGGAGTTTCAGATTCAGACCCTAAGACCACAAGATCATTTTTCTCCTCATTGCCACAGGACTAGACAAGGATGGCAACTGCTCATCCCAGGCATGATAAACTAATGGTGGGTGGAGTGAATCGTGGTCATTACAGAAAACTTATTCATGCTGACAGGAATCCTCCCCAATGATACCTCAGAATATCGAAAACCATAGGTTTATATCCATATCCAGTTACTGGAGTCCAAGGTAATGCCCTCTGTAAACTACATTTCCCAGATCCAAAGGTGATGGAAACCAATATGACCATCTCTTGGCTGAAGACCTGGGTGTAGCTTTTAGGTTCTGCTACATACTGTACTTCACTACGCCAAGAAGCAAAGCACTATGATTGGCTAAGTAAGTTAATGCACATGTTAGAATTTTAAAAGAAATGCTATACGAGATATCTGGAAGATTATTAATGATTCCTTCAATGGTACAGAATACAACTGTGAAAGGAGGCTGGAAAACATTAACAGTAATAAGTAGCAACCTTGGAGGGGTTTTACAAAAAGCACACAGTAAAGTCTACCAGACTCTGTGGGGGTTAAAGGAAGCATTTTCAAAATACAATATAGCAACACTCCCACATGGAGGGATAATTGACAATGGGTATATGAATTTATTTATTTATTGAGACAGTGCAGATTTAGCCCTTCAAGCCTACCACTCAGCAATCCCTGGTTTAGACCTAGCCTACTCACAGCACAATTTACAATGACCAATTAGCCTACCAACTAGTACGCCTTTGGACTGTGGGAGGAAACCGGAGCACCCGGAGGAAACCCACAGAGTCACGGGGAGAATGTACAAGCTCCTTACAGGCAGCGGTGGAAATTAGACCTGTACTGTAAGGTGATGCGCTAACCGCTACTGTGAAGGTAAGGGAAGGTGAGCTATGATATTTTCTGAGATGCAAGTGATGTGTTTGCACGTCGGCATTTTCACTATAACAGTTCACTATATATACTCTTGAACCAATGAATAATGAATGCTGTGTGCAAGTAAAAGAGCCAGCCACGATAGTCGGAAAGGTCCACATTAAAGGTTTAACCAAGCCTGAGGTAATAGCATGAGTAATTTCTCTATGAGCAAGGTTACCATCCTTTCCACGTCTTGGAGTGTAGCTGCAATGCATCTTGTAGATAATAAGTGGAGCATCAGAAAGTGGAGGATACAGGTCAGTCTATCACAGGCAACGCCCTTCCCTCCATTGAGCACATTAACAAGGGCCACTGCCACAAGAAAGTAGTATCCATCATCAAGGATCCCCACCTTCCAGGCTGTGCTTTCTTCTCACAACTACTATCGGACTGGGGGTACAAGGGTCTTAGGTCTCACATCACCAGGTTCAGAAACAATAAGTACCCGACAACCATCCTGAACCAGCATGGATAGCTTCACTCACCTAAAACTCTCTGATCTGATTCCACAACCTATAGACTCACTTTCAAGCACTCTACAACTCATCTTTGGTTGCACAGTTTGTCTTTTTTTGCACATTGTTTGTTTGTCTGACTTTGCTTATGTATGGTTTTCATAAATTCTATTTATTTCTTTATTTCCCTGAAAATGTCTGTAAGAAAATTAACCTCAAGAATCAGCATTAAGTTTATCGGAATTAGAAATAGATTTAGTATCACTGACATATTGTGAAATTTGTTAATAAATTTACTTTGACTTTGGCTTTGAGTGGGATTGGTATGCTAGTATGAATGCTTAGTGATGAATGGGATGCCAGTGGACTGGGTTTAATGATGTCATTGGTGTTCTAGAGGAAATTATTGGGGCCACATGCCTTTTAGACTGGTGATTCTATCATTCATCCAGTCCTCACCCGCCTTCAACACCATAACTGCTATTTCTTCAGCTGCTGAGACCACACACAGTCAGATTTCCTCCCAAAAATTATCCAGCCCTTCCCTATTTTTGTTTCAGCATTCATCTTTGTTGTGTAGCCCGTCACCCTCACCTGCAGCTCAACATTACAGTCTGGCTCCACCAAAACCCACAGTTGCCATGTCCATTAATGGTGCCACAAAAGAGCCTAGCACAGCCAAAAGGGAGGTTATCTTTCTCCAAAGTTCATTCTAATGATCTTGGTATCGCAATAATAAGCACTGGTAGAGACTACAGGTCAAATCCAAAGAGTTTTCAGGAATAATGAGCCCCACAGATAGCAAAATCAATGAATCAGAATTAGTTTTATTTTAACTGACATGCACCGTGAAAGTTGTTGCTTCGAGGCCGCAGTACAGAGCAAGACATAAAAATGACTATAAACACAATAAATAAGTAGATGAATAGATAGAAAGATAGATAGATAGTGTCGAAATGGAATAGTGAGGTAGTGTTCATGGACCATTTAGAAATCTGATGGTGGAGGGGAAGAAGCTGTTCCTTAAATATTGAGTGAGTGTGGGCTTTCAGGCTCCTGCGTGACTGATTGGCATTGGCTAGTGGATGATTGTTGAGCAAAATATAAAGAATCTACTGCAATTCTTTGGGGAGAAGTAAACCATTATGATATATTCAACAATCTCTCCATTTAGTGTTTCATCTGAAAGATGAACATAAAACTATCTTAGGAAGTCAAATCTATGGAAGAAACTGAAGGAAGAAGTGTTCAAGGGAAGAGGGATAGTCGAGTGGGTGAGACGATGCTAATAGTTGGTGGAACGTAGAGACCAAAGTGAGAATGGAACTTGTGGAGAGCAGGCATATGGTAAATCTATCACTGGATGAGAACAACAGCTAAGTGTTTCTACTTCTGCACAGTTCCGGTGTGATCCTGTCGTCTGGTGCTGAATGTATGTTCTCCCTGTTTCTGAGTTTGCATGATGCTCTGGATCCTCTGGGAAAGGTTCATTGTCTGTTGTAGACCGGTGGCTAGAGAGTCAAGGGAAGGTGACTGGCATGTGAGAAAGAACAGGTTACAGGTAAATCAGTGGGGATTGATGGGACCAGCAAAGGATTTTTATCCATTGCCCTCTCACCTCTTCTCCTCCCTTCACCCTTTGTCGCAGCTTGAAACATCAACTGTTTCCATAGATGTTGCTGGACCTACTGAGCTCCTCTGGCATTTTGTGTGTGTTGTATTTTTTTATTTCCAGCACCTGTGGAACTTTGTGTTTATTGCTCAGAAGTCTGATAGCTGAAGGATATCTGTAGTGTGTGAAGTCCCCAGTGGTCTTCTCAGCACCAAGATTAGGACAGGACAGAGGAGAGTCCTGCACATTCCATCCATCTTTGAGGAAACATTTGATAAACTCACTGCACTTAGATTTTGCAAAGATTAAGGAAATAAGAAAAGAGGGGATAACAGGTCATTAAGAAATATGTGCCATTGTTTTAGTTTTTAGTTTCTTGGATAATCTAAGAGGAGGATAATTTATGAAAATGAAGCCTTACTGATGGGATTTAATGCAGAAAGGTTAGTTTTGGAGACACAAGAGACTGAAAATGCTGGAATCTGGAACAATGGAAGAACTCAGAGCATCAGGCGGCCTCTGTGGAGGGATATGGACAGTCAATGTTTCAGATCCTTCATGTGAATTTATATCTTCTCAGTCACTGTTGTACAGATCAAGGAAAAAAGTCATTATACTATAACATACTAAATATAAAAGTAGCTTAAATCAGAATCAGGTTTAGTATCACTGGCACTTGTCATGAAATGTGTTGTTTTTGCAGCAGCAGTACAATGTAATATGTAGTAATACATAAAACTGTGAATTACAGTAAATGTGTGTATATATGTATTTAAAATAGTTAAATTAAAAAAGTAGTGAGGTAGTGTTGAAGTAGAGAGGTCAGGAGTAAATGAATCTAATAAAGAATTTAGTGCATCATTTGGTGAAAAGAACCATTAACAACCTGTTAATTGGAACTGTTGGATGAAGATATTAAGTATAAAGTTGCTGCTACCAGTATCATCTGTTTTCTCCATGAAGCATAAAACCTGTTAACTGAAGGCTACTGGTTCAGTTGCTTTAATGCCAGTTTTTTTTTTAAGATCCAACCAAAAGCATACTCAGTGATATGTCAAAGGCAGATCACAACTCAAGATTAGAGAAAAAAAAGACATTAAACTCAGTGTTTGAGGTCACTGCTGTATATTTCCATCAAAATAGACATCTTATTTATTTTTTGCCTACACACCAAAACAAAGACAACAGCTGGGAAAGTTGTAAAGCACTAGTAACATGGCTGTTAAATCTGCTTCAGGCAACCCCTCCCAATCATTTGGAATCTGCTGTTTACTTCTCTGTAAACACTGTCGCTTACAGACTATCAGGCACCAGCTCTCTGATATTACCCGTCACGTATGTGAAACTGTCCAGAAACTTAACACAGTGACCTTTTTAATGATTCCTGTGCTTAAACTGTGTGCGGTAGCAGCAGTATGCATATTTAGAATCTTGTCTATTCTGTTAGTTGACATTTTCTTGGAATTTGGGAGTCTTTTTTTTATCATTCATCATAAGTGCAAATGAAATCTGCCTATGTCATGTTGAGTGAAAACAGTTTCACGCTTGGCTTCACTTACAACATTTGGTAATGAATTAAAGGGGCATGGCTATCTGAGGTATCTGCTTTGCAAAGATCCCAGCAGGAAAAGCAGAACTGAATGAAGGGGAAATCATGGATAGTCAACAGTATATTTATATAGGTCCTTCAATGAAGGAAACAAAGATGGTGCTGACAAAACACGGTGACATTTTGCGGGCAGCTCACAAAACAATTGGGTATACAATTCCTGTTCTCAAGCAACACACACAAGATGCTGGGAGAACTCAGCTGGCCAGGCAGCATCTATGGAAAAAGAGTACAGTCGACGTTTCGGGCCAAGGCCCTTCAGCAGGACTAGAGAAAAAAAGAGATGAGGAGTAGATTCAAAAGCTGTTCTCAATTTTTTTTCTGTATTTGCACAGCTTGCCTACTTTTGCCCATTTGTTGCCCGTTTTTGTTGTTGTAATACAGGCCCTTCAGCCCATAATGTTATGCTGACCTTTTAACCTACTCTAAGATGAATTTAACCCTTCTCTCTTCCATAACTCTCCATTTTTGATCATCCATTTGCCTATCTAAGAGTTTCTAAAATGCCCTTAACATATTGGCTTCTACCACCACCTCTGATGCACTCACCATTCTCTGCATAAAAAACTTATCTCTGACATCCCCCTCTATACTTTCCTCCAATCACCTTAATATTGTGCCTACTCATAGTAGCCATTTCTGCCCCGGGAAAAAATCTCTGGTTATCGACTCCATTTATCTTTTTTATCATTTTGTACATCTCTGTCAAGTCACCTCTCATCCTCCTGTGCTCACTTGACCTATCCTTGTAAGAGATGCTATGTATAATCCAGGCAGCATCCTGGTAAATCTCCTCTACACTCACATCTCACATCTAGGGTGATGAAGTATTGGTTATGGCTAGAATCAACTCTGCCTAAGCAAGGAGCTGGACACACTGCAATTTCCCTATTGCCACAATAGGTCTACAGCCAATGTGATCTTATTAGTTCTTCACACTGCCTTGGATCACCTTGGACAATACCAATACTTACATAGGCTGCTTTTATTGACTAAATTTAACACAATCATTCCTACAGTTCTGATTGAAAACCTTGGCCTCTGTACATCCCTCTGCAATTGGATCCTTGACTTCCTCACCGGAATACAACTGCCTATGCAGAATGGAAATTACACCTTTGTTATAATAACAAATAACATTGGAAATAACTGTGCGTATGCGCCAGTCGTGCATGCAGCCTGTTACAGCTGTTCCGGCTAGTTTTCTTACTTTTTTAACTTATGTTGTTTGTTGTATTTTTTTTCACGGTAACACATTGAAGCTGCACCCTCTCTGACATGCTGGTGGAGAGAGTTTTATTTGCGTTTTTAGCACTGGAAATAGTTAGATTCGGACAGTCTCATTAGCGGGGTATGGTCGCATTGTTTATTCCAGGGACTAGCTGATTGCGCTTGTGCTGGCCGATTTAGCGAACAGAGCGGCGGACATCCCGACTGAAATCTGGAGGAAAACACACAGAGGATGCAGAGGGGATCAAAAAGGTGAGGAAAAAGGACCGGGTCGAGGCAACAGAGACTTATGGAGAAGAGGAGTTATCCACTTGGACTGCACATGGGCATACCCGACCATAACTTTTCCATGGAGGGCTTCCAGACCATTCGGGCTGACCGGAAGTGCACTGACAGCGGTAAGCGTAAAGGAGTTGGGGGCTTGCTGTTCTGGTTAACAACGGATGGTGCAATACTGGTCATATTACGATCGAAGAACATGTTTGTAGCCCGTATATTGAACTTTTTGCTGTTGGACTCCGACAAATTCCACCGAGATACAACACTGGGCATCATCGGAGGTTGTTCCGGCCTGTGGCCATCGAACTTTGCAGCTCTTCCCATGGAGGGTCAGACAATAGGCGGTCCTGGATTTATTTCCATCTGGCATAGTTTGCATATTGTTGTTTGATTGTTTGTGGTTTTTGTATTTCTATATTTATGCTCTATTCTTGGTTGGTGCAGCTGTAACGAAATTCAGTTTCCCTCGGGATCAATAAAGTATGTCTATGTCTATACTTCACCTTGGTGATAATCAACCTCAAGGATATATGCATAGCCTGTTGTTCTACTCTCTCTACACCCACGATCGTGTAGCTAGGCACAGCTCAAATGCCACCAATGGATTTGCTGATGACACAACTATTGTTGGCAGAATTTCAGGTGGTGACGAGAAGCCGTACAAGAGTGAGATAGATCAGCTGGTGGAGTGGTGTCGCAGCAACTACCTTGCACTCAATGTCAGTAAGACCAAAGAATTGATTGTGGGCTTCAGAAAGGGTAAGATGAGAGAACACACAACAGCACTCATCGAGGGATCAGGAGTGGAAAGAGTGAGCAGTCTGAAGTCCCTGGGTGTCAACATCTCTGAAAATCTATCCTGGGCCCAACATATCAATGTAGTCACAAAGAAGGCAGAACACTGGCTATATTCCATTAGGAGTTTGAGGAGATTTGATATGTCACAAAAGACACGTACAGAACAAATTTCTACGATGTAGCATGTAGAGCATTCTAACTGCTATATCGCCATCTGGTATGGGGGGGGGGTGGGTGCAATGCACATAATCAAACTAAGGACATCCATCACCCAGGACATGTCCACTTCTCATTGCTACCATCAGAGAGGCGGTACAGAAGCCTGAATGGACACACTCAAAGATTCAGGAACAGGTTCTTTCCCTCTGCCATCAGATTTCTGAGTGGACATTGAACCCACGAACACAGCCTCACTTCACTACTTTCTCTTTCTCATATTGCACTATTATTTAATTTAACTTTTTAAATATTTATCTATATGTATGTGTGTGTGTGTATATATGTATATATATGTGTGTGTGTGTGTGTGTGTGTGTGTGTGTGTGTGTGTGCACGCGCGCGCGTTACTGTAATTCAGTTTTTCTTATGTATTGCTGCCACATCACAACAAATTTCACAACATATGCCGGTGATCTTAAACTTGATTCTGAGTTTAACTTTCTTTAAAGCTCTTATATCCTTCCTGGAATGAGGCGTCCAGAACAGAATGCAATACTCCACGTGTGGTATAACTAGGGTTTTATGAAAACACTAAACTTTTTGAAAATAACTCAATTGTTCAGAGAACCGGTCTGATAACTAAAATGTTACATAAATTGAACTCAATAACATACACTCAGTGGCCACTTTATTAGGTACACCTTTTGTTGTTGTTGGGTGCCATCGAGTCATCGTTGACTCATAGTGACTCATAGGGTTTTCATGGCAAGATACAGAATTAGATTGTCAGGCCTTTCTTCTGTGCAGATACTTCCAAGGTTGGGATACGGCTGGATTTGAACACAGGACCATCTGCCTCCAGGTCTAGTGCTGATGCCACTACACCACTAGCTGGCCGAGGCACTCCAGTGTCTCTTTACATTAATACAAATATGTAATCAGCCAATAATGTAGCAGCAACTCAATGCACAAAAGCATATAGACATGATCAAGAAGTTCGGTTGTTGTTCAGACCAAACATCAGAATATAGGGAAGAATTGTAATCTGAATGGAATAAGATCTCCGAGACCACTTTCGCCGTGGAATGATTGTTGGTGCCAGATGGGGAGGTTTGAGTATTTCAGACACTGCTGATCTCCTGGGATTTTCATACACAACAGTCTCTAGAGGTTACAGAGAATGGAGTGAAAGAACAAAAAAAAAGCATCCAATGAGTGGTCGTCCTGTGCGGCGAAAACACCTCATCGATGAGAGAAGTCAGAGGAGAATGGCCAGACTGGTTCAGGCTGACAGGAAGGTGACAGTGACTCCAGTAACCATATGTTAGAACAGTGGTGTGCAGAAGAGCATCTCTGAATGCACAACATGTCGAACCTTGAAGTGAATGGGCTACAGCAGCAGAAGACGATGAACCTACATTTAGCCACTGCTTTAGGAGGTACCTAATAAAGTGGTCAGTGTGCATATTTTCAGCCTCCAGAACAATTTTCATGCTTTCAGCATTGTGCACTGCCGTAATAGGTACATACTCAGAAATTCACTGCCCTGTGTTGAAGATACATCCTTGTGATCAGAAACCCCCTGCTTCCCCTACCTCAGCCAGAACTAGGATTGCTGACTCTGGTTCAATCCACTGCTGAAGTTATTGCCTTATGATCTCTCGCTTTTAATCATCTCTTGTCAAGCAACCGCCTCATTGATCTCGTAAAAATTGCAACAATCATCCTGTCAGGAATTCACAAGTGTATTATAGGGGAAAAAAAAACATCTTTATTTCCTTTGAACAATTTTCCCTATTTGAACAATTTCCCAGACTCCTGTAAAATGCAGTTGGATAATCCATTGAGAGAATGACTTTTGGTCTTTGAAAAGAACACTCCTTTTAGTGGTCAAAAATAACTGACTAGCAGAACATAGCAGTAGAAAGTTACTACAGTTGGCAGTATTACACGAGAATGACCCCCGCTGTGCCGCAGAGAACAAGAGGCAGCTGCAAAGGGAGAGACCCAACCACTAACCACAGTCACCACTTACTCTTGTCTACACCACGCCAGAATATCTGGATCCTGGATCAGCCTCTACAGCCACCTGAGGACCCACCGATAGACAATCCCTAAAATGAAAATTTGACTCAACTTTATCACTCTGACTCAAGTGATCGCAGTACTACGGTTAGGTACAAATCTCAGAATTGGGCACTGGGATTTATTTCCGGAGGACAGCACTGCACTCTGATAGTTCCACTGATACGCAGATTGCCACCGTTCACGATTGTCTCAGACGCACAAACTGTCATAGCACAAGGGATGCTAAATATACATTACACTTCCTCAAAAACATTTAAATGTTTGTAATAATATTTAAATAACACATAGACAGGTATGTGGATAGGCAAAGTTCAGATGGCTATGGGCCAAACCTTAATTGGGCACCCTGCTCAGTATGGACCAGTTGGGCTGAATGGCCTGTTTCTGTGCTTATTATTTTACAACTCTGTAACTATGTCCTCACATCAAACCATGTGTGATGGTTTGGGAATCAATCCTAACTCGGGAGAAGGGACATAGGTTAATCATCATATTAAAAGGCAGGTATGTCAATAAGTTAAATACTTGAATTGATGGCTTTGTAACCAAGTTTTCAGATGACGGATGGAGGGGTAAGTAGTGTTGAGGAAGCAGGAAGACTTCAGAATGATTTAGACACATTGGGATAATGGGAAAAGAAGCAGCAGATGGAATATAGAGTAGGGAAGTATATGGTCATGCTCCTTGGTAGGAAGAATAAAGATACGGACTATTTTCTATAGAGGGAGAAACTTCAAAATTCAGAGGTGCAAAGGGACTTGGAAGTCCTCATGCAGGATTCCCTTCAGGTTAATTTGCAGGTTGAGTTGGTTGTAAGGAAGGCCAATGCAATGTTGGCATTCATTTCAAGAGGACTAGAATGTAAGAACTGAGGATTTATAAGGCTTTGCTCAGATTGCACTTGGAGTATTGTGAGCAATTTTGGACCCCTTACCTCAGAAAAGATGAGCTGGCATCGGAAAGGGTCCAGAGAAAGTTCACGAGAATTATTCTGGGAATGAAAGGGTTAATGTAAGAGCAGCATTTGATGGCTTTGGGCCTATAGTCGCTGGAGCTCAGAAGAATAAAAACTGTATTTTATTGAAAGCTATCAAATATTGAAAGGCCTAGCTAGAGTGGATGTGAAGATGTTTCCGTGAGTAGGTGAATCCAGGACCAGAGGACACAGTCTCCAGTTGTCCACTTAGAACAGAGATGAGGAAGAATTTCTTTAGCCAACGGGTGGTAAACCTTTGGAATTCGTTGGTACAGATAGCTGTGAAGGCCAAATCATTGAGAATATTTAAAGTGGAGGTTGATAGTTTCTTGATTAGATTGGGTGTCAAAAGCTATGGGGAGAAGGCAGGAGAAAGGGGTTGAGAGGGAGAATAAATCAGCTGCAATGGAATGACAGAGCAGACTTGACAGGCCGAATGGCCTAATTCTGCTCCTATGTCTTATGGTATTGTAAAGTAGTCCTTTTTTACATTGGACCACCTACTAACCAGCCTCCTTACAGAAGATCTAAACCACTAGTGTCATGACAGATCAGCAACTTGCCACTGCCTTTGGATTATTAGCTTTACAATTACCATAATGACTTTCAGGAATGAATATCGGTCCCTATCAACTAAAAAGGGTCAGCTTTTACATATAAAGTAAAACCTTTGTAAGAAATAACAAAAAAAATACCCCAAATAGTGACACCTGAAACTCTGAGGCAATGTCACAAGAAGGCAGCGTCCATCATTAAAGACCTTTCCCATCCAGGACATGCCCTCTTCTCACTACTACCATCAGGAAGGAAGGACAGGAGCCTGCTGAACCACACTCCAAGTTTTAAGAACAGCTTCTTACTCTCTGTCATTAGATTTGTAAATTGTCTATAAACCATGAACGCTGCCTCGCTATTCCTCTTCTGCAATATGTTTTTAATAGAGTTATTTTTATGCCTTGCACTGTACTGCTGCCACAAAACAACAACTTTTACGATGCAGGTACAGTATATGTTAGTGATAATAAAACTGATTCTGATTATGGGTTTCTCTGTCTGCAGACGCTGCCTGGCCAGCTGAGCTTTTCCGGCATGTCTATTTATATTTCTGCTTTTACCTCATTTTACCTTATGTTATCATTTGGTCGATGATGAAGAAATGGGCTCACTTCCCAGCCCCTGGAGCTAGCTTTACTCAACTGTATTACCGTTACATCTGATTTCAGCTTCTCTCTCTCAAACTACAGGGCAAATTCTTTCACTATTAAGGAAAGAGACGCACTCCAGATAAGTACTCGAATAACTGATTCAAGATGTTGAGATTGTAGAAGTGAAAGTTCTGTAATTGAGAATACACAGACAGCAGCCCCTTAGCCCACTGAGCCCATGATGGCTCATCATTAGAAAAATCCAGTCATCTCCAGTGAATAGCAGCAGCTGGGTAAGTGACCAAGGTTTTGCCTTGAACAACATCCTCAAGCCCCTCTACTCCATATAGCCCGTCCTGGTCCAACCGTGGCTAAGAAAGCACTCCTCTATTTCCTCTGGAGGCTGAATATATATTCAGCAGGTATATTTCAAATGAAGAAGTTCTCAGAAGAGCCCAAGCAGTTCGGTCACTCATACCAACAATAAGAGAAAGACAACTCAGATTCCTAGGACACATCATGCGGAAAGATGAACTAGAAAAACAGATACTCTCTGGAAAGATTGAGGGGAGCAAACCTAGAGGAAGACCTCGGCTTATGTACGTCAAAAGCATAGCCAGGTGGCTACACATTGAGGAAATGGAAGTCATCCAAAAAACGAGGGATAGATCTATATGGAAAACCACGGTCACCAAAGTCTGCATCGGATTTGGTACCCAGACAGACAGACATATTTCATTAGGAGTTTGAGGAGATATGGTATGTCACCAAGGACTCTGGCAAATTCCCACAGGTGCACTGTGGAGAGCAATCTGATTGGTTGTGTCACCACCTGGTGTGCAGGTACCAATGCACAAGATCTCAAGGGGCTGTGGAGGGTTGCAGACTCGGGCAGCTCCATGATGGGCACAAGCTTCACAACTATCGAGGACATTTTCAAAAGGTGGTGCCTCAAGGAGGTGGCATCCGTCATGAACGATCCTCACCGTCCAGGACCTGCCTTCTTCTCATTATTTCCATTAGGGAGAAAGTACAGGAGTCTGAAGATGCACACCTAAGGTTTTAGGTGCAGCTTCTTTACCTTTGCCATCTTTGAACAGCCCATGAACACTACCACACTACTGCTTTTTTTTTTACACTAATTATTTATTTTATTTCTTATTGTAATTTATGGCAATATTTATGTCTTGTACTGTAGTGCCACCACTAAACAATAAATTTCTCAACGTATGTCAGAGATTAAAAAAACCTGACTCTGAGTCTTGATGTGGCAACTGTTCTGCCCAAGACCACAAGAAACCAAAGAAAGCTGTGGACTCAGGGCAACTCATACCAGAAACCAGATGTAGTGTATTCAATTTTTCAGTAACATTTGAGTAATACTGTGAATATATTGTTTCATTAAGCATCCTTTGTTTGATTACATAATTCATGATGAGTTATATGTAAGAAGACCCTAAATGGCATTTGTCATTACACCACCACATCATATGTGAGCACCTCACTACAGAGAAAAACAAAGTAGACAAGTATCCCGGCTCCTGTGTTTTTGTTTCTGGAGTTACAAAACATAACATCAGACTCCCCCTCCACAGACACTGTTGAAATTTTTTTTGCTGCTAGCTAATCAAAGACCCCATTGACCCCAGACATTCTCTCTTCTCTCCCCTCCCACTGGGAAGAAGATACAGAAGCCCGAAGGTCCATACCACAACACTCCAGGACTGCTTCCATTGCACTGTTATAATGCTATTGACAGGTTCCTTGTGTGTTAAAATGGAGACCTGACCTTACAATCTACCTCGTCACGCTCTTGCACCTTATTGCCTGCCTGCACTCCACTTTCTCTGTAACTGTAACACTTTATTCTGCACATCACACACACAAATGATGGAGGTACTCAGCAGGCCAGGCGGCATCAATGGAGAGAAATAAACAGTTGATGCTTCGGGCTGAGACCCTTCATGAGTCCTGATGATGTCAGGCAGCAAACCTTAGTCACTGCTGAGTTCTTCCATCATATTGTATGTGTTACTCTGGGTTTTCAGCATCTGCAGAATCTCTAGTGTTTACATTTTATTCTGCATTCTCTAATTGCTTTTCCCTTGTACTACCTCAATAAACTGATGTGATAAATGATCTGTCTGGACGGCATACGAAACGAAGTTTTTCGCTGTACTTCTATACATGTGATAATAATAAACTAATTTTTCAATTTATAATTTGTGACGTGGATTTTAATGAACATTTCTAAGAGCTTACGGCCCCTAAGCAAATCTGAAACTCTCCTGACTCAATGGATATTTCAACTTTATGCACCTGAGGTCAGTGTACAATGCAGCAGTTCACTGGCAAAGAGATTCCTAATGTTCTACAGTATGTTACACATCAATACATCAAGATGGCCCCCATCCAAGCTTGGCCAGGGGCTTCCTCTGGAATACATGACAGCATCAAGCTCAGAACATTACAATCTATTCCCCTAGAAGCAAGAATGATACAATGCGCACATTGTTAAAAATTCATCTTGCTTCCATTATGGAATGCAGAGTGCTAATAAATTACGCTTAGTGTTTGCAGGATATACCACGTGAACGGTAAGTGCAAGCCAAGCTGGAAGAGGTCTGGATTTGTAAGAACACCATCTGTATGACCAGGAACAAAATGAATTGTCATAAATTTTTTTCTTTGAATACACACCCAATAGACTTCAATAAACTTCTGCACAATCAAATTTACATCTACTTCCGCTGGTATCTTACTGCTCCCTCCCCTGTGCCATACAACGAGATCCCCTTGCCTCAGAGGTTTCAGAAGTCAGAGCCATGTTACTCCTGGATGAAGATAAAAGCTTTAAAACAAAGTTGTGTGTGTGGAGGGGGAGGGGAGCTCTTCTGCTCGTCAGTTACTGATCTCAACAGCTGGGTAAATGTGCTCTGGAGATTAAATGCACATCAATGTCATAGCTTTGAGGTTCCTGGCAAACGGACGGATGGGAATGCTAATGTATCAAACTTCAGTCCAAACTTTCTTTCTTTAATGTGTCAGTGTTCTCATCCTTCTGAAGCTCCCCCCTTCTGAAAACAAACGCAAAATCCCAACACTCTCAGCCATTTTGCCATCTCAAGCAGCGGACTTGTGCTCTTATGGATCAGAGCTCCAATGTTGTATCCAGATGTGGAAGGGTATCACCCACGAGGCTGACACTGAAATCCTAGGATTTATCAAATTAAAATCAGTATTTTAACAGGCCAGTCAGCAATATCCTATCCGTGGCCGCAAAGTGAAAAACACGGAGCGATTGCAGGTCACAACTGATCAGAGTTTATGCAGTGTAACTTGGCACGAAGCAGCTGACAGCTAGCATAGTATTCACAGACTCTTGGGCTCTGCTGTTTAATAAGGCAAATTTAAACATCCAAATTAGGAGCAGAAATGGGCTGCTGAGCCCCTTGAGTCTTCGCAGCTATTTAATAAGACCATGGCTGGTCCTATTGTAAAATAACTCTTCATTCCCATTTACCTTATCTTTCTGCCTCTGCTTTAAAAATATTCAGACCCTCTTTCCACCAGAAGAAAATACTTCACATCTTTCCTCTGAAATGGGAAACTCCTCATGGTTCCAGGCCTAGACTGAGTGGACATGGAGAGGGTATTTCCAGTTGTGGGGGAGTCTAGGACCAAAGGGTACAAGCCTCAGAATAGAAGGATGTCCCTTTGGAACAAAGAAAAGAAGAAATTTCTTTAGCAAGAAGGTGCTGAATCTGTGGCCAAGTCATTGGGTATATTTAAAGTGGAGGTTCATAGGCACTTAATTAGTAAGGGCATCAAAGGTTACAGGGAAAAGGCAGGAGAATGAGGTTGAGAGGGATAATAAATCAGCCATGATCAATTGGTGTAGCAGACTCAATGGGCCAAATGGCTTTATTCTGCTCCTATATCTTATGGACATATTTGCCCACATAAGGAACCATCCTCTCGACATCCATCTGAACAGGATTCATGTGTTCCAATTAAACCCTCTTTAAACTTTGTCGAATACAAATGTCACCTGTCCAAACTTAGATCATAAGACCGACTACTCATTCAAGATAGTAGCCTTACAATCCTGATCTAAACTGCTTCCAATGCATTAACATCCTCAAATTAGCAGGCCAAATTAGTACCCAGTGGCTCAGCTGTGGCATTACCAATGCCCCATATAAGCATAACTTCCCTACTTTTTAATGTTCAAAGTTTGAGTCCAAAGTAGATTTTATTTATTTAGAGATACAGCAGGGTAGCATCCTTCTGCACCAATGAGTCTGCTTCACCCAGTTAGATTATGAGGACACTTAGTCCTCGTTTATTGTCATTTAGAAATGCATGCCTGCATTAAGAAACGATACAATGTTCCTCCAGAATGATATCACAGAAAAACAGGACAGACCAAAGACTAACACTGACAAAGCCACATAATTATAACATATAGTTACAGCAGTGCAAAGCAATACCATAATTTGATAAAGAACAGACCATGGGCACGGTAAAAAAAGAAGTCTCAAAGTCCCGAGTCGATCGACTCCCGAGTCCCCGATAGCAGGCGGCAAAGGGAGAAACTCCCTGCCATAAACCTCCAGGCACCGACCATGTGACTAATTAAACTACAAACCCATATGTTTTTGGAATGTGTGAGGAAACCCCGTGGTCACAGGGAGAATGCACGTACTCCTTACGGACAGTGACAGAATCAAACCTGGGTCGCTGGCGCTATGGTAGCATTATGCTAACTCCTACGCTACTGTGCCGCCCTTGATGGTAAGATGGGGTCTTAACAACCCATCATTTAGCATAAGCAAAACCTCCTTACTTTAACCAGTTCCCCTAGAATCAACATCACTGATCACACGCTTCATCAGCATAGCAGTCTTTTGAAAACCATTTATTGGAAACTTGGATTCTAATCCAACTCAGAGCTCTGCAATCTCTCACCTTTTAGATAACCTCCCTTTCAATTGTTTATTTTTGTAAAATTGCCCATTTTCCACATGACATTCCTTTTGCCAGATCTATAACCACTCACTTCACTTACGTACCTATATTCTTTTTTAGCCACTGTACGTCCTCTTCACAATTAATTTCTAACTATCCTAGTGCTATGTAACAGAGGTATAGCTACCAGCAAGACATTCTTCAATAAAGAAAGTTAACTCCCAAATAACAGCACTGACTCACTAAACTGTGTCCAAAGGCCATAATCACAAGGTTTTTAAAAGGTAAAATACACTACACTCAATGCGCTTAACATAAGAAATAAGTCCAGTAAAATCATAGGAGCAGAATTAGGCTACTTGAACCATCAGGTCTGCTCCACCATTTGATCATGGCTGATTTATTTCCCCTCTCAACCCCATTCTTCCACCTTCTTCCCACAACCTTTGATGCCCTTACTAATCAAGAGCCCATTAGCCTCTACTTTAAATATACCCAATAACTTTCCCTTCACATCTGTCTGTGGCAATGAGTTTTACAGATTCATCAGCCTCTGGCTAAAGAAATTTCTCCTCATCTCTGTTCTGAAGGGATGTTCTTCTATTCTGAGACTGTGCCCTCTGGTCCTAAACTCTAGCAATAATAGAAACATCTTCCCAACGAACAAAAGAAATTCTGCAGGTGCTGAAAATCCAAAGCAAGGCACACAAAATGCTAGAAGAACTCAGCAGGTCAGGCAGCATCCATGGAAATGAAAGAAAAACAGTCAACATTTTGGGCTGAGACCCTTCTTCGGGACTGGAAAGGAGGGGGGAAGATGCCAGAATAAAAAGGTGGAGGGAAGGGAAGGAAGGTAGCTTGAAGGTGATAGGTGAAGCCAGATGGGCAGGAACGGTAAAGGGCTAAGAGGAAGGAATCTGATAAGAAAGGAGAATGGATCACAGGAGAAAGGGAAGGAGGAGGTGACTGGTAGGTAAGAAGAGGTAAGAGGTCAGAGTGGGGAATAGAAGAAGAGGGGAAGGGTTGGGAATTTTTTTTAATCGGGAGGCAAAATCGATATTCATTTCCTAAGGTTGGAGGATACCCAGATGGAATATAAAGTGTTGCTCCTTCACCCTGTGGGTGACCTTTACGTGGCACAAGAGGAGGCCATGGTCTGACATGTCGGAACGGGAATAGAAATGGAAATTAAAATGTTGAGCCACCGAGAAGTTCTGCTTCTGGAGGATGGAGCAGAGGTGCTCAATGAAGCTCTCCCTCAATTTACGACGGCTCTCACTGATGCAGAGGTGGCCGCACTGGATACAATAGTTGACCCCAGCATATTCACAGGGGAAGTGTTGCCTTATCTGGAAGAGCTCCATGTCCACTCTATATAGGCCATAAACTAGGAACTTACAGGTATTACATGATACATCCATTTATAAAATTGCATTATTTACAGGCATAAAATTATAAATCAAACAACAAAGTAAATCTCAATCTCTTAGTCTTCTCAAAAGCAAGAAAGTTCACTCCTGAAGTCATGGAGTGATGTAAAAGTAAAACAGAGAAACAGGCCCTTCAGCCCATCTAGTCAATGCTGAACCATTTAAACCACTTACTCCACATTGATTTATTGTCTCTAAAACACTCAGTTCAAGTACTGATTCAAATGGATCACTTCTTTCAATATTACATCCTGAACTATAAGTGATACCTTGGCATAATTGTATCTATAACCAGAAAAAATGGGACAACGTATAGCTTTTCAAATATAAGTGTTAACACTGAACACAATGTAGTCCAATAACACTTGTAGACCCCCACAGTGGTGATATCTTTCATAACAAATCATGACTGCCAAATTTGGACAAATTAAGGATTAATTGAGCTCCTTCAGTTTGCAAGGTTTCAGGGACAGACAATATTTAGGTATAAAAGATGCTGAATCTGAAGCAAACAGCTTGTTGGAGGAACACAGCGGTCAAGGAGCATTTGTTGTGGGGGGTGAAGGTATTGCCGATGCTTTGGGATGAAAAACTACATTATGACCCAGTCTTAATTGTCCTGATGCAAGATGTTGACCTGAAGAATTCACAATTCCTTCCTCACACCCTCAGATACTGCTCGATACACTGAGTTCCTCCAGCAGAAAGCTTACTGCTACAGCACAACATGTTATCTCGTAACTGGGCCTCTTATTCACTTGGAAGCTAGAAAAATAAAGGAGAATAATGTGTTTGACGTTAAAGCAGCACTTGAATATAACATCAAGAAGCTCCAAAAAAAACCAATAATTCAACCAAAATTCAACCATCTCTGCAGGATGGAATCATATCCCATATCTCTTTTGTCAAAGACAAGCTATCAGAACCCAGAACAAAATCAGTTGTGTCCTGATTTATTTGTATTTATTTTATTTAGCAATACAAAGTTTTAAGCTCAAAGTTCAAAGTAAATTTATTATCAAAGTATACAGTGGGATGCAAAAGTTTGGGCACCCCTGGTCAAAATTTCTGTTACTGTGAATAGTTAATAAGTGAGTAGAAGATGAACTGATCTCCTAAAGTCATAAAGTTAAAGATGAAACATTCTTTTCAACATTTTAAGCAAGATTAGTGTATTATTTTTGTTTTGTACAATTTTAGAGTGGAAAAAAAGGAAAGGAGCACCATGCAAAAGTTTGGGCACCCCAAGAGATTAGAGCTCTCAGATAACTTTTACCAAGGTCTCAGGCCTTAATTAGCTCGTTAGGGCTATGGCTTGTTAGGAAAGGCCATGTGATATAAATTTCAAAGTTTTATAAATACCTTGACTCCTCAAACCTTGTCCCAACAATCAGCAGCCATGGGCTCCTCTAAGCAGCTGCCTAGCACTCTGAAAATTAAAATAAATGATGCCCACAAAGCAGGAGAAGGCTATAAGAAGATAGCAAAGCATTTTCAGGCAGCCACTTCCTCAGTTTGTAACGTAATTAAGAAATGGCAGTTAACAGGAACGGTGGAGGTCAGGTTGAGGTCTGGAAGACCAAGAAAATTTTCCCAGAGAACTGCTTGTAGGATTGCTAGAAAGGCAAATCAAAACCCCCGTTTGACTGCAAAAGACCTTCAGGAAGATCTAGCAGACTCTGGAGTGGTGGTGCACTGTTCTACTGTGCAGCGACACCTGCACAAATGTGACCTTCGTGGAAGAGTCATCAGAAGAAAACCTTTCCTGCGTCCTCACCACAAAATTCAGCGTCAGAAGTTTGCAAAGGAACATCTAAACAAGCCTGATGCATTTTGAAAACAAGTCCTGTGGACTGATGAAGTTAAAGTAGAACTTTTTGGCCATAACGAGCAAAGGTATGTTTGGAGAAAAAAGGGTGCAGAATTTCATGAAAAGAACCCCTCTCCAACTGATAAGCACGGGGATGGATCGATCATGCTTTGGGCTTGTGTTGCAGCCAGTGGCACGGGGAATATTTCACTGGTAGAGGGAAGAATGAAATCAATTAAATACCAGCAAATTCTGAAAGCAAACATCACACCGTCTGTAAAAAAGCTGAAGAAGAAGAGGATGGCTTCTACAACAGGATAATCATTCTAAACACACCTCAAAATCCACAATGGCCTACCTCAAGAGGTGCAAGCTGAAGGTTTTGCCGTGGCCCTCATAGTCTCCCAACCTAAACATCTTCGAAAATCTGTGGACAGACCTCAAAAGAGCAGTGCATGCAAGACGGCCCAAGAATCTCACAGAACGAAAAGCTTTTTGCAAGGAAGAATGGGTGAAAATCCCCCAAACAAGAATTGAAAGACTCTTAGCTGGCTACAGAAAGCACTTACAAGCTGTGATACTTGCCAAAGGGGTGTTACTAAGTACTGCCATGCAGGGTGCCCAAACTTTTGCTTCGGGCCCTTTTCCTTTTTTGTTATTTCGAAACTGTAAAAGATGGAAATAAAAAAGTAACCTTGCTTAAAATATTAAAGAAATGTGTCATTTGTAACTTTATGCCTTTTGGAAATCAGGTCATCTTTTACTCGCTTAGCTATTCACAATAACAGAAATTTTGACCGTGTGCCCAAATGTTTGCATGCCACTGTATATATGTCACCACTTACTGCCCTGAGATTCATTTTCTTTCAGACATTCACAGTAAATACAAAGAAACACACCAGAATCTATGAAAATTAGCAAGACAAACAATCAATGTGCAAAAAACTACAACTGTGCAAACACAAAAAGAAAACAAACAAAATAATAATAAATAAATAAGCAATAAATATTGAAAACATGAGATGAAGAGTCCTTGAAAGTGAGTCCATAGGTTGTAGGAATGGTTTAGTTTGGAGTGAGTGAAGCTGAGTGAAGTAATCCTCTCTGGTTCAGGAGCCTGATGGTTGAGGAGTAATAAGTGTTCTTAAACCTGGCTGTGTGGGTCCTGAGACTCCTGGACCTCCTTCCTGATGGCAGCAGCGAGAAGAGAGCATAGCCTGGATGGTTGAGATCCCTGATGATAGACGCTGCTATCCTGAGACAGCGCTCCTTGAAAAGGTGCTCAGTGGTGGCTTGGGCTGTTCCCGTGATAGCCTGGGCTGCGTCCATTACTTTTTGCAGGGATGTAACATGGTAACAGACCTTTCTGGCCTAGTGAGCCTGCACTACTCAGTTATACCCATGTGACAAATTAATCTACTAACCTGTACGTCTTTGGAATGAGGGAGGAAACCAGAGCACCCAAATGAAATCCACATAGTCGCGGGGAGAATGCACAGACAGTGACGGGGACTGAAGCTGGTCACTGGCACTGTAATAGCATTATGCTAACTGCTAATCAGCTGTGCCACCCTGAGATGAAAAGTCTTAGACAGAACTGCTGACTGCTTACTCCACTCCATAGATAGCGCCTGGCATACTGAGTTCCTCCCGTATTTTGTGTGTGTTAAGATTTTCAGCATCGACAGAATCTCTTGTGTTAATAAAACTACTTGAGTCCTTTGGAGGGTGTATGGAAACTGTTTAAAGCTCTTCAGCTAAGTTATCAATGAGTTTTTTTTCCACTTATAATGGTGCAGCACAGTAATCTGTTGAGCTCCTCCAATTGTATTGTAAGGGCAGGTTGATTAAAAGTAGAACTTGAATCATATCCACAGTTGGGCAGATCAATGTCAGAAGACGTGCACCTTATCTATTGACACACACAAAATACCAGACGAACTCAACGGGTCAGGCAGCATCTATGGAGAGGAATAAACAGTTGATATTCCAGGCCAAGACCTTTCGTCAGGACTAGGAAGGCAGTGGGAACAAATCAGAACAAGAGGGTGGTGGGGGTGAGGGCAGAAGCAGTACAAGCTGGCAGGTGGCAGGTAAAGGCAGGTAAGGGGGGAAGCATGTGGGTGGGGGGGTGATGAAAAGAGAAGCTGGGAGGTGATAGGTGGAAAAGGTAAAGAGCTGAAGTTGAAGGAATCTAATAAGAGAAGAGAGTGGAACATGGACTAAAGGGAAGTAGGAGGGGCACCAGACAGAAGTGATGGGCAGGTGAGAAGGGTTAAAAGGCAAGCAAGGATGGAGAATGGTATGTGTTGTTCAAGATTTCCAGCATCTGCAGAATGTCCTGTGCTTATGACATTATCTGTTAATCATTGCAAATAATAAGGAGATTAGCCATCTTTCCTTGAGCTGTCTCAGAAGCACAATTACGTATATGGATCGGTACAGACTGCAAAATCAACTCAATTAGCTGCAAGAAAGGGTCTAAAGCAAAATATTTCGCAAGAAGTACTTCACACAAGCAAAATCAAACTCCATCCATTTGTAAGCTATATCTTTGAGAGATTATGAAAACACCAATGCCCCTGAATGGAAAGGCCCATAGAGAGTAGTACTCCCTGCATTTATGATATTCCAGGTATCCCTCCCCTCCTTCTCTGCTCCCTGATCCCTCCCATCCATCATACTGTTACCTAGATAGGTCACTCTTTTATGATCTGTCCACAACAAAATGAAATCGATCAGCTGTCAATGTACAATTTCCTCCATTAGAGAGACCAGTGCTTAAAACCAAATAATTTTCTAAAATATATTTCTGACAGAGAAATAATGAAACATTTAAATTTGGTCTATGTTGTTCTTCCTCATGACTGAAAATTACTTGCTTCTTCTCCTGGATGGTTTCTGGTTAATGACAATAAAATAAAGATTAAAAAATAGCTATATTTGTCACACATACATCAAAACATCAAAATCTATGCTGAACTGCATTGTTTCTGTTGAGATTCAGCTGGGGGTTAGCCCACATTTGTCTCCATGCCTCTGGTGCCAACATAGCAAACCTAACTGTATGTCTTTGGAATATGGGAGGAAACCGGATCATTTGGGGGAAAATCTCGCGGTCACAGGGTGAATGTTCAAACTCCTTACAGATAGCAGTGGGAATTGATCCCCAATTTTCCAGCTACTGCTGTAAAGCATTACAGTAAACGTTTTATGATTTTCAGAATGGATTGAAAATCCATTCTGGTAAGGAAAGAGATGACGGCGTATGCTTATTAGGCAATTTTCATTGGTGCAAGGACTTTGGCATTATGTCAACTGCTTGTTCCCGTGACTTCGAACAACTAACAATAAAATGTAGCCCATTCTATTTGCCTGAGGAGTTCTCCTCCATGATCCTGACCACAGTTTACATACCACCAGCAGCCGATTATAACTAAGCACTCAATAAACTGCATGATGTGGTCCATAAACAATAAACAGCTCATCCCGACACATTTCAAATTATAGTTGATGACTTTAACCAGGCTTGTCTGAAGAAAACCCTGCACAATTATCACCAGCACATAAGACGTTGCACCAGAGTTTCCAAGGCACTAGACCACTGCTACACTCCAATAAGGAATGCCTATTGTTCCTTCCCGAGACCGCATTTTGGCAAGTCGGATCAGTTGGTTGTACTTCTGCTACCTGCATACAGGCAGAGTCTAAAGAGTAAAGCTCGAGAGGTCAAGACATCTAAGATGTGGTCATGGGAGGCAGAGGAACGGTTAAAGGGTTGTCTTGAGTCCGTGGACTGAGCAGTGATCAAGAACTTATTTTTAATTACCTGAATGACTACACCAGGTCATAGCGGACTTCATTAAAACAGCTGTTTTCAGCGGTGCTTTGCTGAAAACCTATGCTCTGTACGCCTGAGTAAGCAGGATCTCCCAGTGGCCACACATTTTAGTTCCACATCCCATTCCCATTCTGACATGTCTATCCACGGCCTCCTCTACTGTAAAGATGAAGCCACACTCAGGTTGGAGGAACAACACCTTATATTCCGTCTGGGTAGCCTCCAACCTGATGGCATGAACACTGACTTCTCTATCTTCCGCTAATGCCCCACCTCCCCCTCGTACCCCATCCGTTATTTATTTATATACACACATTCTTTCTCTCACTCTCCTTTTTCTCCCTCTGTCCCTCTGACTATACCCCTTGCCCATCCTCTGGGTTCCCCCCCCCCGTCTTTCTCCCCAGACCTCCTGTCCCATGATCCTCTCATATCCCCTTTTGCCTATCACCTGTCCAGATCTTGGCTCCATCCCTCCCCCTCCTGTCTTCTCCTATCATTTTGGATCTCCCCCTCCCCCTCCCACTTTCAAATCTCTTACTAGCTTTTCCTTCAGTTAGTCCTGATGAAGGGTCTCGGTCTGAAACGTCGACTGTACCTCCTCCAAGAGGTGCTGCCTGGCCTGCTGCGTTCACCAGCAACTTTGATGTGTGTTGCTTTCTCTGCTCGCTTTGATCATCGAAACAGGGAGGAACCATTGCGCACGCCCGTGTCTCCTGATGATCCTTTGGTCTCAGTATCCGAAGAAGACGTGTGGGCTGCCTTCAAGAGAGTGAATCCAAGGAAGGTATCTGGTCTGGACAGAGTACCTTACCGAATACTGAAGACCTGTGCCGACCAACTGGCTGGTGTATTCACAGATATCTTCAATCTCTTGCTCCTGCATTGTGTGGTACCCACCTGCTTCAAGCAGGCTTCAAATGTACCAGTGCCTAAGAAGAGTTTGGTAACCTGTCTAAATGACTTGCACCCAGTGGCACTTACATCCACAGTGGCAAAGTGTTTTGAGAGGCTGGTGCTGAAGCAAGTCAGCTCCTGTCTGAGTGGCGACTTGGATCTGCTCCAGTTCACCTATCGAAGCAACAGGACTACAGCAGATGCTACCTCGTTGGCTCTTCACACAACGCTGGATCATCTGGACAGCAAAGATGCATACATCCGGCTGCTCTTTATCAATTACTGCTCAATATTTAACACCATAATCCCCTCTAAACTAATCAGTAAACCCCAAGACCTGGGCTTCAATACCCCCTTGTGCAATTGAATCTTGGATTTCCTCACTTGTAGACCCCAGCTGGTTCAGATTGGCAGAAACACCTCCTCTACAATCTCCATCAGCGCAAGAATATTGCAGAGATGTGTACCTGCTCTACTCACTCTATAACTATGACTGTGTGGCTAAGTACAGCTCCAACACCATATACAAGTTTGCTGATGACACCACAGTTATGGGCTATATCAAAGGTGGTACTGAATCAATGTACTGGAGGGTGATTGAAAATTTGGCTGAGTGGTATAATAACAACAACCTCTCACTCAATGTCAATAAGACTAAACAAATAATAGTAGATTTCAGGAGAGGGAAACCAGATGTTCATGAGCTAGTAAGCATCAGATGATCAGAGGTGGAGAGGGTCAGTAAATTTAAATTCCTGGATATCACAATCTCAGAGGACCTGTCCTGGACCCATCATACAAAAATAATTGCAAAGAAAGCACAACAGCACCTCTACTTCCTCAGGAGTTCTACGAAGATTTAGCATTTCACCAAAAACATTGGCAAACTTCTATAGATGTGTGGTGGCAAGTGTGCTTAGTGGATTTGGCCCATTACCTCATGGGTAAAACTCTCCCAACCACTGAGCACATCTACTAAACGTTGCCATAGAAAAGCAGCATTCATCATCAAAGGTCCTCAACACCCAGATCATGCTCCTTTCTCGCTGTTGCTATCAGGTAGAAGGTACAAGAGCCTCAGGACTCACACCACCAGATTCAAGAACAGCTACAAGCCCTCAACCATTAGGCTCTGGAACAAAAGGGGATAACTACACTAATTATCTTTTTATTTCATGCTCATTATTTATTGCTATTTATTTATTATCTGCATTTGCATAATTTGTTTACAGTTTACAGTTCTTGATAGCTACAGCTGACCCTGTTTACAGCTACCATTCTATAGATTTGTTAAGTATGCCCACAGAAGAAGAATCTCAGGGTTGTATGTGGTGACATGTATGTACTCTGATAATAAATTTTACTTTAAACTTAGAACTTTGAAATGCTTTCCACAAAGACAAAGCCCTCCCTACCATGAGCACATCTACAAGGAGCGCTGCCACAAGAAAGCAGCATCCATCATCAAAGAACCCCACCACCCAGGCTATGCTTTCTTCATCCTGCTGCCATCGGCAAGGAGGTACAGGAGCCTTAGGTCCCACACCAGGGTCAGGAACAGTCATTACTCTTCAACCATCAGGCTCCTGAACCAGCATGGATAAGTTCCCATATTTCAATACCAAACTTATTCCACAACTTAAGGATCCACTTTCAAGGACTCTACAACTCATGTTCTCAATATTATTTATGTATTTATTAATATTATTGTATTTTCACATTGTCTTCTTTTGCACATTGGTTGTGTGACCATCTTTGTGTGTAGTTTTGCATTAATTTTATTGTCTTTCTTTGTATATACTGAGAATGCCCACAAGAAAATAAATCTCACAGTGACATACATATACTTCGATAATAAATTTACTTTGAACTTTGGAATCTAGAAAAATTGGAGCTTGCTTTCTGCAAAATCACAGAAGTTGGCACAAGTTTCTACCGTAGATGAACCACAAGTCATTCCAAAACAGAAATGTGGCTCTCTCCCAATCACTGCTGGTTGTGGTAGAAATGTGTGCACCATTTAGGGAAGGGAGCAGTTGGATTTTGAGCAGAGGCCTCCCAGGGTAAGATAGGCTGACGAAATTTTCTGAAGGGTCACATTTTGAGACATGGCAAGGGCTATTTTGCAAACCAGAGCTGAGCAAAATAATCAGCAAATGTAAAGATGAAGGAAACCTGCAAAGGATGAAGTAGTACTCCTTTTTAATTTATACTGATAAAGGATAGATCATTTAAAGCTCCTTTCCCATCAAATGTCTACTTCTCTGTTCTGTTTTATTTTCTATTTTCTAGCTTCAAAGGAATCCTCTTGCCAGTACAGTATGAGAAAAATACCTTTAGCTTATTCAGAGTGCAATGTAAATTTAAGTGATTTCAAGTATGTGAAGAGAAGAAGGATGTAAAGTTTACATAGAAATAAATATTTTGGAGGTTGTATCCTTATGTGCTACTTGTAAGTAGCATATATCTTCCTAAGGGATGCTGGAATCCAGTATATCAACTTTATAAATCCTGTGTTAGATTTGCTGGGTGATTTTATTCCAGAACTCAATGTGCCAGGTTTAAGGTCCTGATCTTCAAACACTCTTTTCCTCTATCTTTTCTATGTCTTTCGAACGTGTGAGGAAACAAGAGCACCCAGAAAAAATTCACGCAGTCACGTGGAGAATGTACTAACAGATGGTGGCGGAATTGAAATCTTATATCACAGGCTGGCACTATGAAGTGATTGCACTAACTGCTATGCTACAATGCCACCCTTATACATGGAAACTTTAAAATAACTGTTTGGATTGAGAAACTGGCATCACTGAACCCAGCGTTTTAGGAATGGTTTCTTTCCCTGTTCCATCAGATTTTTGAACAGTCAGATACAAATCCTCACTATTCCTCTTCTGCATTATTTTGTTCTTGCACTTACAGCAATCTTTATCAAAAACAAGAGAAAATCTGCAGATGCTCAAAATCCGAACAACACACACAAAATGCTGGAGGAACTCAGCAGGCCAGGCAGCATCTTGGAAAAAGTGCAGTCGACGTTTCAGACCGAAACACTTCGGCAGGACTTCTCTATATGTTGTTCTGTACTTGTGTCACAGAACAAGAAGTTTTATGGCACACATCAGTGATAATAAATCTGATTCTATTATTGGGTGTATTCTAGTGCACACCAGGACCTTCAATACATTACAGAACTGATCCCTCCAGACAATAACATCTCCCTTTCTCCAGCCAATGATAGTTGTGGAGTCAGATGCCTTTGGAAATCTCTACTTAAATGTGGCCTAGTCCCTCTCTCTACTTAGTGCAGTCCTTAGATCCCATCTCTCTGACTACACCACCTGATCTCCTTTTGATTTGATGGCCATTTCTTTACTGTAGGAACCCCTCCCTATGTGATATATTTCCCACACAAAGACATTAAATAAACGCAAGTGTCTGCTACATATATTCAAAAGCAAAGATATGACAACACAGAGAAATGTTTCTTTGCAGTTACTATATATCTGGAAAATATTGATTATAGGCATAAAATGCAGTCATGTTATTTGATTACGATTTTTGTTGATTCATTATCTACAAAAACAGTCCATTCAAATACTTCAAACAGGTATAGTATTACCTACCATAATGAAAAGACTTCCAATCAATAACGAAATTATGAATGGGCGTGACACTATTACAGCTTGCAGCTTCAGAGTTCAGAGTTTAATTCCACGTTCAACTATAAGGAGTCTATACGTCCAATGCCCTTGAATGGAAAATCCCACAAAAAGAAGTGGATACAGCCCAATTCTTCATGGGTAAAACCCTTCCTCCCCTCCATTGAGCACATCTATATAGAGCGCTGTTGCAGGAAAGCAGCATCCATCATCAGGGACCCCCACCGCCCAGGGCATGCTCTCTTTTCACTGCTGCCATCAGAAAGAAGGTACAGGAGCCTCAAGACTCTACCACCAGGTTCAGGAATAGTTATTAGCTCTCAACCATCAAGCTCTTGAAACAAAGGAGATAACTTCACTTATCTTCACTTCATCTTTGAAATGTTCCCAAAGCCTTTGACTCACTTTATAGGACTCTTCATCTCATCTTCTCAATATTTATTGCTTTTTAATTTATTATTCTTTTTTTCTTTTTGTATTTGCACAGTTTGTGTCTTTTGTACATTGGTCAAACACCCAAGTTGCTGCTATGGATTTATTGAGTATGTCCACAAGAAAATGAATCTCAGGGTTGTGTATGGTGACATATATATGCTTTGATAATAAATTTACTTTGAACTTTGGAATGCATGGGTTTTCTCTGGGTGTTCCAGTTTCCTCCCACAATCCAAAGATGCATTGTTTATTAGGTCATTGTAAATTGCTCCATAATTAGGTTAGAGTTAGATCAGGGTTTCTTGGCCATTGCTGGGCAGCACAGCTTGAATGGCTGGAATGACTTATTCCGTGCTGTATCTCTAAATAAAATAAAATAAATAATATGGGTAAGAGTTGCATTTGAGTAAAAATTGTCTTCCACGCAAGTTCATGGTTTTCATTATAACAACGTATCAAGATTCAAAGATTCAAAGTATATTTATTGTCAAAGTTTGTATGCAGTATGCAACCCTGAGATTCATCTTCTCACAGACAGCCACAAAACAAAGAAAGAAAACCCTGTAACCCATTCAAAGAAAAACAACAAACACCCAACATGCAAAAAAAGAACAAATTGCTCAAACAGCAAAAAAAGAGTGGAAAACATGGAATATAAAACACTAAACCACAAATCATCGAACCAGTCCAGACAGATTCAGTTCAACTCTGTTCATTTCAATCCAGTGCTATGTTGTTCGTTAACTTTAGGCCGCCGAGCCAGTCCCGCTGATCGAAATAGCACAAAATTAGTTTGTTTGTGAATATAGGTCTAAAATAATGGAATACTTTGCTGAAATTTAAAGTTAAAGTCTGTCCCGAGCCTTATAGGCTCATCAGGCCAGTGCTTACGCCAGTTTCCGTGGCGTGAAGCGACTGAGAGTACGAGACTCACCACCCCCGGATAGGACGCCTGTCTATCGCGAGGTTAACCCCCAGCATTTTGCCAGTACCCATTTTCAGCTGGGTGGACCTGAGCAGTGTGTGGTTAAGTGCCTTGCTCAAGGAGACAACGCTGCCTTGGCTAGGGCTCGAACTCACGCACAACCTTCAGATCGCTAGTCCAACGCCTTAACCACTTGGCCACACACCACACGCTTTGCTGAAATTGTTTAGGTTTATTTAAAACTCAAAAAGGACATATTCACCTTAAAATAGATTTTGCATGATTTTTGGCAATTTCTGAAACTAAAGGCCAATAGTGAACAGCACTGATGTGACCTAAACAGTAGTTTACCACCACAGCCATTAAAATACAAGCAATATTGAAAAATATGACCACAATTGTAAACCAAATTTTCACATTGCCAACTTGAAGACAATACTGATAGCTACTTTAAAAATGTCACCCTTGAGTTAGAATTGGAGAGGTCATTAAAGAGGCTTAATCTGTACATATGTTATGATATTAGATTAACATGAAACTATACAAGTAGTCATAGTTTCTATATAACTAGAAAAGTAGTTAGCAGAAAAATATTATACTATGTTTTGGCAGAGAAAAAATTTATACCAGTTTTTGACAAAAGGAATATAATATTATATAAAGATTCCCTTTCTCTACAAATGACAGAAGTCATAACCCCTGTGTAAATATAATTAAAATATATTCTCCCACCCTCACCTCTTCAGCACAGGCATGGGCCCTGTTCATTAACATAGGCCCCATTCACTAACCACAGGCTCACTCAATCTCATTCCATTTAAGACCCTGGATGGCCGATACATAATGAATACTAAGATAATAAGATATAGGAGCAGAGTTGGCCCTTTGAGTCTGCTCCACGATGGCTGATCCAATTTTCCTCTCAGCCTTGGTCTCCTGCCTTCTCTCCATATCCCTTCATGCCCTGACCAATCAAGAATCTAGCAACCTATCAATTTATTAACCACTAAGAATTCTGGGTATTGCTGTCAAAGTTCAATATTCAAAGTAAATTTATTATCGAAGTACATATATATCACCACATACAACTCTGAGATTTATCTTATTGCTGACATACTCAATAAATCCAATAACCATAACAGAATCAATGAAAAACTGCACCAACTTGTATATTTAGCCAGTGTGCGAAAGACAACAAACTGTGCAAACACAAAAGGAAAGTAATAATAATAATAATAAATAACTAATAAATATCGACAATAGAAGACAAAAAGAATATGAGGACATAGGTTGTGGGGATGTTTATTCAACAGACCATATACTTTTAACTGAGGCAATATTTTTACAGAAACAAACACAAAATGCTGGAGGAACTTAGCAGGCAAGGCAGCATCTAGGAAAAAGTACAGTCGACGTTTCGGGCCAACTGCACTTTTTTTTCATAGATGCTGCCTGGCCTGCTGAGTTCCTCCAGCATTTTGTGTCTGTTGCTCAGATTTCCAGAATCAGTAGATCTTCTTTTGTTTGCAATATTTTTACAATTAGCTCTCACGGTTTATTGAGAGAAAATCAGTCTTATTCACAAGCAGATGTTCAGTTCATTTGACCAAACAGGAAGAATATCAGGTTTAAAACAAAATATACAGTACAAGCAAGTGAAATAAATAAAAGATAACTCAGATTTCTAAGCACAGCATTTCTATCCTATAAGTACATTTTTAAATTGAATGTCATAGAAGAGCAACATTTCACCAAGATAACTGCATTAAGCAGTTTATTATGATACTGTAATCTCGAGCCAATTAATTGATATCCATATACTGTCTAAAGCAACAGAACAAGTTTGACTGCTGTTCTTTCTCTAAACCATGCAGGCTTGGGTTCAAAGGATCAGAAATTTTACTCATCTGGAATAGTACTTACATCATTATGGCTGCAGTACCTCTTCTGTTAGAAGTCAGCTTGTCACATAGACAGGCAAAACTTTTATCATTTATAATACAGAGATAAATGAGTACAACTGCTGCTAGCTGGTAACATTTTGTACTCCAGATCTCCTACTCTCCCACATCCAAAACTTTTCTGAGCTGTGTCCATGGAAATGCAAGCTATATTGCTTGAAAATACTTTTTCTACAGTCTAAAGATGCATAGAAACTACCATAGACTAACCAAATGACTTGAGGTGGATTGAATGGTGAGCAAAGTAGGGATACGGGATAAATTCTTCATGAATATGTATAACATAACCAAGGACATCACCTCACTGTAGCCTTGAGTAAAAGTTCAGAAACTGCATGTTGGTACCTTTATTGGGCGTCTTGAGGACATGTAAGGCCTCAGCATTTTTCATTGCAAGTAGTTGCCACATCAATAGGTTGAATAAATGGCCTACATACTCACTTGATTTGGTGCTTCATATTTGCAAGTAAGGAGCCAAAGGGTTCTTTCTGATCCTCTTTCCATGTATGATTTCTTATCAGATAAGATAATCAATGTCATGGTTAGCCAACCTCAGGGAAACTAAACCTACCTTATGGAAGGAAAGTAAGACGCCCAAGACCTGAACCAGAAAGGGCAGCAACACCCTACTGCTTTTTTTCTCCAATTAGCATTTACAAACCTAACACCATGATGTTCGGGGATGGGTATTTTCCTTTGGGTCTTCTAGGTTCGAGAACAGGTGTTTGCGAATTCACAGATGACCCTGTCCATTTTGTTGATGGCTGAGGCAAATGCTCATGCTTCAACCAACATCAGCTAAACAGAACATTGAGTTATTTATTGTAATATTACTGTGGAATGTTGCTCTGTATAATCAGAGGTCATCTCCAACCTCCACTGTCATCTTTGGATCTTTGGAACAGAGTCCACTTCATTTAAGGGGTTGCAGACTCAAGACCTACTCCAGAAATTCAAAGACAAAATTTGGGCCAAGTCTCCACTGCTATCTCCACACATTGCACAACTAAACCAGGACCTCAGCTGCTCTCTCATGTGGAGGGAAATGATTCTAAGAACAACATGGTGGCAATGCCAAGTGTCTTTTTCTAACATCATCATTTGTGGCTGCCATTTGTGGGATCTTGCTGTGTCTAAATCAGCTGACACGGTTCTCCTGTGCCACACCCAGCTAAGCTTATTTTAAAAAGTGCTTCCTTGCCTTGGCGTGAACCAAGATTGGAGATCACAGCATGTAGGTCCATACAAGTTCTGCCATTTTTACTCCAACTCTTTCCCATCAATAGCTACAATGATTTATTCAAAAGGCCAGTTGGACAACATGTGACAACATCTGCAATTAATGATCAATTAAACCATGGCCGTACGATTCAATGATAAGGACATACTCCTTAAGAAGGTAACATTCATCATTAATGACCCTCACCATCCAGGACATATCCTCATCCTATTACTACCATCAGGGAGGAGAAGCAAGACCCTGAGGATGTACGTGCAACATTTTAGGAAGCACCATCATCGCATTTCTGAATGGTCCATAAAGACTACTTCACTATTTTGTTCTCTTTGTGCACTACATACACTGCTGTGCAAAAGAAGTGGGCAGGCAGAGGGGAATCATGATTGTTAAAAGGAGAAAGGAAAGCGGGGAGAGCGGGAAGCACCAGAGAGACATCCTGGAATGATCAACAAATCAATTGTTTGGAGTCGAATGAGCTTGCCTGGTGTCTCAGGGCTGGGTCCGTCTGCACCCGCACATCTGCATCCCCCAGACCTGGCACTCCTTCTCTGCCACCTGTCCCACATTCCTCCCACAGCGCTTCACACTCGCCATTCCCAACATCCTTTGCTCCTGCCAGTTTCTCAAAATCGCTCTCCGCTCCATGTTGACAAATACAGAGTTGTGCAAATGTCTCAGGTATCTTAGTTTTATATATATGCGACTTAGACTTTTGCACAATGCTATATACATATATCTTATTATAACTTAAACTGTTTATGTATTGCAATGTACTGCTGCCGTAAAACAACAAATTTCATAGCACATCAGTGACAATAAACCTGATTCTGATTCTGATGCTGGACTGAAGGTGCTGTGTGATATTGCTCATGTCAAAACTGACTTTCAGCTATATCTCTCTCCGCATAGCATCATTGCCTCTATTCTTATCAATAAACGATAATATGCAGCTGCTGAAAGTACAGAAATACTATACATATGGCTGTGCTACTTTAAGAAACTGCTTTGTAGAACAAGGTGGAACTTCCACTATTACTAACAAATGCAGTGGAAAATACTCAAAACAAACATAACTTTCCTTTAACAACAAGCTGTTCCAAATCAGGCTCGTTCCCAATAATCTTTCCTCATGCACTTGGTTGAAGTCAGCTTCCAAATAAGGAAATCTGTTTCTCTCTCAACAGGCATGGATACCTTCACTCAGCACAACCCTGAACTGATTTTACAATACAGTACCCCTCTTCAGGACTTCTGAACAAGGGTCTTGCCCTGAAACGTTGATTGTTTATTCATTTCTGTAGATGCTCCCTGACTTGTTGAGTTTCTCCAGCATTTTGAGTGTGTTATGTTGGATTCCCAGCATCTGCAGAATCTCTTGTGTTTATTAGTTACTACTAACCTACTCGTTTTTAATAAAAATCCAAATACATCAAACATTTCTGTCTCCCGCTGACCTGACAGTGGTTAATTTTGGTAGGGTGGTTTGCTAAAAGAATTAGGTCCAGACTGCATATGCAATTTGGAAAACCAAAAAAATTACATATGCATGAGGAAATGGTCTAATAATCCAAAACATCTTCCTCTTAGCTTCATGGGAAAAGAGTAAATGCAGGAATCAGAGTCAGGTTTAATATCATTGGCATACATCATGAAATTTGTTGTCTTTGCAGTAGCAGTACAATACGTAATAGAAGAGGGAAAAACTGTAAATTACAGTAAGTATATATATATAAAAATATTAAATTAAGTAAGTACTAGAAAAAAAAAGAAACATAAAAAGTAGTGAGCTAGTGTTCATGGGTTCAATGTCCATTCAGCAATTGGATGGCAGAGAGGGATCATTGTGTGTGAGCCTTCAGGCTTCTGTCTCTCCTTCCTGATGGCAGAAATGAGAACAGGGTATGTCCTGGATGGTGGGGGTTCTTAATGATGGATGCCTCCTTTTTGAGGCATCACTCCTTGAAAATGTCCTGGGTACTTCAGAGGCTAGTCCCCTTAAATGCCTCTGATCCACTGCTGCAAACACAAAATTCCAGAATTGGATTTTCTTGCTAAAAAATGTTTAGAAAACACAACAAAGTACATGTTATTTATTTTTCAGGTATTAAAAAGTGGATTTGGAGCATGCTGCTTCTTATGGACTTGCTTAAAACACAATGTAAAATAGGCAAAATGCAAACTCTCTGACATCTTAGTGGAAGTTTTCATTATTTCTCAATCGACGAATGCAGTTTCTGAATCTAACAGTCCTCTTCCAGCAAGCCTACCAGAAGATGCATGTTTCACTTCATTCGAGCAGAGGTGCCTTTGCTTTTCTCTCCCAAGCCGTAAGCCAGTAAAACTGACTGCAGCACCTCATCACTCTGCTGGCTGGGATAATCTAATAAAACATGGATCAAGGATCGAAACAAAAAACCCAATCTAAAAGCCTCCGTACCAGATCACAAATTTCAGTTACCCATTGAGGAATCGGGGGCGTACTTAGTTGAAACATAAAAATCAATTAGTGTTGTATTCAAAAAACAAAAGCCCACGCATTATTTTTCAGCAAATGCAGGATTAGGCCAAGGTTTAACATTTGCACAACATGTAATCATGTATATAAGCAATCATAGCCAACTCTGAATTCTATTTTAATGGAACACTGAGCTAACGGTATGGGATTTTGCTTACAAATCTCATTTTGATCTCTTCATAAGTATGTGCAGTTGTGCCACACAGGATTATACTGAGCAATTATATGCTCTGAAAAGTAATAGAAATGGCATTCAGACAGCTCTAATCATTTACAACTGACTATATTTCGTGACATCCTGTAATAACTTCAACAATCCTCCTTAAACATGCACGCATTCCTTCAGGCGTCCCAACCTGTGTGCGAAGGCCTTTACTGTCTATATGGACTGTTAATATTCACTGACAAGATTGAAAGGGGTCACTTGTTGTCATGGCACAACATGCCATAATTACTTTGCTTTTATTGCAAGGAGGGAGGCTTTTATTTAATATACAAACCTACGTACTTTGAATCTCCATCAGCTTTGGAATTTCAGAGTCCACTTTCCCACAATGTTTTGTTTTAACTCCTTTGTGAGTCACTTGCACAGAATCACCAAACCTCTAAATAACTACTCACTGCCGGTCAGCTAAAGGAAAGATTTAATTTTAGATGGTGTTGAGCTGCAGGTGGTGCTGGATTAATATCTCACTGTACATACCATTCATTTTTTTCTCAATGACTTCTGGGCAAGTAAGACTTGCGTTGACATAGCACCCTTGTAACTTCAGGGTAATCAAAGTACCTTCCAGTCTTCTCTGTAATTTGCAGTGGAAAGAAAGATAAAGGGAGGCATTTAAAAACGCAAACACGAGGAAATCTGCAGATGCTGGGATTTCAAGCAACACACATAAAAGTTGCTGGTGAACGCAGCAGGCCAGGCAGCAACTATAGGAAGAGGTGCAGTCGACGTTTCAGGCCGAGATCCTTCGTCAGGACTAACTGAAGGAAGAGCTAGTAAGAGATTTGAAAGTGGGAGGGGAAGGGGGAGATCCAAAATGATAGGAGAAGACAGGAGGGGGAGGGATGGAGCCAAGAGCTGGACAGGTGATTGGCAAAAGGGATATGAGAGGATCATGGGACGGGAGGCCTAGGGAGAAAGAAGGGCAGGGGGGAGCCCAGAGGATGGGCAATAATGGATGGGGTACGAGGGGGAGGTGGGGCAGTAATGGAAGTTAGAGAAGTCAATGTTCATGCCAGCAGGTTGGAGGCTACCCAGACAGAATATATATGCTTTGTCTCCTTTGCAGAACTGGTCCAGAATCCTTTCAGGGAAAGGCAAAGTCATTGCAGCTTCTTGTACTGGGGTATATCTGAGCTCATCGAGGGGATGCGTGATAAGGATTACATGGAAAAGTAAGTGCAGGAACAGGCCCTTCTGCCCACGACATCTGTGCCGAACACACGGCCACGTTAAACTAAATTTCCTCTGTGTGCACATGCTAGGACAAATTCTGGAGTTATGGTGCACAGCAAATACTAATTTCAACAGCAACCAGTCTTCAGACCTGAACGTGGATTGTAGATTGAGTTTAAAATGCACCTGCAGACTGGGGTCAATTGCAAACAAAGAAACACTCCATTTGACCAAATGCCTGCATATGCATGAATGCAGTCCAGAGTCAGTGGGGATTAACATTCATTTTGGGTCTCTGGAGTGTTGGTGTGAAGATGGAGGCTATTGAAAATTATATGTAATTCAAAGGAAGCATTGTAGATATATTGTAATTATAGAATTGTACTGCTGTTACCTTTCACCTTCAGTATATAAAAATGTCATGTACTACTGGATCAGGCAGGCCTCTTCTCTTAGAGTATATCGAGTACAATGCCTGCTTGTTTTGCTAAACGAAGACTTCCATATCCACAAACTTCAGAGTCTCTCCTGTGCCTTCTTTCACACACATAATCCACATCCCTGCAAATTTATGTAAGTATCTTGATTACCACCGTTGTATCTGCAGCTGTCACCATCCCTGACCATCCGTTCCAAACACCTATCACTTTCTGCGTTTAAAAAAAACTTGCCTCACTCATCTCCTTTAAACTTTCCCTCCTTTAACCTTAAA
Source organism: Mobula hypostoma (assembly GCF_963921235.1). Classification (NCBI taxonomy): domain Eukaryota; kingdom Metazoa; phylum Chordata; class Chondrichthyes; order Myliobatiformes; family Myliobatidae; genus Mobula; species Mobula hypostoma. Next base: position 18,129,657 of record NC_086114.1, read on the forward strand.
AGCACGTCTTCAGTATTTAACATTTCTACCCGGGATCAGCTACCCTATCTATCCCTCTTGTAATTTTATAAATATGACAGGTCTTCGTCAACTTCTGACATTCCAGAGAAAACAACCTCTAAGTTTTTTCCACTCTCGCCTCATATCTCATACCTTCAAATCCAGGCAACATGCTAGCAAACCTCCCCTGCAATACACACAAAATGCACAATAAACACAAGAACTCAACAGGTCAGGCAGCATCTATGGAGAGGAATAGATTTCGGGCCGAGATGTTTCATTAGGAATGATGCACACCATTCGTTTCAGTGCCCTTTGGAACCCTTTCCAAAGCCTCTACAACCAAAATTGCATTAAATAAAATGTAAAAATAAAAATGTGGTCTAACCAAAAGGTGGAAAAATAACCAAAGCTCCCCCCCCAAAAAAAAACAAAAATAAAACTAAAAGTGTGGCCTAACGAAAGTTTTATATAACTGCAACATGATTGCTTTATTCTTATACTCAATGCCTCAAATAATAAAGGGAAGCATGCCATATGCCTTCTTAACTATGATATGTACTTGTGTGGCCATTTCAAGAGAGCTACAGACATGGACTTTGTTTTCTAGAAATAAGCTAAATAATGAAAAATTGGTCTGTCGGAGGCTGTCTGCGAAATCAGAGATCCATTAATTTGTTGCTTTGTTACAGGACTTGCTCTTTGTTTTTTATTGTGTATAAATTATGAAATGCACTTTGCACTTAATTTGGTATTAAGGGATATGTCCACAGCACATGCAATAACCTTATTAGCTGGATGAGGCACAGTGCTTAGTGTTCACAGCTCAAAGGGTCTGGGTACATCTCATATTTCTGATATTGTCTGTCCGTGGTACGAAGTTGAAAGTAGATTTATTATCTAAGAATGCACATGTCATCATATATAGCTTGAGATTCATTGTCTTACAGAAACTCACAGTGAAACAAAGAAATACAATTGAGGACCTCTGTTGGTTGAGGTAGACCATGGATGTTGTGTCCTAGATGTCTATGTGACAAGCAAGCCAGAATGCAAGCTCGGGCAGTGCGATGTGGAGAGCAAGCTGTTGCCCATGCAGCAGGTTTCCACTCCCCATGCAGCTGATGAATACAAGGAAACGGTAGAGACTGATAACAACAGGAATTCTGCAGATGCTGGAAATTCAAGCAACACACATAAAAGTTGCTGGTGAACGCAGCAGGCCAGGCAGCATCTGTAGGAAGAGGTGCAGTCGACGTTTCAGGCCGAGACCCTTGGGTCTCGGCCTGAAACGTCGACTGCACCTCTTCCTACAGATGCTGCCTGGCCTGCTGCGTTCACCAGCAACTTTTATGTGTGTTGGTAGAGACTGATGCAGTTTTGCACCAGTGGCATCACAGGAGTTGCCAGTCAATGTAGAACTGCCTTAGGAATTCCAGCACCGGATTTTTCCTCAGGGTTTATTCTCGAAGCCTTCGTCATAGTAGAGCCTCAAAGCAGCAGAGGTTTGAGATCAGAGTCTTCCTTCTCCTAGATGAGCTGCCAACCACGGCTGACAAGCCCCATCTCCCCAAGGGAACTGCTTTTAAGGCGCTAGTAAGCCACCTTTGCCTCTTCTCCTGGCAGTAGAAACGGTTTCACTGGACCTCGCAGTGAAGAAACACGTGAAGGCCAGGAGCTGGAATTGTTTGTCAGTTGCTATTTGAGATGTAGACCATTGGGAGCATTTAATAGGTGATGGGAGCTTATCCACACTACCTCCCCCGGCTGTGACAACCTTAAAAACCAAACAAATACAATAGAATCAAAGAATCACAAAAAAGGTAATAAACAACCAAAGTGCAAAAGAAAACAAACTGTGATAATAACAAATAAATAAATAATACTGAGAACATGAGTTGCAGAGTCCCGGAAAGTGAATCTGATTCAGAGTTCAGGGTTACGGTGAGTGAAGTTATCCACATTGGTCCAGAGGCTTGATGGTTGAAGGGTAATAACTGTTCCTCAACCAGGTGGCATAGGACCTAAGGCTCTTGAACCTCCAACTCGAAGGTAGTTGTGAAAAGAGAGTATGGCCTGGATGGTGGGCATCCTTGATGATAGATGCTGCTTTCTTGTGGCAGCACTCCTCATAGATGTGCTCAACGGTGTGGAGGGTTTTGCCTGTGATGAACTTGATGTATCTTCCACTTTTGCAGATTTTTCCAATTTTGGGCGTTGGTGTTTCCATACCTGGCCGTGATGTAACCAGTCAGGATCTATGCATGACTGCATGTATTTTAAATCAGTAACTTGCTTTACTGATTTATTGACATATTGAGGAGTGCGCTATATCAAAGGGATCTAGGAATACAGGTAAGTTATTTGTTGAAAGTGGTGTCGCAGGTAGATAGGGTCATAAAGAAAACTTTGGCACATTGGCCTTCATAACTCCGAGTGCTGAGTACAGGAGGTGGATGTTATGTTGAAGTTGTATAAGACATTGGTGAGTCCTAATTTGGAGTACTATGTGTACCTACCTACAGGAAAGATGTAAATAAGGTTGAAACAGAGAAATTTACAAGGAAGTTACCAGGTCTGGGGGACCTGAGTTATAAGGAAAGATTGAGTAGGTTAGGATTTTATTCCTTAGAATGTAGACTATTGTGAGGTGATTTGATAAGGGTATACAAAATTATGAGGGGTATAGATAGGGTAAATGCAAGCAGACTTTTTCGACTGAGTTTGGGTGGGACTACAACCAGAGGTCACGGGAGTATGGAATGAGCTGCTAGTACAAATGGTGCATATGAGTTCGATTTCAACATTTAAGTGAAGTTTGGATAGGTACATAGATTGTAGGAGTATGGAGGGCTATGGTCCCGGTGCAGGTTGATGAGAATAGGCAGTTTAAATGGTATCAGCATGGTCTAGATGGGCCAAAGGGCAGGTTTATCTGTGGTATTTCTTTATGACTCCAGGACTCTATGTACTGAGATGCAGTGAAAAACTGTTTTGTTTGCCATCCAATGCAATCATTTCATTACAATAACGCACTGAGGTAGGACAAAGCAAAGCAATAACAGAATGCAGAATGAAGTGTTACACTTAAAGAGAAAGTGCAGTGCAGGCAGTCTATAAGGTGTAAGACCATGACAAGATAGATTGTGAGTCAAGAGTCCATCTTATTGTACAAGAGGACCAATCAATAGTTTTAAAGCAGCGGAATAGAAGCTGTTCTTGAACTTGGTGGTATATGTTTTCAGGTTTTCAGGGGCTGAAGACAGAATGTCTGTGCTGAGGGGGGGTCTTTGATTATGTTGGCTCCTTTACCGAAGCAGTAAGTGTAGACAGAGTCCATAGAGGCTGTTTCCTCTGAGTGCTCTTGATTCCTCCCATGTCCCAAAGACTTGCAACTGAATAGTTCATCTGTCCACTGCAGATTGTCTCATCTGTGGGTGGGTAATGGAGGAAGCAGGGGGTGGGAGGGGGATTCAATGAAGATATGATGAATTAACGGTTACCAAGAAATAAATGGGGGATTGGGGTTGATCGGAGAGTTCGCATGGACCTCGTGGTTCAGGATGGTGCTGGTAAATCTCAGCGACATCTGGTTGGTGGCTGATGAAACAAGGCACACAACTAAATGCTTTGTTAATCACTCTTATTCTGGTTTAAAAAAACAATCATTACAAGCAGTAGACTGTAACTTCCCTTTAGACTTGGAGGCAATTTGATGTGGAAGAACCGAGGTGAGGCAACGCCGTGGCCCATCGCCAAGAGTGAGGAAGACCCGAGGTTTGACCGATTTACGCGCTGTGCTGAATCGGGAAGGATCGGGTACGGGCAGAATTGAGGCAGCAGGGTCCAGGCTCCAAAGCATGCTGAAGTGACTGAACCTGATGCTTTGATGACGATTTAGGCACCAGGCCAATTTGAAATGGTCAGGGTGTTGAGCCTTGAGGTGAGGGATGGGCCGGTTCAGCTTGCTACTCTGCTCTGTGGTGAAATGGTCTAGAGATGGACTCTATGTGGACTTCAGTTCAGAACGCTATTTGTTTGAGTTTATTGCTTCTATGATCTGTTTTTTTCCTCTCTGCACATTGATTGTTTGACAGACTTCTTTTTTATGGGTTGTTTTGGGTTTCTTTGTTTCATAGCTGCCTTTTAGGAGATGAATCTCAAGGTTGTATAATGTATGCATTCTTTGATAATAAATGTACTTTGAACTTTGATTCATTGGGTTATATGTCCTCCTTCTATATCATGAAGTATTTAAAATATGCAATACCTGCACCAGACGAACTTCAACTGTGCTACGAGGAACTGCAGAGTGTCCGGGTCCTTTCCCAATAAACACTATTTGACCTGGAAATGATCATCAGTGTAATTTATCCCATGTAAAATCACTTCTGGATAGAACACATAGACCAAGAAGCCAGTTTCTAGACTATACAATCTGCTGAACAGGAAAATCCTGATTAATTCCAGAAACAAAATAAACTGACAACACAATTTGCATCACACCCAGTTTCGATCTGTGTTGCATAGCAACTGTTACGGAGGTGACTTGTTGACCTGTCCCATCTGTCACCTTTGTTTTATCTCTGTCACATCTTGATAAATTAATTATGATGTGTGTGATATTTTCCTTTGAAAGTCTGGCCAAGTATAATCCTCAATATACCAAAAGAACTTGCAATTTTACCAAGTCTTCCATGACCTCAAAATATCCGATGGAACTTCACTGCCAAGCATGTAGATTCTTAGAGCATGTTCTTAGATTAAACTGACAGTTCACACAAGACAGGGTGTTTTAAGCAGCAGTGAGATAAATTATATTATATGTTCTTTCAGCGATGTTGCTTGAGGGATGAATGTTGGCTAAGACACCAAGAATACTCCTCCAATATTGAATCAAGACAATTGGCAAAAAGAGGATTAAGGATCAAGATACTTGCTGCATAGATCATAAGCTATAGAAACCAAATTAGGCCATTTGCCCATCAATTATGCTCCATCATTTTATCAAGACAGGAATTTGCCAAGGTGTGTTAGTGTAGCATGCAACAAAAAAAAAACAACTTTCACCAATTATAAAGAAGAAAGAATTACATAAAATATAAAATTAAAGGTTAAAGTACAGATATGGAATAAAATGTGTATAAATACCATCATTTACACTCAGTGGCCACTTTATTAGTACATCTGCTTGCTAATGCAGATATCTTATCAGCCAAACACGTGACAGTAACTTCATGCATCAAAGCATGCAGACATGCTTAATTTGTTCAGTTGGTGTTCAGACCAAACATCAGAATAAGGAAGAAATGTGATCTGAGTGACTTTGACTGTGGAATGATTGTTGGTGCCAGATAAGGTAGTTTGAGTATTTCAAAAACTGCTTATCTTCTGTTTTTTTTTCACACACAGAAGTCTCTAGAGTGTACAAAGAATGGTACAAAAAAAACCAAACAAACATCCAGTGAGCGGCAGCTCTGTGGGCAAAAACGTCTTGTTAATGACAGATGTCAGAGGGAAATGGTCAGACTGGTTCAAGCTAACAAGAAGCCAACAGCAACTCAAATAACCATATTGTGTTCTGAATGCACAACATGAACCTTGAAGTGGATGGGTGACAACAGCAGAAGACCATGAACATACCATCAGTGGCCACGTTAACAGGCACAGGAGGTACCTAACAAAGTGGCCATCGAGTGTATTAAAAATATAAACCACTTTATAAAAAAGTGCTTTAAAGTGTTTACAATGAAGTAACAGGAGGAATAAATAAAATGGGGCATGAATAGAGAAGCAAATGGGACACAAGCAATTTTTTTAACATTCCAGGTTGTTACAGTCTAGATTGTTCTACTAGGGGATGTAATGGAATCAAACCAAATATTCAATTTGGTCCTGGATAAATATCTTAAAGGAATGCAAAGGGAGAAAAAGAGGGGGAGTGGGATGAGTTTTCACAGAGAGCTGGTGTAAGCTCAATAGGCCAAATGGCCTATATCCACACTCTAATCCGTTGTCAAGTAGTGTTGAAGGATTACTTGTGCTCAACTGAGAGAGAAGGGTTCTTAATACTGGGGTAGAAATTCACTTTCAGATTCCAGTGTTAAATGGGCTTAACTTTGATAATATATTTACTTTGAAGCTTAAACCTTGACCATTGTATTCTACCTAAGGAATTCAGATCCATTGACATTAATGGATGAATTTCTGTCCCAGAGCCTTTGACAAGCTATCATCTCCTGTGTTTATGTTGAATTGTGAATGTAGATATTGTGCTCTTCTCCAAAAATATTTATCCTTACATTTCTACCAACTGTAGGGGTTTACTGTTGTTACTGCTAGGGTGGCTGGGTAGGGATACGTCTCTACCAAAGGGCATATAAGACGTTCCTTCCCTCTGTTAGCCTACAGGTCACCCATGGACAAGGTGTAGACCTGCTTAGCACCCACCGCCCCCCCCGCCCCCGAATCAAGGTCATATCACAAGTCCTGGTCATGTGACTACTGAGGTCAGACAAACAACTTCTGAAGAGCATTGATAATGGCGGGTGGCACCCATCTTGTAAAGACACTGCCCAGAAGGCAGCAATGGCAAACCACTTCTGTCAAAAAGTTTGCCAAGAACAATCATGGGATTGAATAGAGAGGAAGACCATGATTGCCCACATCATGCAACATGGCGCATAATGATAATTATGAGTTCATTTGCTACATGATCTTTGATTAAATTTCAGAAATGTAAAGTCTCTGTTTTGGTTTACAGCTAATGCAGGGCTGAACATTCTTAACTGGGTCACATTACTGGATATGAAAGGAGAAAATTAGCCAATTGTGATGCAGTGACAATATGTGGCGGTCAGCCGGAGTCAACAATATTCTCATCTTTAGCTGTGAAATTGTCTTCAGTCAAATAATTCATTGAAGCTCAGAAAAAGTTCACATATGAAGAAAATCTATGTAAGTGAAATAATTAGATTACTAGGAATCCAAAGATCATGGGCAAGACGTACATTCAAGAGAAGTGATAAATTTAGAGTTAGTGAAATAACCTTATTAAGGTTTTAAAGTACCAGGTCTTCATTGATAATGGACAAATCAGCAGAGAATGATAGGAACACTCATAAAATTTGCTGGTGAACGAAGCAGGCAGCATCTCTAGGAAGAGGTACAGTCGACGTTTCGGGCCGAGACTGTACCTCTTTCTAGAGATGCTGCCTGGCCTGCTGCGTTCACCAGCAACTTTTATATGCGTTGCTTGAAATTCCAGCATCTGCAGATTTCCTCGTGTTTGCGAGAATGATAGGAGTCAGCTTTGTACAAGATGAACTTAATGATGGATGCCTCAAATAAGCAGCATCCATCACTAAGGACCCTTACTATCCAGAACATGCCCTCCTCTCATTACAACTATCAGGATGAGGAACAGGAGCCTGCAGACCCACGTTTAATGATTCAGAAACACCTTCTTCCTCTCTGCCATCTGATTTCTGAATACATTGAACCTGTGAACACTACCTCAATACTTTCTGTTTGCACTACTCATTTAATTCATATATATACTTCCTACTGTAATTTACAGTTTTTATTATTATGTATTACAATGTACTGCTGCAATATAGCAACACATTTCACAACCAATGCCAGTGATATTAAAGCTGATTCTGATTCTGACATTGATTCATTTGTTTCTCCATTTCTGGCCTAAGGAGTCATCCAATTTTAGTTGCTTCATAATTGGCAGCCATGCCTGGCATTGCCAAGACCATAATCCTGAAATCCAGTCTCGAAATCTCTCATCCACACTCTCACTCTCTCCTTCTTTAAGTCACTTTTTAAACCTTATTCCTTCGAGCAAGCTTCCGGCCATCTAGTGATATTTTTAGCTGTTTCACTCTTCACAGATGTTGCTTGACCTGAGCATTTCAGATCGCCGGCATCTCTGTATTTTGCTTTACTCTTCATATAATCTTCTTTTGTGACCCTGTTGAAATTTTATTCGAAGAAATTTCCATGAAACATCCAAGGGATTTTGCTAAGTTGAAGACACTGTAACAAGTTGTTGACTGTTTTCCCTCTGCACACTTTCCAGAGGTGATCAATAGTTTGCAGTCCCCTCATGGGAAACAACACATTTTCCCAGCAAGAGAATCTGAGACAGCATCAGCACTATCGATACTGCCAAGATGGCAAACTCTTCAATATGTTTATGACTTCTTTCTTAATATGGCTGAAGACCATATCAGATGATCTACTTTCTCCTAAACCAGTGGTTCCCAGAGTGCGTGATATTACCCCACCCCCCTGGGGGTGGTGAGAGTTTCTAAAGGGGTGAAAAAGATAAGGGGGGCAATGGGAGATCACTTGGTAGCAAAGTGGAAAGCTGAGAGATTACGGGCTTAATTTAAGAAATTAATTACTTATTAGAAGCATTTGATCCCCAGTGTCTCATAATTGATTACAATTATCACATAATTAACTCTTCTCTTGCTCATAGCATGTTATAGTTGCAGAAAGACAATGTGACACTTCTGTATTTGGCAGATCATGAGAAACCTAGACTGAAGAAATCGGGTTATTTTCAGGCCTGGTCCGTGCATTATTGCCATTCACTACTGTAGTACAGTGTTCACTCATACAATTCCCATACTCAAATCTCACAGTGACACAACTCCTGTGAATTAAGGTATGGTGTCAAAAGTTCAGAATCTGCCCTTTACATATGGTTTTAACCACATTTCTCTAGCCCACGGCCCAACCAAGCTATCGCTGCCCCACTTTATGTACCTTTTGGCAGAGTGAGGTTTTGCCTGAGCTATGATGGTGTCATAACTTTCCCCTTTGTTAATCGCTGTGTTGGTGTTGGACTTAAAAGAATAGGTGATTGAACTTGGTTGATCCATAATGAAAATGGCAGAAGCAGACCAAACAAAAAAGACGTGTAGACGGTATAGTGTGGAGTATCTGAAATATAGGTTTATACCAACACCAAGCAACCTACAGCAGCCAATGTGAAAATATTCTTCTCAAATGAGGCAATGAAACTATCCAGGCTCCTTGAACATTTGAAGAGAATACATTCTGATAAAGCAAACAAGAACCTGGCTATTTTCAGTCACTTCAAGAAAACTTTCAGAAAAGGAAAACACATCAAAACATGTTTGCCTGTGCTTCACAACATTTCTTACAACATTGTTCATTGCGAAATCTAGAAAGCCCCATATAATCGGAGAAGAACCGATTCTATCAGCTGTAAGGAAGGTTCTGAATTTAGTTTTGCTTATGTCACTAGACCAAATAATTAAAGTGACTACACTCAGCGACAACTCTATTCAGAGACGAATAGGTGAAATGTCTGAGAGTGGAAGATATATTATACAACATACTTAAGACAACAGAATTTACTCTACTCTGCAGTTGGATGAGTCAACTTTGCCAGGCAATAAATCTTTGCTTCTTGGTTTGCTTCATAAACGGTGAAGGCAAGGTTCGAGAGTTATTATTTCCAAGGGGACTAGAAATAGATACAAAGGGGGACTCAATATTTCAGGTTGTTGAATAAAGTTTTCAAAGAGAAGGACATTCTGCTCATCAACATTTTTCCTTGGGCAACAGATGGGGCACCATCAATGACAGGACACCATTGTGGGGTTATTATTTTCTTGAAAAAGCTGTAGCTAACATGTTTATCATTCACAGTGTAGTTCAAAAAGAAACTTAAGTAATTGGCTGCACAAATCATTAAATTCTGTTTTCACAGCCGAAAATAAAATCAACTCCCATGCTCTCAGTTCTTGATTACTTCAAGAGCTTCATATTGAGAATGATGATCAGTTTGAAGGCTTGCTGCTACGTACAGAAATCAGATAGCTCTCAAAAGGAAGCTACCTGAGAAGCTTTTATGCACTTTTTGAAACTGTGATTAAATTCTTTGAAGACGCGAATGCTTCATTCGGCAACCAACTCAGGAATATTAGGCATGACACTGCTTATATATCAGAATTATTTCCAAAGTTTAATGAAATCAATCTTCAATTGCAAAGAAATGTTGTGAATCTTATCAAAGTCAAATCAATCACCTCCACATTTCTGTCCGGGTTAATCCTGTTTGAGTGCAACATTAGTGGTTTACAACCTTTTCCAATTTCTGAGCCTTTCTGAACTGGAAGAGAAAGAAAGAATACCAGATGATGATCTTCAAGTTCTTATGCCCACAAGGGTGAGCAGTATAAAGGTATGTCAGAGAGATTTCAGGATCTTCTCCCAAACAAATTCCAGATTGGGTAATAAATCCATTCCTGAACACTTGTAATGAGGAATTAACAGGAAGGATGGAGGAAGAACTGACATTGCTACAAATGTCTTTGATCTGAAGCCGAGGTTCAAAGACATCACTTCAAGACTTTTGGTTGCAGAAGGACATCTCTGAACGCTATTCTGAACAGTGGAAAAAGATGAAGATATTCTTTGCCTTTCCAACATCATATTTAGTGGAGTGCAGTTGCCCAACTTCTTTCAAAGCAATGAAATAGAATGTGAATTACTGAATGTGGGGATCCTTCTGAGTGACATTCAGCCTGATGTTGAGAAATTAATATCACTGCACCAAACCCATCTATCTCATTAAAAGATGAAAAAGCAATGAAGTAATGAATTGTTGGACTATTAATGTGCACTCTAAAACTGTTGATGAAAATTATTTTTACTGCAAATAAAGAAATAATTTCACTTGTAGTTTTAAATAGATATGTATATTGTTGCAGTTGTTTATCACTGCTTTGAAATTGCAGATCCAATTTTCTTTCACTGTGAATCATAAATCAAAATTCTTTATAGTTTTAATGTAATGATTGGAAAGGGAAAGGGGTGGGTTGGGGCACACCTCTTGTTGTCTGGGGTCTGAGGGGACAGTAACACAAAAATGTTTGGGAATCATTTTTCTCAAGCATTATAACCTCACATTATACACTCAGTGGCTACTTTATTAGGTACACCTGTACACCTGCTCGTTAATCCAAATATACAATTAGCTAGTTGTGGCAACAACTTAATGCAGAAAGGTATGCAGACATGGTTAAGAGGTTCAGTTGTTGTTCAGACTAAACATCAGATTGGGGAAAATGTGATCGAAGTGACTCTGACCATGGAATGATGGGGTGGTTTGAGTATCTCAGAAACTACTGATCTCCTGGGATTTTCATGCACAATCTCCAGAGTTTACAGAGTGATAAACAAAAAAAAAGATCAGTGAGCGGCAGTTCTGTGGGTAAAAACACCTAGTTAATGACGGAGGTCAGAAAAGATTGGCCAGACTGCTTCAAGCTATAGGAAAGTGAGAGTAACTCAAATAACAAGGCTTAACAACAGTGGTGTGCAGAACAGCATCTCTGAATGCACAACACGTCAAACCTTGAAGTTGATGGGTACAGCAGCAGAATAAACATGAACATACTTAAATCCACTCAGTGACCACTGTATTAGATACAAGAGGTGCTTAATAAAGTGGCCACTGAGTATATGTTTTATTGTTAAGTTACACTGAATATTAGGGACACATCATGAAAATAGGAACACTCTTAAAACACCAATACTAGCTGTTTATAATATCACACACTTCAACATTTGCATGATTATAAATTATCATTTAGATAGAAGACTAAATATAATCTGTTCTTTCACTCACATAGTCTCTTGACACAACATTCTGCAACGATTGTCCTTGCCCCCACCTTCAATAGGTAGATCAAAAATAAAATCAACAACATTCATCTAAAATTACCAAGTCCTTTATTATCTCTGACTAGTTAACTTCCCTAGTGCCATGTTTCCAATCTCCCAGATGTTTAGCATATACGGCTTTCCATTCAGAATTAATTCACCTCAATCTATAATTAGTCTTCAAAACCTCATTTTCTGTTCCATTAAATCTACATTCAGTTCTTTGCTTACGATGTTAAATCTACACAATGTTAAAGGACTCTTGCTATAAACTATTCAATATATCTACTCCTCTTCGATGGCCCATGTCAAGATCTATCTACGGCTTTGCAAATACTACCAATAACCTTAGGATATATTTGATGGACTTAGTCAAATGACATTGAAATGTTTCCAATTACTCCAGACTTTGATCATGATGTGCACATTTAGGGGATGTTTTACATTTCTTCATAATGTGAGCTCTATGTTTAATAGAGTTATAAAACAATAAGACATAGAAACAGACCATTTGGCCCATCAATTCCATGCTGAACTGTGAGTCCCATTGACCTGTGCCCGGACCAGCGCCTTCAGCATCCTTCACTGTTCAGTTCTGGTCGCTTCACTACAGGAAGGATGTGGGTACTATAGAGAGAGTGCAGAGAAGATTTACAGGGATGTTGCCTGGATTGGAGGGTGTACCTTATCTGATAGGTTGAGTGAACTTGGCCTTTTCTCCTTGGAGCGACGGAGGATGAGAGGTGACCAGATGGAGGTGTATAACATGGTGAGGGGCATTGATTGTGTGGATAGTCAGAGGCTTTTTCTCAGGGCTGAAATGGCTAACATGAGGGGGCATAGTTTTAAGGTGCTTGAAAATAGGTACCAAGGGGATGTCAGTAGAAAGTTTTTCACACAGAGAGTGATGAGTATATGGATTGCACTGTCGGCAGCCAGTGGTGGAAGCAGATACAATAGGGTCTTTTAAGAGCCTCTTAGATAGGTACATGGAGCTTAGAAAAATAGAGGGTACACACTAGGGAAATTCTAGGCAGTTTCTAGAGTAGGTTACATAGTCACCACAACATTGTGGGCCGAAGGGCCTGTAATGTGCTTAGATTCCTATGTTCTATGTTCTACATTCACTGGTAGCTTGTTCCTCACTCTCACCGCTTTCTGAGTGAAGAAGTTCCCCTTCATGTTCCTTTAAGCATTTCACCTTTCACCCTTAACCCATGATCTCTAGTTCTACTCTCACTCAACCTCAGTGGAAAAAGCCTGTTTGTATTTACCCTATCTATAACCCTCATAATTTTGTATACCTCTATGAAATATCCCCTTATTCTCCTACACTCCAGGAAATAACATTTATTTTTCACATACTTTGTCTCCCTCCTGAAAAATTTATCAGGGGTGCTGCATACGCAGGGCCCTTAGTGTTATTCAGGATCCCACCCATCCATCCAGCATCCTCTTTGACTTTTTACCATCAGGCGGAAGACTCCGATACATAAAAACAAGAAAGGTCAGGATGGGAAACAGTTTCTTCCCTCACTCAGGCCATTAGGTTTCTGAACTTCCTGCTGCATTGCATTCAAAGTGTCACTGGTTAATATGTTCTATACCTGACAATACTTAATTTATGTACTTTACTTTGTTTATTTATGTGTAATTCATCTGTAGATGTTATCCCTACTTTCCTAAATTATTGTGTGCTGTATGTGTGTTACATGTACTACTGTGCTTTATACCCTGGTCTGGAGAGACATTGTCTCGTTTGACAGTATACGCGTATAAATTCAAATGACAATAAACCTGACTCGACTTGACTTTTTAACCTACTCTAAAATAAATCTAACTCTTCCCTCCTATTTCCTTTCATCCATGTGTCTATCTAATAGTCTCTTAAATGTCCCTAATGTATCCGCCTCCACCACCACCTCTGGCAGCATTTTCCACACACTCACCACTTTCTGTGTGTAAAAGAAATATTTCTGTCATCCTCCCTATTCTTCGTCTCAGCACCTGAAAGTTCTGCCCCCTTGTAATAGTCATTTCCGTCCTGGGAAGAAGTCTCTGGCTGTCCACTCAGTCTATGAATTCTCTGTATCGTAGAAACAATTTAACACCAGAATTTCATTTTGGTTTCCATCAGTCACTTAGCTCCTGACTTGTTATTTGGTGATTTCTAATCTGTGGGGAATTTGGGAAAAAATCTTCTACTTTTCTTTACTTTTTAATTACTTCTGGCAATATATGTTTAATTAGCTTTATTTTTAAAAGTCCCTGATCATTAGGTGTATAATTTTCCCCTTGTGATAGCAAAAGGCAAATTTCATCTCGTAGGCACAAGAGATTTGCAGAGGTTAGAAATCCTGAGCATCACACACAAAATTTTGGGGAACTCAGCAAGTACACACCAAACTTGCTGTGTTCCCCCAGCGTTTTCTGTGTAAATCTTCATCTCTACCGCTTGTCAAAAGCTTTCAGTATGTTCATGGGTCCTCAGCAGAACCGCAGGTCCACTCACCACTGAGGTCTGGTACAGCCTCATGAGTACGTTCTGACGCACAGGTTCATCTCTGTTGACTCACCACATTCAGCCCAGCCAAGGACAAAGGGGATGGCCAAGGATGAGTGACTAGTGACTTATGGTGCACGAAGATGGATCAATGAGACTCAGGCAGGCAGGGACGTGAATTCTGGATGAGCACATGAACAAGAGTTGATTAGGTCTAAACTTGAGATGAATATGGGCAAAATGCAGGCAAATGGGACAAGCTTAGACGGGCTCCTTGATCAGGATGAACTGAGCGGAAGAGCCTGTTCGTGTGTGTATTATCCTCTGACCCTATGAAACATAGAAACATAGAAAACCTACAGCAAAATATAGGCCCGTCAGCAACAATGTTGTGCTGAACATGTACTTACTTTAGATATTACTTCGGGTTACCCATAGCCCTCTATTTTTCTAAGCTCCTATTCAGGAGCTTCTTAAAAGACCCTTCGTATCCACCTCCACCATTGTTGCCGGCAGCCCATTCCACAGACTAACCACTCTCTGTGTAAAAAAACTTACCCCTGACATCTCCTCTGTACTTACTTCCAAGCACCGTAAAACTGTGTCCTTTCGTCTTAGCCACTTCAACCCTGGGAAAAAGCTTCTGACTATCCACACGATCAATGCCTCTAATCATCTTATACACCTCTATGAGGTCACCTCTCATCCTCCGTCGCTCCAAGGAAAAAAGGCCAAGTTCACTCACCCTATTCTCATAAGGTATGCTCCCCAATCCAGGCAACGTCCTTGTAAATCTCCTCTGCACCCTTTCTGTGGTTTCCACGTCCTTCCTGTAGTGAGGTGACCAGAATTGAGCACAGTAGTCCAAGTGGGGTCTGACCAGGGTCCCATATAGCTGTAACATTACCTCTTAGCTCTTGAACTCAATCCCATGATTGATGAAGGCCAATGCACCGTATACCTTCTTAACCACAGAGTCAACCTGCGCAGCAGCTTTGAGTGTCCTATGGACTTGGACCCCAAGATCCCTCTAATCCTCCACACTGCCAAGAGTCTTACCATTAATATTACATTCTACCATCATATTTGACCTACCAAAATTCACATTTATCTGGATTGAACTCCTTCTGCCACTTCTCAGCCCAGTTTTGCATCCTATCGATGTCCCGCTGTAACCTCTGACAGGATGCTCTCAGTTGTACCCCTGTAGAAAGTCCTTAGGATATGGGGGCCCATAACAAACTTCTTCAACCGTCTGAGGTAAAAGTGGCATTGTTGTTCCTTTTTCACCACACAGCCGGTATGTACAGACCACGTGAAAGACCAGACCAGGAGAAAGACAATGAGCAACAAGTCGGCTGCACTGAGCTTAATCTCCTGTAACACATCAAAAACCTTTATGACATGTCCTAAAAAAGGGTCTCAGCCTGAAACATCGACACTTTATTCTTTTTCATAGATGCTGCCTGACCTGCCGAGATCCTCCAGTATTTTGTGTGTGTTGCTCCAGCATCTCTCTTGTGTTTATAAAAACCTCTTTTTTGAACTTCCCCTGCACCTTCTGCCTTTGACAACCCAATGAAGAAAGTAATTTGTCGAAGTCAACAATTTTCCTTCTGACTTCTACGTGCATTAACAAATGTGAAATTTAGGGTGGGGTGTGGGAGTGTGGGGGTCAGCAAATACAAAATACAGTACACTGAATCCTTATTAAATAATTTAGCAAGTAGTCACAAGATTTTGATCTTGGTTCTTATACTGGAGTGGCTGCGTTTTCAATGCCTTCATGTAACCCCACCTTGATAAACACATTCCCACAACTGTCAATAATTTATAATGTTGCACATCTTTTGATTTCAGTCACAGCAGTGGACAATTCTGTCTGAAATATGCATTCATTATTAATGATTCTATTGTACAATAGTATTAATAAAAACTTAACTGGCATGAACCCTTCGAGAACTGCTGCGTTTGTCATCATCATTTAAAAGGAGGAAGTCGAAACCTAGATCACTCACATTAGATTACTCTAGCATTAATTTTCCCAATGAGTTTGTGGCATCTCTGAATGAATACCATCTGCTCACGTTCAGTCTGTTCCTCCATCACAGTGTGCAAACCGACAGTACGTGACGATCATTCGAAGGTTGGAAACTTGTGTCCTCAGTTTCATTATGCACAATTAGTTTGATTTAAATAACCACTCCCCGGGGAAAATAATAACTATTTAAATTTCCAGTAAGTATTGCCATTTCTATTACAAAGTATTTTATTTTTCTGTAGTGTTTTTGAGAAATCAGAAGGCAATGACTTTGCCGGACTTCCGTAATTCCCAGTCTCTTGGTTGGCTTCTTTTTGTTGTAATCAGTTTTCACTACAGCTCTTTGATCTCTCTTTTCTTTGTACACAACACTTCATCACCTTTATTTTGTGCTGTAATTGCATGTGAAAGATTTCTTCTCTGATAGGGATTGGATGCCAAACTGCGATTGGAAAGAGTGTTGAAAAGTGTCATATGTGCAGTCTGCTTTAAAAAAATCTATACACCTGCAGAAGAAAAACAATTTTTCATAGATATGACATATCTATCATCCCTCTGCAGGATATAAGCTGTTCTGTGTGCTTAATAGTGAGGGCTTTGCATGGTGGAATACTAAGTGCTGAAAGAAATTTGTAGCGTGTTACACAGTGTCTGGCAGCCTTCCCCAACCTCATCTCATCGAGCCCTCTGATAATTCACAATTTGTGTTCCAGAGGGCTCATCACTCTGGCTGAGAGAGTGCTTGGATGGGGCCCTGTCTCTGCTCTCTGTCACACTGTCAGTCAGGTGTGTCTGTCTCCCATCACCTGCTGACAGCGCCACATGCTTCTAAATTACCAACCAGGCACTGTTTTCATTGCACTTCAGTAACTGATGATGATGTTAATTTTAAACTTGTTTATGCCAAGATTTCAGAACCTTCCTCCTCAGATTTCTAAGTATCTCAAAACTAAACTAAGTGATTCAACAGTCAAAAAAAAATATATGGGAGCTTTTACTTTGGCACCACACATTTTTATTGACATCAGAAATAATAATATCCATCAACGATCTGCCAAGTCCCAAGTGGGCTGGGTGGAGAACAAAGACACGACTGTCTCTCTTTGCCGCGGTAACAAGGAGATGTTGATGTACCTGCCATTCAGGTGCAAATAGTATCATCATGACTGCATAAATCAGAGCTTTCAACCACTTTAACACTATTCTGAAAATGGGCCAACGTTCACTATTCTGCTGATTTTGAGAGCAAACAGAATTTAAGAGGCTGTAATCAACAGTAGAGCAGACAGTAACAAGAGACAAAAGGGAACATTAACAGTGTTAGCTATACTTGCCACTGGTATAAATAGTTGAGGTGATGATTAATGACTTGAGGGAAAGAATTAAGCGGTATGATGAACAGAGACAAAGCCTGTCTGCCCAGTTGCCCACAAACAAGACACGATGCATCCGTATAACTGCTGAATGTGACAAACAAGAGATTCAACTTAATGGACAGCACATGAAGACTTAATTTAACCCTGTCATTATGATGTCTGCAGAGCTTTATTAACATTTTGACTTTGCAGATGATGAGGTCAAAGAGGCTGAAAACACACATTTGTTGAAAAAATACACTACAGTCAGACAGGAAACTATATGGGAAAAAAGATGAATACGGGGAAGGGGGACCAGAAAGGAGCTTTCAATGCTCACATGTCAACAGTGCCAAAATTGAGTTAGCTAAAAGAACTTATTTTGTATCTTAACAAAGAGCGAGAGCCAACAAGCTCAAATAGCTCAGCAGGGAATTCTGCACAAGGATTTCCACACAACTGCGGCATTATGGAAAGAACGCAATTCTAAAACTTAAGTGGCACAATATGCGGCACTTTGCACTGGAAAGTAATTGCAAACGTAGTGCGCATAGAAGCTTAATAACCTTCTTGGAATAAAATCCATCAAGAGCTAACCGAGCTGTATTTCGAAGGGCTAAAAGATAAACCTGGTCTTTCAACATTTTCTCATTACAAGTGGCATTGAATGTAAGTGTGATGAACGCTGTTTAGTAACTACTACAGTTAATACGGGTATAATAGCCCTATGGATCTAGTTGTATTGCAGGCATCAAACTGATAAAACCTTTAGCAAGAATTCAGAAGTTTTCTGAAACGATAAATTAAACAAGTTCTACTGCAGTTTTAGAACTGCTACTTCTGTCAGTCAAAAAAGCAAAATCCAATCTGAAACCTCAAATGATTTTAAGATACTATTAATTCCACAAATGATACGAGGGAAATTCATTCTAAGTAATGACCGTTTCACATATAAAGTTTCAATAATATTCACAACTGCTCCATTTACATTCTCCAACCTAGGAATGGAAGCTGGGGAGTTTTTAAAACTCATAAAAAAGACATAAAACATCATAAATATTGATAGCTTGGGACTGATATGACAGAATGCTTGTATTTGTCATGATATTAAGTGTCAAAATAACAGTAAGCATTTATGAAATAATATATTATCTAAGTAGAGATTGGAGTATTTCTATGCTGCATCTGTACATTTATTCAAGACAATCTTTCATGAAATTGGGCAAACCAATAGTTAAAACAAATCACAAGGCAAATCACTGTCAGTTTCAGGAGGATGACTTTAAAATTAATGAAACAATAATGTTTGAATTATCAGTTTAAAATTCTATGACCTAATAAGAGAAATAACTGCAATAACTGTTTTACAAGACTAAAGTGACAATCCAGTAATAATAGGAAAGAGAGACAATAGTTGAAATTTCAGATGAAACACAAAGCTGAACAATCAAACATTTTAATCTCCGCTATCTAAGAGAACAAATGATGGTAAACTATTGCAGCTACTTATTTACGACAAAGAATGATTCATAATCTCTTATACAAGCTTCAGTTTTCATCATACTTTAATGATTATTTCAAAGTGGAAATGACAGAAATTATTTGAAACCTGTAGTCACATTGATTTTATTTTGACAGCAAACAGAAAGTTTATTGCCTCCTTTGATAGAAAACTGCTCACTTTGCACCTCCTAACATGAGCCCACCCTTCTCACGGACTGTTTGTCCCACTCCCATCAGGGAAGAGGCTATGGCAGGACCACCAGACTCAACAACAGTTACTTCACCCAAGCCATCAGGCTGAGAGACACCTTCAGCCATTAACCCACCCCACCACCACTACTGTATCATTTCATTTCAGAGTCACCATAAGTGAAATAAGACCATAAGATATAGGAGCAAAATTAGGCCATTTGGCCCATCGAGTCTGCTCCTCCATTTCATCATGCCTGATCGATTTTCCCTCTCAGCCCCATTCTCCTGCTTTCTCCCCATATCCCTTCATGCCCTGACCAATCAAGAATCTATCAACCCTCACCTTAAATATATGTAAAGACTCGACCTCCACAGCTGCCTGCGGCAACAAATTCCACAGATTCACCACTCTCTGGCTGAAGAAATTCCTCCTCATCTCCATTCTAAAAGGACACCCTTCTATTTTGAGGCTGCGTCCTCTGGTCTGAGACTCTCCCGCCATAGGAAACATCCTCTCCACATCGACTCTTTTGAGGTATTTCAACATTTGATATCACCTTATGTATAGATACTCCTGGACCAAATGTCACTTTATGTACATACAATCAGTCTAAGTATATAAGCTAACCCGGCATGTTTATCAAGTCCTTTCAATTTAGTGTCATTCAACCATGTACATTTATACCACCAAACGGAACAACATTCCTCCAGACCAAGGAGCACAATACAGTACATACAACTCGCACAAAACACATAATGCAATATTACCACAAATAAATTAGAAAATGATAAAATATAGCCCAGAAGATTTATACTTAGCATAGGGTGCAATTACAACACAAATTAAAAAGTAGACAGAATAACGCCATGTATACTGATTTTCTTTATTGTGTTCTTTATACTTATTGTGTTTTTTTGGGCTGCATCAGATCCGGAGTAACAACCATTTTGTTCTCCTTTACACTTGTGTACTGACAAATGACAATAAACAAACTTGAATATAAATGTGAATATTGTAAGATCTGTGCCTTTTCACCAGTTATAATGTCAATCCCATTGACATTAATGTGTCTAGCAAACACTTCTGCATGGAAATTTGAAACTGTGACAGTAAGTCTTGGGACAATCCATTCCCCCCTCCCCCAACCCCATGAAAATACAGAAATCCTAAACATACAGAAGAATTTCAGATTTCAATCATCCATTTCCTGGCCATGCTTCATCACTCGATCACACCAAACCGTTAGTGGAGAACCCCCAAAATTGAATTTGGCATCTAACATTTCAAAATATTGGCTCTCAGACAGACTGAATTGGACTCCAAAGCCTTCAATTTGCCTTGCCAGTGGTTCTCATGAGATGAGAGATCCAGTATCTCCGAGTTCTCTGGAGTTACATTGGGAAATTGCATCTTTAAACCTGCCTGAGGCCAAAGCTGAAACCCATTGCTTTCACAGTTCAGAGAAAGGAAGCTCTGTTTGGAAATTATTTTGCTTTAGTATAATGCTTTTAATTATTTTAATTAAGATTGAAATTATTATTTTATTAGGTGTTTTATGGAGTTTAGATTCCTTTTCATTTTGTAAAACTAATTCTTTGTTATTACTTAATTAGATTTAATAGTTTTTAAAAAATCTTTCAATATTACTGAATTTGTTGGATTCCTGACTCAATTTAGAAAAGAATAGAATGCGGGAATGAACACAAAATTAGAACATAGAATATTATAGCACAGTACAGACTCTTTGGCCCACAATGTTGTGCTGATCTTTTAAACTACTCTAAGATCAAAATAACCCTTCCATCCTACATAGCCCTCCATTTTTCTATCATCCATGTGCCTATCCAAGAGTTTCTTGAATGCCACACCCGGCAGGGCATTCCAGGCACTCATCAGTTTCTGTTCATTAACTTACCTCTGACATCTCTACTATACTTTGTTCAAATTAAAATTATGCCCCCTCATGTTAGCCATTCCAACACTGGGGAAAAAATAGTTTCTAGCTATCAACTTGATCCATGCCTCCTTTCACCTTGTACACTTCTATTAAGTCACCTCTCATCTTCCTTCTTCCTCTCCAAGAGAAAAGCCCGCGCTCAATCAGCCTTCCCTCATAAGATATGCAAGGACGTGGTGCTTTGAGAATGCGGTAGAGTTGATGGTGGGTTTACAGAGTTTATGGAACAGATCAGGGATGAGGATTCCATCTTTCTAATTTTCCATGGATAAAATGATATTCCATTGAAATACGACGCTGAAAAGTTGAAGAAAGCATGAGCCACAGAATGGCCAGACTTACAGTGATCTGCAGTCCTTTTCATAATCAGGAATGGTACCTTGGACGAACAGGCAAGGGGTGAATCTGCATGAAGCTACAATGTAGCCAGGAAGAGCAGACCTTTCTGATTCAACAGGATCTCAACCCTTGCACTGAAGGACCTTCTGAACTGGATTTCAGATGGGAGGAGTGCAAAGAGCCTAGTTCAGATAAAAGGTGGAGTGGGGAGTGAGGAATGATGGATGAGGGCCATGATTGAGGTGACAACAGTTTGTGTTTTCATTAAAGGTTTTTCTGGTGCTAGTAAACAGGACGCGTTCAAATACATAACTAAAAGAAGATAGAATTGGTCTAAGAGTCAGAGTCATACATGTTGAGTGAGCTAGGGGTTTTCTCCTTGGAATGATGGAGGGTGAGAAGTGACTTGATAGAAGTGTATAAGATTAAGAGGCATGGATAGAATGAACAGCCAGTGTCTTTTTCCCAGTAAGGGAATGATTAACACCAGAAGGCATCCTTTTATGGTGAGTGGAGAGTGGTAAGTGTCTGGAATGCTCTGCTGAGGCTGATACATTAGGGACGTTCAAGAGAGTCTTGAATAAGCACATGGATGAAAGAAAAATGGAGGGTTATGGGGTGTGGTGGAAGGAAGTGATAGACTGATGGTGGAGACCATTGAATTTATGCCAACTATGAAGGACTGTATACATTGATACATTTCCATCAACACCTCCCTAATTCTACCATTCACCAACAAGCTAGGAACAGTTCACAGTGATTAATTAACTTATCAGCCTATGTGCCTTTGGGATGTGAGGGGAAACCTATGCAGCCATAGTGAGAAGGTGCTGCCTCCACACACCAGAGATCAGCATTGAATCTGGGTCACCGGAGATGTGAAGAAGCACTGTTACCATCTGCACCACAGTGCTGGCTCAGTTATCTGAGAACCTCAGAAAATAATAGGCATGTTACAAATGGGCATCATGTGTGGACATATGCTCAAGTATGTGTTTATTTAAGAGGAGAGTTTTGCAAGGGTGAAGAAGTTTTTGAGAAAAAAGATGATTTGTAACATTAGCTAATTTGGGGAAATATTTAGTGGATATGGTTCAAAGGATTGAAGATCAATAAATATTTGATTGATTTGTCAAAATTCAACACAGTAGTTTATATATATGGATAGCTGACTTGGCAAGATCTGATAGCTCTTTAGTTGAATCACTACTCTTTGCTGAGGAGGGATTTAAATTTTAAGAAAACCAATATGCAGTAGTTTTGCTTAATTGGGACTGGCATTTAACTCTGAAATTTAAAGTCTCAATTCTATTTTCCGATAATTGATATCAATAACAAAAATCAATTCTTAAAATCTTATCAACAGAAATCATTGCAGACACTCTGGAGAATATGGAGAGTGAAACCTTTCTGGCAAAACACTCTCCAATGTCAACTCAAGATTCAGGATTGGTTAATGTCTTTCCCAGCACACAAGTGTAAAGGAGAACAAAATCATTGTTACTCCAGTTCCAATGCAGCACAAAAAAAAATAAGATAAGGAATGCAATAAACATAATCACATGAGGTAGCTTATATACATAGATTGATTGTATACCCATAAAAAGATGCTAGGCACAGAAGTGTCTGTACATAAGGTGACTTACAGAAAGCTATAAAGTAGTGGTGGTTTGGGACATGGAGGGGGGATTAGTGAGTTGAGGAGTTGATCAGCCTTACTACTTGGGGAAAGTAACTGCTTTGTGTCTCCCTACACACCTGTTGCCTGACCTGCTGTCTTTGCAACATGTTGAGCAGAAAAGTGCTGGAGGAACTCAGCAGGTTGGGCAGCATCTTTGGAGGGGAATAAATAGTGGATGTTTTGGGCCGAGACCTGGCATCAGGAATGCAGAGGAAGGGGAAACCAAGACGAAAAAAGGGGGTGGGAGAGGGGAAGGAGTACAAGCTGGCAGGTGATAGGTGAGGGCACGGGAGGGGAGCATGGATGGGTAAAGAAGAGGGAAGAAGGATGAATTAAGAAGCTGGGAAGTGCAAGAGGTAATACTATGAAGAAGAAGGAATTGGATGGGAGGGGACAGTAGACCATTGAAGAAATGGAAGAGGGAGGGAATCAGATGAAGGGGAGGATAGTTAGGTGGTCCTTCCACTTACAACAACTGAAGTTTTTTTTACTTTAACATCATGCATATACAGTGGATTCTGGTTAATTGGGTCGTCGGTTAATCTGGGCAGCTGCTTATTTGGGACAACTCTTAAAGAACAAAAACTAATCGAGAAAATAGCTGGGACTACTTTTGCTTATTTGGGGCATTATGCCACCTAATTGGGGCAGGAGACTGTTGCTGAATAGTTTCTAACTGGTGTGAGATGCATGAACTTGTGTGACTGTTAGACACTACACCGCACTTCCAGCAAACAGCTTTTAAATAGCATAAGATATGTGACCTAATATTTTATAAATGCTGTTACAGACATATTTTAACTATTTAAACAGATGATACAGCAATATTTTGATCCAATTAAGCTGAAGCAGGGGTGTTGAAAAGATGAATATTGATTTTCACTTGATATGTTTACAATTCACAAAAAATACATAGAGGGTGTTATAAAGATATCAAACACTTTACAGTCTAGTTACCTCAAATGTATAGCCTATTAAAAAATGGAAAAAGCTTGATCTATTATGCAATTATTGATTTTCTACCAATGTCAGTAAACAATGTTATGCTTAGCTGCATAAACATAATACTTTCAAATTGTAGATTTAACATAACACAGTGGTACTGACTGCAGCATACTTACAAACTATAGTTATAAATTTTTCAGATTAAAACAATAATTTCTCGCCTGCACACAAGAATGCTTAACAAAATAAAGCACTCCATTTGCAACAGTTTATGTGTTTTAAGAACCAGCTGCGAATTTCTCAAGTGCAGTGATAAATGCAGCATCACCAATTCTGTGCTAAAATTTTGTTTCAAGGAAAATTCTCTTTTAAAATAAGCATTCCATCACTCACTGATTTCATACTGTTATTCTTTGCCCAAACATTATAGATCAGTACATGCACTGCGGAGCATTTGCACATAAATAAGACATGCATATTTACAGCATTATATTTTTTTGTTTTTTACTAAGACATAAATAGTAAATAGATGCTGTAGAATGTTTATTGTACATTCTTGTTTCCTTCTCACACCTTTTTTTACCTGCCCGTCACCTCCCTCTGGTGTTCCTCTCTCTTCCCTTTCTTTGATGGTATTCTGTCCTCTCCTATCAGATTCCCCCTTCTCCAGCCCTTTATCTCTTCCACCAATCAACTTCCCAGCTCTTTACTTCACCCCTCTCCCTCTCCCCCTCTTCTGGCTTCACCTATCACCTACCACCTTGTTAGCCGGTGGTGTAGTGGCATCAGCACTAGACTTTGAGGTAAACGGTCCCGAATCTGGATCCAGCCGTCCACCTTGTACACTTTCCATCTGTGCTGGGTTGAATGTTGAGCTTGCAAGTCATCCTCATATAAAATAGTCAAATGCTACAGAAACAGCAAAAAATGCAGCCTGATGCACCACGAGGCATGAAAAGGAACAACTACCACCTTGTACTTCTTCCTCCACTCCCATCCCTAACCTTCTTATTCTTTCTTCTCTCTTCCTTTCCAGTCCTGATGAAGGGTCTCAGCCTGAAACATGACTGCTTACTCCCATCCATAGATGCTGCCTGACTAGCTGAAATTCTCCAGCACACTGTGTGTAGTGCTCTAGATTTCCAGCATCTTCAGTACCTCCTGTATCACTGCTTACTGTACCCCTTTCCCTCCTTGCTTTAAGTACACAACAAAACTTTGGAAGATAGATTAAACAAATTCTATTGCGTGTATGTCTGTAATTGGTTTGCAGAGAGGAACAGAGAGAAAACAAATTACACTCAATTTCAATAACCATTTCAGATCCAGAGACTGCCTGGTTTAAAGAACTTGCAGATTATGGAGACAATATCCCTAGTTTAGGCATTTCTGCAGTTTATCCTATCTAATCTACATGCCCAGTGGGTCCATTTTAAGATAATTGTGATAGAAAGCTTTGCTAAAGACTTAACGGTTAAGCAATAGGATATTAGAACATGCTTTGACTTTGCAGTGTGTCAGGTAATTGCAGTATGGAAAGTTACTGCGCCCAGTTCCCATTGAGAAAGAACCACATATTACCCACAGTAAATAATGTCCTTGGCTACATAATACTGTCATTTAGATGCACAGGCTCTCATGGATAGTGGCCAAAGTCTAGAAAATATACAACTTGCCCCTTTGATGATCACAACTCTTTGCCACTGCCATAAATTCACAAAAGAAATCTGCACAAGATTCCACAATAATCAGTCAAAAGCAGCTAATATAAATGAATTATTGCCAAAACTGTTTTCTCTGGAGGGTTCTATGTTAAGTATTGAATAGTATGCATTTAGGTCGACTACAAAACTATATTTAGAAGAATTAAACAAAAGATAAAATATTCAAAAAATTCACTTAAGCAACTAATTTGAAGGCGTACATTTTCATCATTATAATCATATCATTTACAATGATGAGTCCAATGTTGTAATTATAATGAACAGCTTCATAAATCATGGCAGGAAAACAACGAAGAAAGTGAGAAAGCCTTTGATCAGAACTCCGTTTTTAGTATAGATGCTGAGCACTCTGGGAAGACAGAGGTAGATTGAGCAACAAGAAATTTGTCGAAGCAAATGCAAAAAAAAATCAAAGAGGTGCATCAAAACATTCTCGGGCAATCGGAAATCATCCAGGACCAACTGCAACCTTGTATTAACTATATGTGTCAGACTGTTTGTCCATTGCAACGCACAAACCCTGGGGTATTCAAGTTAATAGGGATGTTAAAAACTTCCAGATATGCACATAATCCGAATCAGAATCAGAAGTGACAAAAAAAAATGGAGGGCTATGTACGAGAGAATAGTGGGATTGATTTTGGAGTAGGTTAAAATGTTGGTCAAAGGGCTTGTACTGTGCTGTACTGTTCCCTGTTCTCTGTTCTAAATTAGAGAGGAGATGGCTCCTGTGGGTAGACTGGAATGTGGATTGAGGTTACGATCAGATCAGCCATAATATTAAATATAGGCTTCAAGTGCTGAAGGACATGTGCCTGTTTCTTATATTTGGATGTTTGTTGTGACTATGAATTGTCACTGGAGACACCGAAGCTGGTGGATATAAAGCTTTGTATTTATCACAACAGGAAATATTCTCTTAGAGACTCTATCAGTAAAATCTCCCCAAACTCAATGTGCATCAAGTTTTTACACTCTTAAGAAAAGAGATAACATCAGATGATTCAGAACAATTTCACTAGCTACAATGATATCACTTACTTTAATATGTTGAGTCTGACAAGCGGTTTAGCTGAATTACATATTTACAATAGAAGCAGGAGGTTGCTCTTAGGACACCTCTGAATGTTCAAACACCTTTGCTGGGACAAAGTGAATCACATAGATGACTGAAAGTCGTCTGAGGACAGAGAACCTAGAGTCCCAAAATTAACTTATAGGATTCTAAATGTTCTGGTCTGGTTATTCCGGTTATTTCCTTGAACTCAGTCAGAATGGTGTAAAATAAACTAGCTGAAGGTGGCTGATGCCTGGTTTGATGTAAGCCAATTAACATTGCCCAATTATCTTACATTTGGTTGATGCACATGAGAACATCTCATGGTCATGGTGCTTGCAAACCACACCACTTGAGTACACACCACTGTTTGCTTACAAGGTCGTCATTTTAATGTTGAACTGTTTAGTAATTGCAATTTAGAATAATATTTTATCTGAAATGTGGTTCTCATTTGAATTAATGCCTGCTACGTCCACATAATTCCAGTAGCATTGTGGTTAACACAATGCTTTACAGAGAAGAAGAAGAAGAAGAAGAAGAAGAAGAAGAAGAAGAAGAAGAAGAAGAAGAAGAAGAAGAAGAAGAAGAAGAAGAAGAAGAAGAAGAAGAAGAAGAAGAAGAAGAAGAAGAAGAAGAAGAAGAAGAAGAAGAAGAAGAAGAAGAAGAAGAAGCCTTAACTCAGCAGTGGAGTTATCGGGGCACCATCATTACAGTGTTTCCATAGCAAGCTATTCTTGTTTTTACGAGGCCGAGTTGCTAGCTCGACGCTCAACCCGACTTGGATTCGAACTCCGAAACTTCGCTCCGGAGTCCAGCGCTGATATCATTGCGCCACCAAGCTGGACACAGTACGGGTGATTCAGGTTCAATTCCCGACACTGCCTAAAAGGAGTTTTTACGTTCTCCCCATGACCACATGGGTTTGCTCTGGGTGCTCCGGTTTCCTCCCACAGTCCTTTCGGTAGGTTGATTGGCCATTGTAAATAGTTCCATGAGTAGGTTAGCGTTAATTTGGTGGGTTGCTGTGGTGCGTGGCCAGAAGAGCCAACTCCACGCAGTATCTCAAAAAATAAATAAATCCATAACCGCTTGATCAGGTTATTTACTCAACTATTTATTCCCCTCCACTGACGATGCCCGACCTGCCGAGTTCCTCATCATTTTGGGTGTGTTACTCTGGGTAACCTCTTGGATTTAAAATGGGGAAGGAAGTTCAGCTTGAGTCCGTACAGAATCAGCCAGAATGAATGCAGAGGTTAGAATAGACATATCTCTAGTGATCCACAGCCTGCTGTGTCAAAGCCCTGTGTCGTTGTCTGCTGGCATGCAGAGAACTCTTCAGAACTGGAGTGGACACAAATCACCCTCATCTTCAGCCCAAGAAGAAAATTGTCAAAACGGTTTCACTGCTGGAAATCTTTCTCCGAGATCACTGAACTGCTGTTTCATGATAGCAAGCCTGGTTAACAAGGCTGCAGTGTCTCCCTGTCCAGGACCTTTGGCACATCGTATGTTTCACTGTATTCAATTGTGTGTGAAATTCTGAAATTCCATTGTGTAGCACCATTTCATTTTGCATCACGTCACTGAATTTCATTTAAGACCCAATCATACTGGATGCTTATACCATTAAGTGACATCAGGACAGAATAATGCATGACTAATGTTCTCCTGCTACTTCTTACCATGGATGCATTGTGTAAAAATTGTACATGTGCCATCCATACCCAGTCTACTCATTCCTCACCTAGTTTTATATTGAGCAAAGTGATTGATTGCCCCTTGGCCCTCTGAAACGGCCGAGAGGCAACGCGGAAGGTCCGTGCCAGTGACAATGACATGAGTGCACTTGAATGAATAAAATTTAAGGAAAGTGATGGAAAGTTCAAATCAAATGAAAATCAGATCAAATCAAATTTGAACCACACATGGATACAGCTGAATGAGACAGCGTTCCTCGGGGGCCAAGGTACAAAAACATCATCACATAAGAAATGCAAACAACAGGAATTCTGCAGATGCTGGAAATTCAAGCAACACACATCAAAGTTGCTGGTGAACGCAGCAGGCCAGGCAGCATCTCTAGGAAGAGGCACAGTTGACGTTTCAGGCTGAAACTCTTCGTCTAGTCCTGACAAAGGGTCTCGGCCTGAAACGTCGACTGTGCCTCTTCCTAGAGATGCTGCCTGGCCTGCTGCGTTCACCAGCAACTTTGATGTGTGTTGATCACATAAGAAAACACATTTTTTAGTCAGAGACCCTGAGCAAAAAGTCCCACAAATTGATGTTTCCTGGCAATCCAGCCTGTCATTCCAGCAATCAAACAATGGAGGGCAGCACTGACGTGAGAGGCCACCCCCAACTAAGCATGGATGCCACGTTACGCCGACCTCCAGCGTTTCCTCACTTTGACTGCAGCAGCAGGAAAGCCCACGGCTTGAGGCCTAGTCCTTGCTACAGCTGAGGCTATGCTGCTGCCTCTCTGCCTATTTCTCACCAAACAAAGGAACGTTGCAGAGGAAAAGTGGTATAAGCCCATGATGCAAACATAAAGCACTGAACAGGTGTTTGCACACGATTCAGGATTGTTTATTTGCATTCTTCCATACGAGTGTAAAGGAGAATGAAATGATTGCTACTCCAGATCCAAGGCAGCATAAAAAAAACACAGTAAACTTAAAAAACACTATTTCCTGGAGTCGATAACCATCTCCTTTGTCTTAATGACATTGAAGATGAGATTATTCGCCTGGCATCAGGCCTTGAGCTCTTCCACCTCCACTCTGTAGGCCAACTCCTTGTTGCTGCTGAGCCCCACCACTGCAATGTCATAGGTGAACTAGACAACATGATTGCTCGGGTGTTTGGCCGTGCATTCGTGAGTAAGAGGAGTGTACAGAGGGTGTGTAGCACTTTGTTCCGTTGCATTACAACGAACTGTTTCTTCTTCTCATTCTGTACTTTCTTATAAAAATGTGTATAATTTATGTTTTACTTGCGAATGCTGCTTGTCTGAGGCTCTGTGCCTGTGATGCTGCTGTAAGTCAGTTTTCATTGCACCTGTGCACAGACATATGTCAATAAATTCAATCTTGAATTTGATCCCATTTTTCCTTGAAACCATTTACTTGCAGACCAAACTAACTCACTTCATTCTATACAAAGGTACATTTGTTTTATTCTTGAGTTTGGCATGATTTTGCTGAAATCTTCTGAACATTTCCTTAAGTACACAATGGATCTCCTCTTCCACTGAGGTTGCGATGAGTACATCATCCTGATTGCACAAACAGTTCTAAATTTCCTTACCCGTGGTTGCTCAGAATATTCTTGGGAATGATATTACCCAACATCGTAGCCTGTGGTGTATGAATACAAGCATTGTAAGTGTTACTTGGCAAGTAATACTCACTTTTTTTGTCTCCGCACTAAGCTTGCACGTTGCAAGTTACAATGAATTTAGTAAAGATCTTAGCCTGTGAACTTTCACTGTAGGCTTGATATCTGGGCAAATAGTACTGTTCATCATCCAACTCTCCATTTAGAGTTACTAGGCACTCTGTACAGAGCTTCTCTTGGTGTAACCGCAATGGATGTCACCCAATCACTGTGTAACACTTTCAAAAATATCAAGCATTGCCACAATTTGTTCAGTTCTTTAACCCTTGTCTGTGTGGAGAACAAGGCCTCAAACCCAGTAAGAATCTATCTTCCCTCCTGTACACTCTGTGATTTGACCACAGACAGTAGGCACTTCAAAGAATAGGAGAGATACCACCAGCCACGTCTCAACTAAATCTGCAAGCAGAAGAAGTGAACTACTGGAATCAGATTTATTTATCTCATGTGCATCAAAGCATGCATTGCCACTTCATTCTGTACAAAAGTACATTTGTTTTATTTTTGAGTAGTGCCAACATACAATGCCCACAATGCTTGGCAGAACAACACAGAACACATCAAAATGCAACAAACTAACAACAAGCCCCTTTCCTCTTTACCACCCTCCCTCCCACCCACACACACAGTCAATCCTGCAACTCCAGGATAAGCCTCCTTCATCAACATTACCAGCAGCGTCTCTCAGAACAATATCCCCAGCACTGGAACTGTAATCATACTTAGATGGCTCAAATGGCGAAGCCCTTTCATTTGTAATCCTGAAATCAGACTTCTAAGGAACTGTGAAACCCGCTCTGACATGTAGAAATGTCTCCTTGAATAAATGTAACATAGCCAATGGATTCTGAGAACTTTTAGCCCATGACCCATTTAAAGAGATAGCACTGAAACCCTCAAATTTATGCACCAGGAGCACACAGAATTGTGAAAGAGCATACCAACTCACCCAAGGCAGGAACTGTTGGTCCCACATAGGCACCATCAGCCCCTTCAGAACCCATTAACTGAAGAGGAAGAGGAATGAGTCATTTCACACAATTCTTAAAGAAGTGACAGCCTTAAAGCAACTCTTATTATTCACAGCCTATAATAAATTATAACTAAGCAATGTTTTGGATCTTTCACTTTCCAGGGCCCGAGGGGCTTATTGCTAACCCCAGCTTTCTCACACAGCAGCATGAACTTTATAAAGGGCCTGAGTTGTTCGTGACAGAGTTAAACTTTTAGCCAATATTCCTTGCTCAACTTCTTGCTGTAAACAAGTAAACAGTGAAGTCCTGTAGGCCCATGTTTAATCAACATAAGACAACGGGGTTATGTAAATTGGCCTGTACCAAACCAGACAACACTGGCTAAGTTATTTGCACCATTGTGTCTGAGTTCAAGGAAGCTTTCAGACCACTGATTTTGTCACCTAACACATCGAACATGGTCACAGATATAGTTGATCAATCCATAGCTGGGATATTTGGGTACTTAGAGAGTCAGCCTTCACACATTAATTTTGAGAGTCTGGGATCTCTGCTCCTGGAAGCTTTTATACCATCTATGTGAATTACTTTGTCCCAGCATCGGTAAGGTATCTGAAAAACATCATATGCATACAATGTCAACTAGTAGCAAAACAGCATATCTGTTAGAACCTATTGAGGATTGTTAGGGATGACAGGGAGTATGGCAGAAAGATGGGGTGACTGAAAGAAAAACTAGAATTCATTCCTCAATCTTCAGGTTCTACAACACATGACTTGTTCATCTGCAAATCGTTGGTATGTTCTTTTAGTTCATAAGAATTTCACCTATGTTTGGAAATCCTTTGTAGTTTATGAATCTTTTGCAAATCAGAAGACCTCTGTGAGTTCTAAATGTGTGTTAAGAACTATTTGTCTAAATTTAAGCATGTATCATTAAAACTGTGTTTAAACCTCCTTGTTAGCAAGAAGTATCTCCTCCTTGTAGGGAGGTGGTACCCACCATTCAAGCAGTGTGTACTGGCAGCTAAACCTCACTGCAGAGACTAGACAGGGAAGTAAGCAAGTCTTTGAAGAGAAGTTTGATACAATATATGATCCATATAGTGAGAGTACCCATAGAGATCTATATTAGATAAAGCTTAAAATCTTCCTTTAAGTTTAGAGCTTTGTGGACAGTGAACCCTGTTGAGCTATAAAGTTGTTCTCAAAAAATTTAAAATGTATATTCCAATCTGCAGGGTTTCTTCAGAGAAAACCATGTGCCAGTAATTTGCTGCCTTTTTTTGTGTGTTTCTGGTCAGTGAAAAAGAATGCATGTATGCCAGGAGAGGCGTGGATATTGCAGATTCTGGTCTACTTTTAAGATAAGTGAGCTGTCAGCTGAAAGAATGTTTTACTCCAACAGAAACCAGCTCATTACAATCTGATTAAATATTCAAGATACCAAAACAGCACTTGAAAAGCAAAGAAAGAACCGCAGATCCTGGAAATCTGAAATAAAAACAACAAAAAATTACTGGTGGTACTCAGTAAGTCAGCGGCATCTACGGGGACAGAAAACAAGTCAGGATTTCAAACTGATAATATTTCCTTAAAAACGAAAGTGCAAGTAAATAAGTGTGTCTTAAGTTGCAGAGAGTGGGAGGGGTGGTGAGAACAGAATGATTATGAAGAGATGCATACTGTGTAGGAAAGGGTGATGAATCCTGTTTGGAGAAGACATACGTAAAGTCGCTAAAAGCAGACATCCCACCTCTCCCGGAAGTTCCGGGAGTCTCCCACGTATTGATAGTGGCTCCCTGATGCCTGCAAATTATATACAATATCCCGGAAATCAATTTTTTTGAGAGTGAGCAAGAGCGAGAGCGCGAGAGTGAGAGAGAGAGAGAGTGTGCCATGGCCCCACCTCTCCTGGAAGTTCCAGGAGTCTCCCACATATTGATAGTGGCTCCCTGATGCCTGCAAGTTATTTACAATATCCTGGAAATCGATTTTTTTGAGAGTGAGCAAGCGCGAGAGAGAGAGAGTGAGAGAGAAAGAGAGAGAGAGAGAGAGCGCGCGCCATGGCCCCACCTCTCCCGGAAGTTCCGGTAGTCTCCTGCAAGTTGATGGTGCTACCTCCCTGAAATGAGTTTTTGCAGGGTGGGATGTCTGCTGAAAGAGCGAGAGGTGGCACAGCAGCATAGTGGTTAGCACAACAGCTTACAATGCAAGTGACCCGGGTCCAATTCCTGCTGCTGTCTGTAAGGAGTTTCTACATTCTCCCTGTGAACTCCCTGTACTCCAGTTTCCACTTACAGACCAAAGTTGGGAGGCTAAATGGTTACTGTAAATTGTCCCATGATTAGGATTAAATTGGGGGATTTATGAGTAGCGTGGCTCCCTCCTATTCCAAGAGTGGGAGGGAGAGATCTACATTAGAGCCATTTAAGAGATTATTTTAGGCACATATGTGTTAGCACAGTGGAGGGCTATGTAGGATGGAAGGGTTAGATTGATTTTAGAGTAGGTTAAAAGGACGGCACAACATCATGGGATGAATGGCCTGGAGTGTGCTGTAATGTTTTATGTTCTAAGCCTCCATCTCAGTCCTATTGGTGCCTTTGTCATGTACACAACGAGATGGGTCCAAAAGTCATGCAACATATACAAAGATGTACCAAATAATGGCAAGCTATGTTCGAGGGAATCTTTGCAGATAAACTTGGGGACTGATGGTATGATTCATGACGTTATCTTAAATCCTCAGATGGATGATTACCGTGTATTATTCTGACAAATGGGCTTTGTCTCATTCATTTACTTTCTGCTGGAAGGAAAACCATCTCGCACCGCGCAGGAACCCGAGCGGTGACAGCACAGCTGTATTTCCCAGAGGCAGCTGCCAGCACTTTTAATCAGAACTTTTAGTTGATACAGTCCGAGTCTGCAGACAACCTGGCGAGGCCTGATGAGGGAGCTAGCAGACGGATATCAAAATTATCAGTTTGTACTGAACTCAATAACCCAAACAGCCTCCATTTCCATGAGCACCATCCTGTCTTTTGTTCTGACAGAGATAAGATGTATAAATTATGAGTGGTTGACAAAGAATACTTCAGTGCCTGAGGCAGCTCATCAATCATTTTCAGTGCATCGGCAGGTAACTGATGTAACCCCTGCAGGCTGACTCCACTCAGGTGAGAAGCCTGAATTAAAAGCATTGCCACCGGACAAAAACAGCAACTGAGCTTTGTTTAAGATTCTTTTTAATTTGGGAGTTGTTTATCTTAAGATACCTGTGTCTTTGCGGGCTCGTATCTCTTGGATTTTGAAGCTCCAGCCCCACAACAGTAAACAATCACTGCTGGCATGGAAGGCAATCAGCGACGGAGACCACACATTGACTAGTACGTGGAAGGTGGGAAGGGTTTGGTGGGACCCTTGCTCCTTTATTTTCCTCGCTGCAGCCAACTTCAAACGGTCGTCCATGTCAGCAGATTCCCTCAACCTTTCATGGTCTCTGGCCAACTTATGCAGAGGTCAGCTCACATAAAATAAAATTGCTCTGATTACTGAGTGTGGGTCACCACCCAGCCTCCCCAGCTGGCTTTGTGCCACTGCACCACATATTCAAGCACTTCTTTGCTTTTCAGACACAAACCTGAAGCAAATTAGTTTACCCAGTGCAAGACTGACCTGGTGGATAGACCGGTCTCTTTACCTTTGTTGCTTGTTTAGTATAGCTGCACTGGTGCGGAGGGAAATTGCTGGTGTGAATTGACAGCTCGATGAAACTTTTCAAGCTTTGGGATCTAGCTGGGTTTTACTGATCAATGGGTTGCCCCAGAAGAAAGACGCATCTATGTCTTTTGTGTCAAAGGCCTCAGACCCAGGCAAACCAGCCTGAAGATGTGCATTATTTTCAACTTCACCATAAAGACCACGGATCATTTTAAAATGTAATGGTTGATTAACGGATGTCTGTGTGTCTAACACAGCTGCTGCAGAATTACACATCATGTGCTCTGCTAGTTAACTTTAAAAAAACTAAACTTGGTTACAATTACACTTTTTCCAATACGCATCGAAAATGATTTATGCTTTCAATATAATTACAATCCCTTGATGACAACGAAAGCCTGGCTCTTGAATATTACCAAAGAGAATGGATTATCAAGTGTTACTTGCAAACTGTCTTCCTCCCATGGCTAGTAAAATGTTTGACTCACAAGAATTTTCCTCACACTGCATAAATTTTATAAACAACTGACATTAGGTTGCCAAACCTATCTCTCTTGTAGACTGTCCCTCAAGATTATAGATAAAGAAAAAAGATAGCTTTATTTGTCACATGTACATCAAAACATTGAAGCATACAGTGAAATGTATCATTAACTCCAGTTCAGTGGGTTTGGAGATGATTGGTGACCACAACGAGGGACTCACAGACTGTGCCCTCCGTGGTTGAGAGATGGCAGGTTTGCAAGATGGTGTGCTACTCTGTCAATAATGCTGGGGCTTTGTCTTCTCCCTATAAAGTGAGTCCAGGTTCTCCAAGCCATGCAGATTAGTCCTTCTCTATAGCAAGAATCATGGACAACCAATTCCCACAGGTCAGTATGACCATTTGCCTTCCTCAAGGAGCCTTGTTGAATCAATTCTGTTGTCTGGCTAGTAATCTCTTGATCTGAGAGCTATATAAAATCATGAGGAGCATAGATACAGTGAATGCACACAATCTTTCATCCATGGTTGGGGAATCTGGAGATAGAAGGCAAGGTTTAAGGTGAGAGGGGAGAGACTTATTAGGAACCTGAGGCAAAACTTTTCAGAGGGTGCCCCCCGGCACATCTTCAGGCTGTGTTGGCTGTTGATGCAAATGGCATATTTTACTATTTATTTCAATGTACATGCAACAAATAAAGCTCATCTTTAATTTCCTTTAAGCAGTGCATAGCAGACAGGCAAATGTCATTCTGCAAAAGGCTTAAGTGAGATTGAAAACAAGATCGTGCACAATGGTTGCTGCTGAACCAGTGGAGTCTATGCACAGTGAAGATCTTGTCCGCTGTGCCCCGTGATTGACAAACTCCGCACTGCAATCTCCGAAGAAGGTCTTCCACCTCTGGTAGGAGGCGGCAGAAGACAGCCTTGGCAATGACTTTCTGGAGGTCAGGCAGCAGGGGTACCACTCTTTTACCACAATTGCCTTTCTCCTCTTTCCTGAGTTTGGTCATCACCAACTCGCTCACCAAAGTGGATAAGAGAACCTGCCTTTTACTTGACATCTGCACAATGACAACCTTCATCATGTGCACTCAAGAAACAAGGTCAGCCTGGCCTCAGTCATCCACAAGGTGTTGATTGTATCTGCAGACACTTGCAGTCCAAGCTGCAATCCGTTTATTTTCCTCCTCAAAATCTCCTTCTCTGACCAAACTTTCCGACACCTATTCTGACATTGCTTTCTTTAGTTTCTCGGTTTATTTGATAATTATAGCCCTCCAAAAGGTGCTGAAATGAATTGTCTTCATTACCAGTGCACACTGGTCGTTGGCCCATCTTTCCTTGTGTGTAGTTTTTCAAAGTTGGAAGTAAATTTATTATCAAAGTACATTATGTCACCTTATACAACCCTGAGATTCATTTTCTTGAGGGCATACTCCACAAATCCATAGGACAATAACCAACGCAGAATCAATGAAGCACCACACTAACCTGGATATTCAACCAGCGTGTAAAAGGCAACAAATTATGCAACTATGCAAATGCAAAAGTAAAGAAATAATAATAAATAAGCAATAAATATCAAGAACATGAAATGAAGAGTCCTTAAAAGTGAGCCGATCAGTTGTGGGATTATTTCAATGATGGGGCAAGTGAAGTTGAGTGAAATGATCCCCTTTGGTTGAAGAGCCTGTTGGTTGAGAGGTAATAACTGGTCCTGGTGGTGTGAGGCTTGAGGCTCCTATACCTTCTACAGCAGCAAGAAAAGAGTATGCCACACACACAAAATGCTGGAGGAACTCAGCAGGCCAGGTAGCATCTATGGAAAAGCGTAAACAGCTGATGTTTCGGGCCGAGGCCCTTCATCAAGAGGAGATCATACCCTGGTTGGTGGGGGTCCCTGATGATGGATGCTGTTTTCCTGCGACAGTGTTTTGTCTAGATATGCTAAATGGCACAGGGAGCTTTACTGGGCCGAATCCACTACTTTTGTAGGATTTTCTGTTCAAAAGCATTGGGGTTTCCATACCAGCCTGTGATGCAGCCAGTAAATATACTCCCCAATACACATCTATAGAAGTTAGTCAAAGTTTTAGATGTCATGCCAAATCTTCACAAACTCCTAAGGAAGTAGAGGCACTGCCGTGCTTTCTTCGTAATTGCACTTATATTGTAAATAGCCGGAAGATAATAAATCTCAGAGTAGTATGTGGTGACATACTTTGATAAAAAATTTACTTTCAACTTCGTTGAGGCAAATCATTGTTGCTATTTTACCAGGCCACCAGGTTTCCTGCAACACTCATTCACATGATGAGTTTCAACATCGGATAACATCAGTCATTCTGACATACAAAACCAGCAAAGGAATCCATTTCAATCACTGGGATTATCTTGAGTTTGAGTTTGAAGCCATTACATTTGTCAACAAGAACTTGGATTTACCTACATTAGTCACTGCCTGCTGCTTCTACCAGTATCAGTGTGTGTGCGCGAGTGGATGTGAAATGAATTAATGCACTGCCCCTCATATTTAACTTCAGCTACTTCCGCCAACAAGCTTCTTCATCAGGCTGTGATTTCTGAACGACGTGAAAGCTGGGAGCCTCCTCAGCTCCTGTTGGACTTTCCTCAGGATCAACTATTGGCAGAATTTATTCCTCAAGACAGCAGACACTCGTTCTGCTGTTTTGTTTAGATCAACTGTAAGATATACAGACAGGGATAGATTGGGCTCTTGTTTTACAGTCTTTTACAAAACTCTAATCAAAGTGTATTCTGAGGATTGTGAGGACATGGTCATAAGATAATTGCATCAGAGAGGACAGCAGAGGATTGCAAGACCAAAGGAGCAGAAATTAAGCCATTCGGCCCATCAAATCTGCTCTACCATTCCATTATGGCTGACTTACTATCCCTCTCAAACTCATTTTCCCTGTAAACTTTCATGCCCTTATTTATCAAGAACCTATTAACCTCTGATTAAATATACTCAATGGCTTGGCCTCTACACCCGTCTATGGCAAGGAATTCCACAGATTCACCAAATTCATCCACGTCTCTATTCTAAATGGACCTCCTCGTATTCTCAGGCTGAGCCCACTGCTCCTACGCTTCCCCACTTTTCAAAACATCCTCTCAACATCCACGCAACACACATCAAAGTTGCTGGTGAATGCAGCAGGCCAGGCAGCATCTGTAGGAAGAGGTGCAGTCGACGTTTCAGGCCGAGACCCTTCGTCAGGACTAACTGAAGGAAGATTGAGTAAGGGATTTGAAAGTTGGAGGGGGAGGGGGAGATCCAAAATGATAGGAGAAGACAGGAGGGGGAGGGATAGAGCCGAGAGCTGGACAGGTGATAGGCAAAAGGGGATACAAGAGGATCATGGGACAGGAGGTCCGGGAAGAAAGACAAGGCGGGGGGACACAGAGGATGGGCAAGAGGTATATTCAGAGGGACAGAGAGAGAAAAAGGAGAGTGAGAGAAAGAATGTGTGCATAAAAATAAGTAACAGATGGGGTATGAGGGGGAGGTGGGGCCTTAGCGGAAGTTAGAGAAGTCGATGTTCAGACCATCAGGTTGGAGGCTACCCAGACGGAATATAAGGTGTTGTTCCTCCAACCTGAGTGTGGCTTCATCTTTACAGTAGAGGAGGCCGTGGATAGACATGTCAGAATGGGAATGGGATGTGGAATTAAAATGTGTGGCCACTGGGAGATCCTGCTTTCTCTGGCGGACAGAGCATAGATGTTCAGCAAAGCGGTCTCCCAGTCTGCGTCGGGTCTCGCCAATATATAAAAGGCCACATCGGGAGCACCGGACGCAGTATATCACCCCAGTCGACTCACAGGTGAAGTGTTGCCTCACCTGGAAGGACTGTTTGGGGCCCTGAATGGTGGTAAGGGAGGAAGTGTAAGGGCATGTGTAGCACTTGTTCCGCTTACACGGATAAGTGCCAGGAGGGAGATCAGTGGGGAGGGATGGGGGGGACGAATGGACAAGGGAGTTGCGTAGGGAGCGATCCCTGCGGAATGCGGGGGAGGGGAGGGAAAGATGTGCTTAGTGGTGGGATCCCGTTGGAGGTGGCGGAAGTTACGGAGAATAATATGTTGGACCCGGAGGCTGGTGGGGTGGTAGGTGAGGACCAGGGGAACCCTATTCCTAGTGGGGTGGCGGGAGGATGGAGTGAGAGCAGATGTACGTGAAATGGGGGAGATGCGTTTAAGAGCAGAGTTGATAGTGGAGGAAGGGAAGCCCCTTTCTTTAAAAAAGGAAGACATCTCCCTCATCTTAGAATGAAAAGCCTCATCCTGAGAGCAGATGTGACGGAGACGGAGGAATTGCGAGAAGGGGATGGCATTTTTGCAAGAGACAGGGTGAGAAGAGGAATAGTCCAGATAGCTGTGAGAGTCAACATCCACTCTTTCTAGTCCAGGGGTTCCCAACCTGGGGTTCACGGTCCCCTTGGTTAATGGTAGGGGTCCACGGCATAAATAAGGTTGGGAACCTCTGACTTAGACCTTTCAATATTCGACAGTACCAGGTATGAGAGAGACATCTGAATGGAGGGGGAGAGAAATAACAATTTGCAAGTGTGAGATTACCATGACCATATTAATATCTCATTGTACAGTTTTAGAATTATGCCTCAAAATGGTACTTTACAGTGTAACTCCATGGAAATAATGTGCTGTACAGTAAGTCCTGAATCTTGTGGTTCCAGTTTACTAATCAGTCACATAGGTGTGTGAACAAGGACTTCTTGCTGGAGATCCAAGAAATCTCCAAAGCCCTGGCTAATTTTCAGTAAATTATTCGGAAGTACAACTATTACTCAAACTTGAGGGAATTCTAGTTGTTCCCTTTTGGATTTATCTATACAACCAGTTCACAAAAATCTCTTTTTGCACGTCTTATTTATTTACCTTTTTAAAATCGAGGCGAGAAGACTGCAACTGGCGGGGCTCTGTCTCCGCCACCCCGAGCTATCTGCCAGCCTAGTCATCATATGGGAGCCCAAGCATGGGAAGATGAACTCTGGGCACCCTCGCAAGACTATGGTCAACACGCTCCTAGAAGACAGCGTCACGGCTAATGTAGATGAACTGAACACTCTGATGAGGGAGAGGGAGAAGCGGAAAATCCGTCATCATGCCCGACGCCGGCCCCCTAGGCCTGAGTCGACTTAGTAGTAGTAGTAGTTTTTAAAAATTCTTATTGTAACTTGTAGTTTTTTGAGTGGGCACGTGGCCAAGTGGTGAAGGCATTGGACTAGCCACCTGAAGGTCGAGAGTTCGAGCTCCAGCCGAGGGAATGTGTTGTGTCCTTGAGCAAGGCACATAATCACACATTGCTCTGCGACGACACTGGTGTCAAGCTGTATGGGTCCTAATGCCCTTCCCTTGGACAACATTGGTGTCGTGGAGAGCAATGCTGGTCTTCCATACAACCTTGCCCAGGCCAGCGCCCTGGAGAGTGAAGACTTTCCAGGCGCAGATCCATGGTCTCGCAAGACTAACATCTGTT
Source organism: Mobula hypostoma (assembly GCF_963921235.1). Lineage (NCBI taxonomy): Eukaryota > Metazoa > Chordata > Chondrichthyes > Myliobatiformes > Myliobatidae > Mobula > Mobula hypostoma. The sequence goes on from NC_086114.1 coordinate 18,170,785, forward strand.
ATTATTATTACAACACACATCAAAGTTGCTGGTGAACGCAGCAGGCCAGGCAGCATCTCTAGGAAGAGGTACGGTCGACGTTTCGGGCCAAGACCCTTCGTCAGGACTAACTGAAAGAAGAGCTAGTAAGAGATTTGAAAGTGGGAGGGGGAGGGGGGGATGCAAAATGATAGGAGAAGACAGGAGGGGGAGGGATGGAGCCAAGAGCTGGACAGGTGATTGGCAAATGGGATATGAGAGGATCATGGGACAGGAGGCCTAGGGAGAAAGGAATGGGGTGGAGGGGGAAGCCCAGAGTATGGGCAAGGGGTATAGTTAGAGGGACAGAGGGAGAAAAAGGAGAGAGAGAAAAAGAATGTGTGTATATAAATAAATAACGGATGGGGTACCAGGGGGAGGTGGGGCATTAGCGGAAGTTTGAGAAGTCAATATTCATGCCATATGTCAGTGATAATAAACCTTGACTCTGATTCTGAGTTCCTGGTTTACGTAGGGTACACGTTTAACATCTTCAGTTATTGGCACAACATCGTGGGCCAAGGGGCCCCTACTGTTCTGCTTAATCTAGCAAAGAAAAAGCAGTTCATGAACAAAGCTCTTTGGGACTTCTGAAGCGTGCCAAGGGAATTGTATAAATGCAAGACACAAGAGGTACTGCAGATGCTGGAAATCCAGAGCAATGCAGGCAATGTGCTGGAGGAGCTCAGCAGGTCAGGCAACACCCATGGAAGGGAATAAACAGTTGACCTTACAGGCCGACACCCTTCATCAGGACTGGTGTCAACTCAAACATCAAAAGTTCATCACCCACACACCTATCACCTGCCAGTTTGACCTCCTTCCCCTTGCCCACCTTTTCTGGCTTCTTCTCCTTCCTTTCCAGTCCTAATGAATGGTCTCAGCCTGAAACGTCAGCTGTTTATTCCCCTTCATATTTGCTGCCAGACTCGCTGAGTTCCTCCAGCATTTTGTGTGTGTGTCCCTCAATATTTCCAGGATCTGTCGAAACTAGTGTTGAGGATTTTTACTCATTATTGATGGTAGATTTCTTATTTCAGGTTATTTAATACAAACAAATTTGAATTCCCCTACTGCCCTGGTGGGAATTTACACAAATCTGTGCATCATTGGTCCAGGCCTCTGGATTTCTAGTCTAAGGTCTGTGCAACCCTTGACTTAGAAACTTGCTGATATATCTTGAGAGATTTTACTACACTAGGAGCTCTGCAAGATCACTGTTTATCACTGTCCCCCGCACTCCATAAACGTTGGCACTGGAGTGTAATCAATTGATAACTAGTAAAGGACTTCCTTCTTTGAACATAAAATAGGAAAGAGTTTTATTCCTCCATTCTGGGAAAAGAATCAGTTTATTGATCTTGTCCCTGCCACATCACCACAGTGCAATTATGTAATTGCCAGCACATTTTTAACAAATTCAGACTTGTGCTTTGTCCAACAAATTACAGATTAGGAGATCAAAGCCAGAAATAAAGCTAGCAGTAAGGAGGCCTCTGCTACATGTGGGTGGCAGATCATGCTTTATCCAAAGCAAATTATCTTCAGCAACTACAGTGAAAAGAGTGCAAAGTGAAACACATAAACACTTGCATGTGATAGCATCTCGATTCAGTCTACCACACACATTACCCCTTTATCAAATGATTGTTGAGATAATGTTCAGTCACCTTGGGCAACTGCACTGATTACAGAGAGGCTTTGCTAATGAATGAATCTTTGTAAGGAAGTAAAACCTCTGAACAAAGCCCTTGAAGAAATTTCTCAAGAGCTAGGAGAGACCATTAGAAGCCCTGACTGAAAAGAATAAAAAAACATTACCTTTGCTGTGCGAATTTTAATCATGACGTTTATTGTGACAGCGATCTCTTTCGGAAAATTTGGAAAACAGATCTCTATTAGCATGATTGTTCATGGCGAATGGTAAAAAAAAATGGGATTAAAAGGCATTGCAAATATATCTTTCATTTATTCAATTCATATGCTGGTGAAGCAGTGTGTATTCCCATTGGTGTTTCTAACTAAACCTCAAAAGCTCAAGATCCAGGGCCTCTAATGTATTGAAATCAGTGCTGACCTGCCACTTACACTACCAGAGCACCAGACGCTATAGCTGCTTGTCATCCTGCCTATTAACTTGATGTCTTTATTCACAGGCCATCTGCAACAGTGAGAGATGTAACTAATGTCCTCCATACTACAAGGTGGTAAAAGACAGAGCGCACAGTGTACAGATGACCTTTGGGATTCTTGAAGATCCTAACCACTAGACATGAAAATCAATGCTGCCTACTGGCATTAATTAAAATAACCTAAAGGGCAGAATAAGATAAAATGTGCATTCTGCAACTGAGAATATTTGTCACGAACCTTACAAGCATCTTTGTTTTATATATTAAGCACTTCTGTCCATGCTAGTTGCTATTTTTATACTTCATTTTTTCTCGTGCTGTTGTTCAGTGAATATGAAATACGGTATGCTGTTGTAGACTACAGTAGATGATATATATTTATTTTCGCAGAATGTGCTTTCCAAATCATTTTTAAGTTAGAGTAATGCGTTGTGGTTCCATCAGCCAGATATTTCAAAATACAATTTTGCAAATGTTTTTATAGTTTAAAAATATGATTTCAACTTGTTAAATATTAAAAACTAAGGCAAGTATTTGTCCCAAGCTTGTCACCTAAACTCAGTCAGGAATATAACCAGTGACAATCATTGACAGTATAGCAAGCAGATGTTCTAGATGTGAGTGATCATGTGAATTATCTCAAACTACTCAGACAGGTGAGACAAGCAAGACAAAGGCAGCCAAAGTGGCCGAACATATTGATGTGTGGCAAATTTCTACAGATGCACGTGGAGAGCGGTCTAACTGGTTGCACCACCATCTGCTGTAGAAGGATCACTGCACAGGATCCGGAAAAAAAGCAGCAGACGGTTGTGAACACAGTCAGATCCACCACAGGCACTGGCCTCACCACCACTGAGGGCATCTTCGAAAGGTGATGCCTCCAAAGAGCAGCATTTAGCACCACCCAGGACATACCCTCTTCTCACTTCTCATTTCTACTATCCGAGAAGAGGCAGGAACAGCTTTAGGGACAGCTTCTACCCTCCACCAGCAGATTTCTGAACGGACAACCTACCAACTCATGAACACTATCGCACACAAATAGATAAATCTTATTGTAATTTTCAGTGCTTTTTTAAATGATTTGCACTGTACTGCTGCTGCAAAACAGCAAATTTGATGACATATGCCAGTGATATTAAACCTGATGATGATTCTGATTTTATATATATATAATTTATAGTATATTTTATGTATTGCACAGTACTGCAGCTGCAGAATAAATTTGATGACACATGTCAGTGATAATAAACCTGATTCTAACTGAGTGTAGTATTGCTCAGGTTTAAGTTTTTACCCACAATTTCTCATGCTGCAGATGGTAAGAATGATGTACACTCTCCAGCAGCTAAACCAGAGTGAAAAGGAGGAGTGTTTTTCATGTTCTAACAGATAATCAGATGCTGTACGGAACATGGTAATACTGAGCTGTTGGTTCCATCAAAATGTCACATCAAGGAACACAACTGTTCAAAGACACATCATGCGTGATATAAGTGGATATAGGTATTCTGCAGCTTGGCTTGAAACTTTCTCGAATCTCAGCTCAAGACGAAATGGATTAGATGAAACCCTGATTCAGTGGATTTTACAAGGCTTCAGAAACAAACAGGTTTGATGGTTCACATGGTGCTTTCTCACTTGATGTAGTTGATTTTAAACTCACGGACTGTCAGAAAATGGGCAAGTGGGCGTTTAAGAAGGACAGGATGACTAACCTGGCAGAGACCTATCTGTTTCATCGTGATTCTAATTACAACCACTCTGGGCATTCTTTCTTCTACTCCCTCCCATGTGGGGGAAGATACAGAAGCTTGAGAATATATACCACCACTCTCAAGGACAGCTTCTAACCACCATTGTAAGACTCATGAACAATCCCCTGGTATGTTAAAGATAAACTCTTCATCTCTCAATTTACAGTATCTCATCATGGCCTTTTCATCTTGTATGTCTATCCAAAGATTAGCTTTATTTGTCATATTACATTGAAAACCACGGTGAAATGCTCCTTCTGCGTCAAATCAGATCAGCGAGGATTGCGCTGGGCAGCTCGCTAGTGTCATCACACTTCTGGCTCCAATATAGCCTGCTTATAACTCACTAACCCTCAGGGATGTGTGCTTAGCCCACTGCTCTGCTCTCTCAACACCCATGGCTGTATGGCTTGGCACAGCTCAAATGCCAGCCATAAATTTGCTGAGAATACAACAACTGTTGGCAGAATCTCAGATGGCGACGAGAGGGCGTGCTGGAGTGAGATGTACCAGCTAGTTGAGTGGTGTCAGAGTCAAAAAGTTGCACTCAACATCAGTAAGACTAAAGAACTGATTGTGAACATCAGAAAATGTAAGATAAGGGAACACACACCAATCCTTATAGAGGGATCAGAGTGGAAAAAGTGTGCAAGTTCCTGTGTGTCAATATCTCTGAGGACCTAACCTGGACACAATGTATCGATGCAGCTATAAAGAAGGCTGGACAGTGTATAGATTTCATTAGGAGTTTGGGGAGATTTGGTATGTCACCAAAAATAGGTACAAGTTTCTACAAATGTACTGTGGAGCGTATTCTAACTGACTGCATCATCTTCTGGTTTGGGGGAGTGGCGATACTGCGCAGGATCAAAGGAAGCTGCAGAGAGTTGTAAAATTAGTCAGCCCCATCATGGACACTGGCCTCTATAGTATCTAGGACATCTTCAAGGAGCGGTGCCTCAAAAAGGTGGCGTCCATCATTAAGGTCCTCCATCACCCAGAACATGCCCTCTTCTCATTGCTACCATCAGGAAGGAGTACAAAAGCCCGAAGACACACACTCAACAATTCAGGAATAGCTTCTTCCCCTCTGCCATCTGATTTCTGAATATACATTGAACCCATGAACACTACCTCACTACTTTTTTATTTCTATTTTTTTTTGCACTACTTATTTAATTTTACTAATTATATATATACACACACACACACACACACACACACACACACAGAGTTATGGTAATTCACAGTCTTTTTTTTCTTCTTTACTATTATGTATTTTATTGTTCTGCTGCCACAGAGGTAACAAATTTCATGACAAATATCGGTGATAGTAAACCTGATTCTGATTTCACAGGCCTTTGGGATGTGGGAAACCAGAGCACCCAGGAGGAACCGAAATGGTTGCGGGAGAGAAAATACAAACTCCTTACAGACAGCAGCAGGAATCGAACTCCAATCTTACAGCTGGCGCAGTAATGCGTTGTACTAACTGCTTTGCACCATGCTGCCCTGCACTACACTTTTTTGTAATAATAATAATAGGCATCCGTTAGTCTCATGAGACCATGGATTTGCGCCTTGGAAGGATTCCAGGGTGCAGGCCTGGGCAAGGTTGTATGGAAGACCGGCAGTTGCCCATGCTGCAAGTCTCCTTTCTCCACGCCACTGATATTGTGCGAGGGAAGGGCATTAGGACCCATACAGCTTGGCACCGGTGTTGTTGCAGAGCACTGTGTGGTTAAGTGCCTTGCTCAAGGACACAACACGCTGTCTCAGCCAAGGCTCGAACTAGCGACCTTTAGGTCACTAGATGAACGCCTTAACCACTTGGCCACGCGCCAATACTTCTCTGTAACCGTAACACTATATTCAGCATTGCATTTCTCCCTTCCTTTTGTATGACCTCAATATACTTATGTATGGATTGATCAGTCTGGATGGCGTGCAGCCACAAGTTTTTCACTGTATCTTGACACACGTGACCGTGAGGAACTGATCACCAACTACTTCTGAACAGATTATGATTCTGATGAGACACAGAGGTGGAAATCCAATGATGCAATCAGGATTTGACTTCTGGCTTAACAGTTTGTGAAGATGCTGTGTTTCTCTCACAATGTAGAATGAGGATGTGGATTGAGTCCTGCAGAAGGGTCTCGGCACGAAACGTTGATTGTTTATTCATTTCCATAGATGCTGCCTGACCTATTGAGATCCTTTAGTATTTTGTGAGTGTTGCTAGAGGACATAGTTGTGTTTTTATTAAATGTTGTGTTTTGCCACATGGTGTAGGTGAACTGTACAATTAGATTTCTTGTATTCTAAACTACCGCAGTGTATCTTTTTTTTCCTTTCGCGCATTGAGGGTTGCTCTTTCATTTTTATTTGTAGTCTTTTTTTCCTCTTTAATTGGGTTCTTTCAGGCTTCTTGCTTTGTGCCTACCTGTGAGCAAGCAAATCTCAAGGTTGTTTGATGTATACATTCTTTGATAATAAATGGATCTCAAATCTTGAACCTATTCTGCACAACAAGCCACTGATACCCACAGCAACACACACAAAATTCTGGAAGAACTCAGCGAGTCAGGCAGCATCTTTGAAGGCGAATAAACAGTTGACATTTCGGGCTGAGATTCTTCATCAGGACTAGAAAGGAAGTGGGCCAAAGGCAGAATAAGACGGTGAGGGGAGAGGGAGGAATACATGTTGGCAGGTGATAGGTGAGACCAGGTGAGTGGGAAGGTAGAAGCTTGTGAGAGGCAGGACAATGTAGCAGCTGGGAGGTGAAGAAGAAAGAATTTGATAGGAGAGAACAGAGGACTATGGAAAAAAGGGAAAGAAGAGAGGAACCACAGGAAGTTTATGGGCAGATGATGAGAAGAGAAGAGGAGAGAGGGTAACTAAAAGGGAAAGCAGAAGAGAAGATGGAGGGAGTGAAATTACCAGAAGTTAAAGAAATCAATGTTCATGCCATTGTAGGGGAGGCCACCCAATCAAAATATATGATGTTGCTCCTCCAGTCTGAGTTTGGCCTTATTGTGGCAGTAAAGAAGTCCATGGACAGACATGTCAAATGGAAATGTCAACTGTTTATTCCCCTCCACAGATGCTGCCTGACTTGATGGGTATCTCCAGCATTTTGTGTGTTGCTCAAGATTTTCAGCATCTACAGAATCTCTTCTGTAGCTGGTATCCATGCCACAGGCCTGAGAGAATCAATACAGCAATACTATTCATATTGATTATTTATCATTATTGATCAATTGCAATATTTCCAGGAACCAAATGGACAGGAATTATGTCAGTACAATTAACTCTAAATCTGCTCAATAAAACTATGTCATACAGTGCATACAAATAAAATGAAAAGGAAAGTTCTCCATTCATCTATTCAATGGATATGATGACCGATGAGCTTAATGCTTTGAGGGCTGCCCCTAGAAAATTCAGTGCAGTACAAAGCCGAACGCAATGTCCATCAGGGAATAGGCCCTACAATAGGAGCTTTTCATTCACTGGATTTACCACTGAAGAGTGTTTAATGGGCCAAGTTACAAAGGAATGGAAAGGTGATGGAGATGAGGAGCACCCCCCCCCCCCACCACCCCAATAACTCTGGGTTCAAAGAACCTATTCTTGAGCTGGGATCCAAAAAGGGATCTTTAGTCTGGAATTGGAGGACCAGTCATTTGGTGAAAGAGTGGGCCTGGGTTTAGGATGTAATCTGCAGGCTGAGATCAGAAGAAAGACTGGTAGACAGGTCAGGTTAGGCCCGTTCATCTCAAATTGTAAGAAGCAGCCACTTATATTCTGGAGAGGCTGATGCAAAGGTTGGATCATGCTTCCTCTTAATATCTTGTATACCTCTATCATGTCTCCTCTCATCCTCCTTCTCTCCAAAGAGTAAAGCCCTAGCTCCCTTAATCTCTGATCATAATCCATACTCTCTAAACCAGGCAGCATCCTGGTAAATCTCTTCTGTATCCTTTCCAATGCTTCCACATCCTTCCTATAGTGAGGCGACCAGAACTGGATAGTGAGCGAGGTCCTCAATGAATACTTCTTTTCGGTATTCACCAATGACAGGGAACTTCATGACAGTGAGGACAATATGAGTGAGGTTGATGTTCTGGAGCATGTTGATATTAAGGGAGAGGAGCTGTTGGAGTTATTAAAATACAGTAGGACGGATAAGTCCCCGGGGCCAAATGGAATATTCCCCAGGCTGCTCCACAAGGCGAGGGAAGAGATTGCTGAGCCTCTGGCTAGGATCTTTATGTCCTCATTGTCTACGGGAATGGTACCGGAGGATTGGAGGGAGGCAAATGTTGTCCCCTTGTTCAAAAAAAGGTAGCAGGGATAGTCCGGGTAATTATAGACCAGTGAGTCTTGCGTCTGTGGTGGGAAAGCTGTTGATAGGATCTATGGGCATTTAGAGAATCATGGTCTGATCAGGGACAGTCAGCGTGGCTTCATGAAGGGCAGATTGTGTCTGACAAGCCTGATAGAGTTCTTTGAGGAGGTGACCAGGCAAATAGATGAGAGTAGTGCTGTGGATGTGATCTATATGGATTTTAGAAAGGCACTTGACAAGGTTCCACGTGGTAGGCTTATTCAGAAAGTCAGAAGGCATGGGATCCAGGGAAGTTTGGCCAGGTGGATTCAGAATTGACTTGCCTGCAGAAGGCAGAGGGTCATGGTGGAGGGATTACATTCAGATTGGAGGATTGTGACTAGTGGTGTCCCACAAGGATCTGTTCTGGGACCTCTACTTTTCGTGATTTTTATTAACGACCTGGATGTGGGGGGGGGGGGGTGTAGAAGGGTGGTTTGGCAAGTTTGCGGACGACACAAATGTTGGTGGTGTTGTAGATAGTGTAGAGGATTGTCGAAGATTGCAGAGAGACAATGATAGGTTGCAGAAGTGGGCTGAGAAGTGGCAGATGGAGTTCAACCCAGAGAAGTGTGAGGTGGTACACTTTGGAAGGACAAACTCCAAGGCAGAGTACAAAGTAAATGGCAGGATACTTGGTAGTATGGAGGAGCAGAGGGATCTCAGGGTACATGTCCACAGATCCCTGAAAGTTGCCTCACAGGTGGATAGGGTAGTTAAGAAAGCTTATGGGGTGTTAGCTTTCATAAGTCGAGGGATAGAGTTTAAAGGTCGTGATGTAGTGATGCAGCTCTATAAAACTCTGGTTAGGCGACACTTGGAGTACTGTGTCTAGTTCTGGTCACCTCACTATAGGAAGGATGTGGAAGCATTGGAAAGGGTACAGAGGAGATTTACCAGGATGCTGCCTGGTTCAGAAAGTATGCATTATGATCAGAGATTAAGGGAGCTAGGGCTTTACTCTTTGGAGAGAAGGAGGATGAGAGGAGACATGATAGAGGTGTACAAGATAATAAGAGGAATAGATAGAGTGGATAGCCAGCGCCTCTTCCCCAGGGCACCCTTGCTCAATACAAGAGGACATGCTTTAAGGTAAGGGGTGGGAAGTTCAAGGGGGATATTAGAGGAAGGTTTTTTACTCAGAGAGTGGTTGGTGCGTGGAATTCACTGCCCGAGTCAGTGGTGGAGGCAGATACACTAGTGAAGTTTAAGAGACTACTAGACAGGTATATGGAGGAATCTAAGGTGGGGGCTTATATGGGAGGCAGGTTTGAGGGTCGGCACAACATTGTGGGCCGAAGGGCCTGTACTGTGCTGTACTATTCTATATATCTATTCTATAATATCTATATGATAGAGGTATACAAGATATTAAGAGGAATAGATAGAGTGGATAGCCAGCACCCCTACCCCAGGGCACCATTGCTCAATACAAAAGGACATGGCTTTAAGGTAAGGGGTGGGAAGTTCAAGGGGGATAATAGAGGAAGGTTTTTAATTCAGAGAGTTGGTGCATGGAATGCACTGCCTGAGTCAGTGGTGGAGGCAGATACACTAGTGAAATTTAAGAGACTACTATACAGGTATATGGAGGAATTTCAGGTGGGGGGTTATATGGGAGGCAGGGTTTGAGGGTCAGCACAACAATGTGGGCCAAAGGGCCTGTACTATTCTATCATCAGAGCCATTGTGGGTATGGGTTTGGGAGACAGGTCATCAGAAGCCTCGAGCAGGAGAGGTGGAGTGTTGACCAGTGAAGTTTCAACATTTATATGAACATAGCCTATATGAACAACACTAGGCCATTCGACCCATCAAATCTGTTCCACTATTTGATTATGGCTGATTATTTTCTCTCTCAGCCCAATTTTTCCTATCTTCACCCCATAACCTTTGAAGCTCTTACTAATCAAGAACCAATCAACCTCCACTTTAAATCTACGCAATGACTTGGTCTCTACAGCCATCTGTGGCAATGAATCCCATAGACTTACCACTCTCTGGTTAAGGAAATTCCATCTCATTTTTGTTCTCGTATTCTGAGGCTGTGCCCTCTTGTTCAAAATTCACCCACTGTTGGAAACATCCTCTCCACATCCAATTTAACTAGGCCTTTCAAAACAGATAGAGGTTTGTAAGATTATGAGATACATAGAGTAGGCAGGGAGTATATTTTTCTCAGGGGAGAAATGTCTAATACCAGAGGGCATGCATTGTAGGAGAGAGAGGGTAGGTTTGAAGTGGATGTGTTAAGTTTTTTACTCCGAGAGCGGTGGTGCCTGGAATGGGCTGCTTGTTATGGTAGCAGAGGCAAATACATCCGAGGCTTTTCAGAGATGTTTAGATAGGCACATGAGTATGAGGAAGCTGGAGGGATATAGACACGGTGTGAATAGGAGGGATTTGTGTTTGGGTGTTTTTGATTTGTTTTTTTGGCTGGTTTAGTACAATATTGCGGGCTGAAGGGCCTGCCTTTTCCCGTGTTCTATGAAACTAGCAGAGGCAGAAGACCAAAAGAGGGGTAGGTAAGCCTGTGGCTTTAAACGGGATAGTTATGAGGCAGATGTCCAGTACAACACATGGCTAATGTGTAATACCAAAGCAGCCCACATGGAGGATGAATATACAATGGACAATTAACCCACTGGCATGCTCTCAGGATTTAGGAGGAAAGCTGAGCATTTGGAGTAAAACCGTATTGTGACAGAGGACATGCAAACTCCACACAGACAGCAACAGAGGTCTGAACTGAACCCAAGTCTGAGGCAGCTGCAAGCATTTCTCCATCATTGCACCATCCCAATCTCCTTTTTGAGTTTGTGGATCTGACGATGTTGATGGTGCCACTCATACCACATTCTGAATTTTCCCGAGGCTTTATTTTTCACTGAAGCTAAGTCAGGCACTGAATAAAACTTGGCAACACACAAGCACAAAGGATGTTACTGAAGAGGAAATCTTGTGCAAAAAGAGCAGGAAACGTCCTCACTTAATTCCAGACAACTGTGGAGTCTCCTGGATTTCACTTCTCTTGCCATCTGTAACTTACCCAGCTTTAGTAGAAAATTTCCTCTGCTCTCAGCCAAGTTATGACAGAAAGACTGCACAGAATCTTCACTTAGAACCAATTTCCAAACTATAATGACTGCAATCATTTTCCAGTCTTCCTAATGGGGTGCCATGGCAGCGTAGAGGTTAGTGCAATGCTATTACAGCTTGGGGTGTCGGAGTTCAGAGTTCAATTCTGGCGCCGCCTGTAAGGAGTTTATACACAAACCAGAGAAAATCTGCAGTTGCTGGAAAACAAAACAGTACACGCAAAATGCTGGAGGAGCTCAGCAGGCTGGGCAGCATCCCTGGAAAAGAGTAAACAGTCGGCGTTTTGGGCTGAGACCCTTCATCAGGGCTGGAAAAAAGAAAGATGAGAAGTCAGAGTAAGAAGGTGGGGGGAGGGGAGGAAGAAGTACAAGGTGATAGGTGAAACCGGGAGAGGGTGAGGGGTGAAGTAAAGAGCTGGGAAGTCAATTGGTAAAAGAAGTAAAAGGCTGGAGTTTGTATGTTTTTTCCCCCTGTGTTCGCATGGTTTTCCTCCCACATTCCAAATTTACCAGTTAGTAGGTTAATTGGTCATTGTAAATTATCCTGTGATTAGGCTAGGGTTAAATAGGTGGTTTGCTAGGTGCTGTGGCTTGTTGGGCTGGAAGGGTCTGTTCTGCACTGTATCTCTCACCAAAAAAAAATTAAAAATGATAAAATATTGCCTGCCACCCATCAGCTCAACCCCTCACAGGCTAAAGCAGAAGAGCCTCTCCCTACAGAAACAATTCAGCATGAAGTGACTGTGACAACACACTAAGTAATCTCAGATTACATATGCTATGCAATAACCTCTAGTATTTTCAATTAGTGGTAAATATCCCAAAACTACCAGAACCTGATTTCTTCTTCTGCTTCATTTAACCTTATTTGGATCTCAAACAGCAATGAAATATGGTAGCCAGTGTTTCAGATAAAGCCTCCCCCATTTTTTTTGTGTATCTACTGGAAATGAAAAGCTGCCTGTTGGGCCAATCAACATTAAGTGTCTTATATAAACACAAGAGATTCTGCTGATGTTGCTCAAGTGTCTTATTCCTAGTTTAAACATGTCATTTATTTTGTTTAATCATTGTACTAATGACCTATCAGGTACTACACCTTGCCTCAGCATACCCTCCCATCATTAAAACAAATCTAGAATACACCAAGCATTATGTTTGGGCCTTTGAGGGTGACACTGCAGCGACCGCTGATCGGGGTTCAATTCCCACTGCTGCCTGCAAGGAGTTTGTACATTCTCTCTGTGACTGCGTTGCGTTGGTATTTTTGGGATTCTCCAGTTTCCTCCCACGTTCGAAAGATGCACAGTACAGTATGGCTTAGGGTTTGTAAGTTGTGGGCATGCCATTTTGGTTTGGAAGCTTGACAACATTTGTGGGCCTCCCAGCACAACTGTCATTGATTTGATGCCAACAACAAATTTCACTGCATACTTCAATATACTTTAATTAATCAATTAAGTAATTTATTTATTGAGATACACAATGTGTTGGGCACGTGGCCAAGTGGTTAAGGCGTTTGTATAGTGATCTGAAGGTCACTAGTTCGAGCCTCAGCTGTGGCAGCGTGTTTGTGTCCTTGAGCAAGGTACTTAACCACACATTGCTCTAGTGTCTGTGTGAGGAGTGGCGCCCCACACAGATGTCCAATCTGCACCGTGTAAGGCATGAAAACGCCCAACGCAGGCTTCTCATGGTCTGAGTCGACGTTCCCCTACACTCTAAAGAGGCCCTTCCAGTCCTTCAACCCGAACCACCCAGCAACCCCTGATTGAACCCTAGCCTAACCACGGGACAATTTACAATGACCAATTAACCTACCAATTAGTACATCCTTGGACTGTGTGTTGAAACCAGAGCACCCGGAGGAAACACATGCAATCATGGGGAAAACGTACAAATTCCTTACGGAAGGTGGAGGGGCCATGTGACAAATAAAGCTAATACTCCTTTAATCTCTCTTTAAATTCAGCCTTCCCTGGTAAATGTTATTTTGTCTGTTTTGGGGCTGGTCTGCTATATTTAATTGGAATTAAGCCAAAGCATTGTTATGTTTGAGTGGGAATCCTGACATCAAAGGATTAATGGAAGTTCTTTTAAAAAAAAGGGGATCCATTTAAATATATATTACTTACCCGCATCTTTCAAACATTTCAAAGCATTTCACATACAATAACTACCAGTGTCTTTTTGCATACAAAGACTTTACACACAACGTTCTAAAAGTGGCAACTGATTGTAAGTGGAGCAACTTAACTAGTTCCTAACATTAATTAGAAAAGATGAAGGATTAGGCTAATAAGAGATGGAGACTGCAAGGGAGGGAGCATATACAGGCAAGCAATATCTTACTGCTCTTACTCTGTATATGCACTCAAAATGGTGTTAGGGTGATTTTGTCATGATATTAATGATGGTTATAAATTAAAATTTTTCATCAGCTGTGCCTCACCTGGTCTTTTTTTGACCTAATTAAATCATTGACGTTGCCAATCAAGATGGATGGTGGAGAAACCTCCTCGTATTTGTCAGCCTGCAGATAATCATCAGCACCTTATATCTGCTAAATGATGGCAAGTAAGACGTCACCTCAGTGAATGAGTCCACAACAGGACCATCGTGGTGTGGGCAGGTAATCAGTCAGTCAAATCATTGCTCTAAATTCTCCTGGTGCAGGGTGCACCTCACTTCCACCAAGCTACCTGCTGGCCTGGAGCTGATCTATGGGTCACCCTCACAGCCTTTGCTGGTCTGAGGAAAAACAATTGATGGACGGCACTGCAAACCCAACACAAAGTTCATGGTCTAATAGGCAGCATTATACCTGCTCTCCTGAACTATCTACAGCAAGCTCCTCAAAGCACTGCTAAGGTACCAAGAATGATGTCTTCACAAAATCCTCTATGCCCACTGCTGAGATGTAAAGCACCACCAGCATTCCCTCCCAGACCAACAGGCACAACTCCAAGGCTGTTTATGACAGTACATCCACCTCTAGGGACTCTATCTACACTTCTTGCTGCCTCAGTAAAACAGCCAGCATTGGCAATGGATAGCATGGACCTCACCCACCATGGACAATCTCCCTTTCCCCCCCTCCCATCAGGCAAAAGATACAAAGCACATACCACCGCAAGGAGCGCTCCTATCCCACACTAATCAGACTCATGAATAAACCTCTTCTATGATAAAATGGACTCTTGGCCTCACAATATATCTTGTTCTGATCTTCCACTGTATTATTTACCAGCACATACTTTTTTGGTAGCTTTTACACTTTATTCTGCATTAATTCTTCTAGCTTAGCGCAGTATGTAATAATTTGATCTGAATAAACGGTATACAAGACAAACTTTTCACTGTATCGTGGTGCATGTAATGATAATAATCCAGTACCTACAGTAAGGACATTCTCAACAGATCCCTGAGAAAGGGTAACAGCCCCGGTGACTCCTCTGAACCATGACCACTCAAAGTGGAGAAGGAGCAAGAAAACTGACATCGTATCCATGAGTTGGGGGCACCTGGAAGCCCAGTACAAATAATAGGCAGAACACACCCATTCTTGCACTGCTCCACCACACAATGTCATAGAGCCATACAAAAGTACAGCACAGAAACAGGTCCGTCATCCCGTCTAGTCCACGCTGAACAGTCTATTCCCATGGACCCTAGCCCTCCATACTCTTACCATCCATATACCCATCCAAACTTCTACTAAAATTTGAAATCAAGCTTCCATGCCCCACTTGTGCTGGCAGCTCGTTCCACACTCTCACAACCCTCCGAGTGAAGAAGTTTCCCCTGGAGTCCTGTGGCAGGGTCTGCAGTTCCCATATTGGCTTCATCAGCCAATCTCAGAACTGGAGTGTCAGCAAACTAGCCTCAGTCCTGAGGAGCTGCCTAAGAAAGAGACAGGAAGAACATAAATGATCACACACAAAGCTGGTTGAAAGAATAAAGTTAGAAAAATGCACGTCTTCCAAATGAGATATTCGTACAACTGCATTTCCTTTACTGTGGGCACAAGCAAAGCCACTATTGATGTTAAAGGAATTCCATAAATTATGAGAAATGAGATCCCCAATATCATTTACTGGAAGACAACAGGCTGGGCAGAATGAGCAGATGAACTGCAGATGTAGATTAACAGAAAGAAAAAAAAGATATAAATTTCAGAGAAAATAGTGCTGAGATTTATATGACATGTGTTAACAGAGTGCAGAAAGACAGCGAGCGAGATCAAACCCACATGGAAGTGGGAAGGAACATATAGCAGCAGGCTGTTGGATCTGGTGATTTTGATCTGGAGGTTCTGCGGAAGTCAAGAACGAGGCATAAAACTTGGTGGTTATGGCCATTTTATTAAATGTTACAAGAACAAAGAATGAACAGAGAGGGAGAGAGAGAGACAAAAAGAAAAAGAAGTCGGGGTCATCTCATTTTCAGATGGAAGAGAAAGCACATTGCATTACGTTCAAAGTTCAAAGTAAATTTATTACCAAAGTTCATATACAACCCTAAGATTCATTGTCTTGCAGGCAAACTCAATAAATCCATAATAGGATAACAACTATAATAGAATCAATGAGAGATTGCACCAAGATGTAACTTATAAAATAGCCATGTTCTGGTGGTGTGACACCTGCCGCAGAAAAATGAAGTTTCTACAAAATATTAAAACAGAAATGCTATAATTACCACAAAATTTACGGAACAATATATATTCAGGTGATTTTTATATAAATTATAAGCAAGTAGAGGAGAGTTAAACTTCAATAATTCTACACCCGAATGCAACAGTGCTCAATCCGATGGAAAGTAAACAAAAACATGCTCTGATTGTACATGGAAACTCAGAGGCTTCCCTTTCCTTGTCTCGTTGCTGAAAGTTTACATAGTTTGTTACATCTCATTGGCCTATTCCAGCTTTAGGCCCTTCTGTTCAAACATACTGATTAACACATTTCCAAACCTAACTTGCATCATGCGCACAACCTCATGACCTTGTCAGTTTGCTACAAGTTAGGTTTGGAAGTCTGAGATACAAGGACGTTGCTGGGAATTGAGGAGCTGAATTATTGGGAAAGGCAGAATGGGTTCAGACTTCATTCCCCAGAGCCTAGGAGAATGAGGGGAGAGATGATGGAGGTATACAAATTTATGAGGGGTATAGATAGGGTAAATGCAAGGCTCTTACAAAAGAGATTGAGTGAGACTGGAACTAGAGGTCATAGGTTAAAGGTGAAGGGTAAAATATTAAGGGGAACCTGATGGGGAATTTCTTCACTCAGAGGGTAGTGTGAATGAGAAATGAGCCGCCAGCATAAGTGGTGGATGAGGGTTCAATTTCAACATTTAAGAGAAATTTGGATAAGTACATGGATGGGAGGGGTATGGAGGGCAATATGTTATGTTTTGTAACTCCAAAATACAAAACTAATTAAAAGAAAACACAGAGTCAGGCCATGAGTGTGCTTGGCTCAGATTTTTATGCGTACATGGTGGAAATATTAAATACTCAACACTCTGGTCCAAGTGCAGATTGAAGAGACTAGACAGAATAAGTTTGAAATGGACTACATGGGCTGGAGGCCCTGCTTGAGTTCTGTAATACTCCATGACTCTTTGACCTGCTTGTCAATATGTTATCTGATGATATTGTCCAAGTCAATGATATTTTGGATATGTCAAGCTGCTGGCCCACAAGCTAAGGTCTCTGATGAATTGCTGGAAGCAACAATGAGTCATCACCTCCACACTATGACGGTCATTATATCTGCAGCAGCTGGCTGTTAATCCCCAGAGGTCCAAAATGAACTAAAGATCTTGCTCAGAGTGATCAGAAAGGCACAGCCAACAGCAGTTTGAATGACTCGTTTGCATTCTTCTATTGCTTATAGTTGACTCAACTCAAAGAGTGCATCAATCATTTAAAACTTTACTTTTAAAGTAATGTCCATATCAATTTATTCCATATCCCATGTTGGAAGTCAATGGAAAAGATTGTGAAAAAGTCTGCTTCATTCCATTTCTACAAGTTATTCAGATTATTTGGCATCATACAATAGGCAAAGCACCATAATGTTGCAAGGCATAACTTTGGCAAGATCAAAAAAAGATGACAAAGAGCCTTTTGTTCCGCTTCACAGCATGAAGAACATGAAGACCATATCAGCCCTCCCTCAGTTACTGATACAAAACTAATGATTTTATCTGCAAGTACAGAGGAAACACTCCTATCACTGTTCCCATTATTTCCTCTTCCATTGTGTTTCTGGATTAGTGATAAGAACAATATCATTCATAAATTACAACACACATTCTTGCCTGCACTTAACTGCATGTAAGAGATGTCATCTGGCGTGGACAACTCTCAAGTGATGAATAATTTTCTATTTTAAGCCCAAGCATTTTTCTGGAATATTTCTTCAAATGTCTTTGACTTCAGACATTAACTCTATGCCTTTTTCCACTGATGCCGCATTTCTGTTTTAATTCATCAGATGTTAGCCTGAATGAAGGCTGATTAATTCAGTACATGCATTAAATATCTGATCCATCTAATAAAGGATTTCATCTTTGACAATGAAAAGCTGTTGGTTATTTTTCAGGCCTGCGCCTCCTCCAATGACTCTTGTTCATTTTCAGTTCTATCTGGACCACATTCTTAATGTCATTGACTTGGGTAAACTCAGCTGACTGCTATATATTGATACCTTAATCACTGAGCCACCTTCAACATCACTCTAATGAAACCAGTTTTGGAACATTTTGTTTTTGTAGGTGACAACTCTACTTTTATTTCCTTCTCTTCTTTTGTGATGGCTGTGATGCCATTTGGACTTTTGAAGTAATTTATATGTAGAACTTTGGGATTTTGCTTTCTGGGTGGGGTTTTGGTAGGATCAACATCCTGAGAGCAACTGGAACTAAGTTGAAAGTTCAAAGTAAATGAATTATCAATGTAGGTATATGTCAACATATACAACCTTGGAATTCATTTTCTTGCAGGCATTCACAGTAGAACAAAGAAGTACAATAGAATCAATGAAAAACCACACACAAACAAAGACTTTCAAGCAACCAATGTGGAAAAGAAGAGAATCTGTGCAAATACAAAAAAAAACAATTCCATCTCAGATCTTCTTTACCACCAAAAATGCAAACTGGCAGCACAAATTAAGTTATTTACATTTTCCCTTGTACATACAGCAGCGACCAAGAGACAACACCAAATGCAAAGAGTACCAAATATCCGAGATGTAATTACATGCAAATTAATCCAAATTTGATGGACTAGGTTAAAACATTGATCTTGTAAACTAGAATCAAAATTGCAAAAAAAAAGAAACTGGTATTCTCCATCATTATTACTATATGTACCAAAAGCTTCAAAATATATTAAGAATATTTTGTTCTACATTACTTTATACAGTATGTAATGTTGGCAGTATGTCCTAAGTAGTAAGAATACACCAGGATTACATTCAGTGACAACTTTAATTTGGTACACCTGTACACCTGCTCGTTAATGCAAATATCTAATCAGCCAATTGTGTGGCAGCAACTCTATGCATTATAAACATGCAGACATGGTCAAGAAAGTTCAGTTGTTGTTCAGACCAAACAGCAGAATGGAGAAGAAAGGTGATCTAAGTGCCTTTGACGATGGAATGATTGTTGGTGCCAGATGGGGTGGTTCGAGTATCTCAGAAACTATTGATCTCCTGTGATTTCCATGCACAACATTCTCTAGAGTTGACAGGGAATGGTGCAAAAAACAAAGAAAAAACATCCAGTGAGCAGCAGTTCTGTGGGCAAAAAAAAAGCCTTGTTAATGAGAGAGGTTCGAGGAGAATGGCCAGACTGGTTCAAGTTGGCAGGAAGGCGGCAGTAACTCAAATAACCACATGTTACAACAATGATGTGCAGAAGATTCTCTCCGAATACACAACATGTTGAACCTTGAAGTGGGTGGGCTATTGCAGCAGAAGACCACACTGGTTTCTACTCCTGTACCGAATAAAGTGGCCACTCAGGGTCTGTTTTTCCTTAATTCATACGGATATGTTTATGTGTTCATTGTAACAATCTGTTATACATAGTTAAACCATTAAACCTAAACTTAACCCACACGGACCAATATGGCGTAGTACTAGACCAACAGCACAAAATAAAAACAAAAAACAATGCAAATGATCAAAAATATTGCCTGTAACCCAGCACCCAAAAACTAATAAGAGATGTAAATTAAGAAAGATGACAGCAAGTCTAACAATCACAGACCAAATCACTGTAATCTTGATGAACAGAAAGACAATGAATAAGACTCAGAATGTCTCATTTGTCAACATCTTATTTTGTTGAAGGCCTAAGGCAATTTGAAACAATTAATACAATTGAAATCATTGTATTTCAGAAAGCTATTTAAATACTTCAATCACTTTTTTTTTGCATTTACTCTCTGTGTAGATCATAAAATGAATACACCATTTGACGACTCTGTCTGGAATGGTTTGTCAGATGACCTACCCCTAACCATGCCAATTTGTTCAATGCTTTTCACACGTGTTAGAAATGTGATGTAATATGCCCAGAAAGGAAATTATCATTGTGGAAATGATACCTTGGCAAATAAGGCCCCCAAGTTACAGAATTCTGAAATTTGAAATAAATCCTAATTTTGCAAGACAGTTACAAAAGAATAATTTCAACACTCTTGATGCAACTGTATTGGCACTAATGCGACATTCATTCTTACAGAGGTCAAGATTAAAGGCGTGACCTGCGGTGAAGCATTGCTGTTCAGAAATGAATGAAGGAGAGCAAGAGCTAACTCAGTAGTTATTAGGCAATGCTGAACTTTGCTTTTAATCGTCTGAAGATCGGAGCTAAAAGCAAAGGGTAAAGAATTCCACACTTCGAGGGAAATGATGAGTTGGAGGACTCAATTTCAATCCTATAGGGAGGTTGATCTATGTGTAGATCAAAACTTTTTAACAGTTTAGGAAAATGAAGGTTGAAAAGTTCAGAGGAGCCGTAACTTAAGACTGTCTCACTAGGCAACTGGATAAAAACAGCATAGTTACTGCATTCAAAGAGCAGATGGATGGAAAATGATTTTAACTGAATGATATTAGAAATAATATCGGAACTAGGCTCTGATACTCTTGGTTATGGGATTACTGTGTGTGTTCCCATAACCAAAATGTGCCGTGCAAAAACCTGTCAAAGAAAAGATTATTTTACCAACAGAACAGGATAACAATAATGATAAAGAAAAGCATGCAACACTTCAGTCTATCATTAAAAAATTCTTTGGAAACACCTCAGCTATTACCTCCACCAGAGCAAACGGTGCACTCACAGCCTCTGCACAAACAATGTTCTGTGTTTTTTCTCCTTACTCAAAATTACAAAATGTCATGTATGAATAATCTTACTTTAAAGTGTGTTCCAAATTTCAGCTAAGTGTTTTGTCTGCAAACGTAACCAAATAGCTAGATATGGTACAGACTGTCAGTTTAATTTCACTCACAGGTACACATGGTATTATCAGAAGGGATTCATCCATATTTTCAAATGTTAACCAGCAAAATTCTAATTAAACCATCAACAAACATGAATGCGAAGGAAATGGGCTGATGTGGATGTTATGCAGGCAGAAGGGATTAGTTTCGTTGGCCATTTGGTTACTAATTTATTTGGTTTGACACAACATTGTGGGCCGAAGAGCCTATTTCTGTGCTGTATTGTTCTATGTTCTAAACTACAAGAAGTTTGGGGGAAAAAATAAAGCATCATTTTTGAATTTAATAAATGAAGTAAAATGAAGTAAAAATCAGAGGAAATGATGAATCACCAGATTTTTCCTATTTATAAATAACAAAATGGCTGCTAAGCTTGTTCACAGACAAGAGAAAATCTGCAGATACTGTAAATCCGAGCAACACACACAAAATGCTGGAGGAACTCAGCAGGCCAGGTAGCACCTACGGAAAAATATACAGTCGACTTTTTGGGCTGAAACCCTTCGGCAGGATTAAGCATGTTCATTCACTTCAAAACAATTAACTCTTGTATTTTTCTCTTGTTCTTTCTCTGTAATGAAACTCTGTCACAGACTTTCTCTGAGGGGCACCTCGGCAGTGTAGTGATTAGTGCAACACATTATAGCTCTGGGCGGTCCGGAATTTGGAGTTCTGTAAGGAGTCTCTGTACCTCCTCCCCGTGGAATGCCTGGGTTTTCCCCTGGGTGCTCTGGTTTCCTCCCGCAGTCCAAAGACACATCGGGTAGGTTAATTGGTCTTTGCAAATTATCCCAGGATCTGGTTAGGGTTAATCAGGGTTGCGGGGTCGCTGGGCTGGAAGGGCCTACTCCACACTGTATCGATAAAGAAATAAATAAAATGAAAAATAAACAAGTGCACATCGGGAAAACTGTCTCCAATTGCTCTGTAATGACTAAATCAGCAGCCCTTTTTCAAAAATAACAACATGTAGACTTTTGCTTCAAAGATTTACCTGGAAACAACAAAGAATCAGTGAGGAAAGGGATTGTTCTTCAGGAATCAGCACCAACCTGATGGCCCGGAATGATCTCCTGCACTGTAACAATTCCATAAATCAACAGATTTACATCTTATTACATTACAAAAATAAGGATTTATTACGAGGTCCAATTACAGTCAATGCACTTAGCCAATAAAGGAATAGTAAATTTGTGTACATTGATTTTAACTTCAATTCAGAAATAAGACTCTTTTTCTGATGGCCTGTTGTTGATAGCTTAGCACTTGGCTGCGAAAAGCAATGGATGGGGGATATATAAACTGAGGTAGTTCTGCTGTACATTGTTTATGTGGCAAAGGTATCCTAAAATACTTTGCCAAGGCAGTAACAAGTAAGGAAGTCACGTCTAACGTCAGAAACACTGAACAATAGAAGTCAATACTGTTAATGGGAACAAAGTTGACAATTCTTTCCACTGTTTCTAAGGTCACAAAGAATAAACTAAATGCTATTATTTTGTAATAGCACAGATTTCATCAATCCATCATTTCGTAAAGAGCTTATTTGCAAGATAAAACAAGCACATAAACAAAATCCATCAATGCCTCTGACTTCATTGTGGTTGCACTATAAAGTGAAACACCTGCAGTTTTCTAAGCTCTTCTCGGTCCGTTCCCATGATGCATTTTGTGTCTGATCACAGCACGAAGGTCAAACTCCACATCTGGAAGCCTTCTCATCATCTCCTTCTGTGGAAGCACTCAAATGTAGGCTGTCAGTTACACCTGTTCTGACAGGTTTAACCTGCCTGACCCAAGGATACCCGCGGGGACATTAATTATAGAAAAGCACGGGATGTTGGAGAAAGAGAGCCAGGCTGGATGTTGTTACAGTCCTTGTCACCTACTAATCATGTCATATGACATGGGGCTTTGGATGGTCAGATGCCCATTAATCATCTGGCCTTAAACTTAAACTCTTTACGAAAGATTAAAGCCTTAGACCACTTCTGTCCACTCCACCTGGCATTCGGATTCTCGTAAGTTCTCTGCACTATAATTTAGTCCCCTGGAGACCCGTAAAACCTACTCATTTACAATGGCCTTGATTTTGAATAGTTTGCTGCACTCAAGGCACTTTGAAACTCTACAAATAAAATTTTTCAAGGTCTTCAAAGGAAGCGACTGATGGAGTCGTTCACATTTGGTAACTTGATTTGAAAGCAAATTGTTTAGTTTTATTCTGCAGAGCAATTATGGAAAACAAGTTTAATATTTGCACTTATAACCATGAAACACAAATATTTCAACGGCAAGAAAATCATCTGTCATCCTGTCAGGCAAGAGCTAAGGCTTTCAGTAGTCGAGTCCAGACTGGTATCCGCTAGAACTTGACCTGTTACATGAGACCAAACAAGTTAAAACAGTGGCTTAAATCTTGCCAATAACTTGTTACCAGGTTACCAAACAATAAGTTCTTGTTAACTGCGTCAGAACCGAGCCACAACAATGTCTGTGGCTGTACACAAAGACCAGCACAGGGCTACTTTTACTGTTGGCTGTATTTATTTCTATTCACAGATACTCTGTTGTTGGCCTGGACTGACAGTAGGTGGAAATGCTATCTTTCATTACACAAAGTATAAATAGTGTAATCTATCAACACTGTCAATCAAGATGATTGATTACATGCTGTCATGAACGAGAGTGACATATTAGAAAAGTTTTGTTAACAATGCCTATTGCTAGTCCTCCTGCCACAGAAGCTGGTGATTAATGTGTTGTCAGCCTGTAATCCTACACCTCTGGCTAATGAGGCAAGAATTTATCATCTTTACAGAGTGGCAGATGTCAGAAGGAAAGGAATCCAAGTGTTGGAAACAATATACTTTTTCTTACCATGTCTGACAAGTCTGACAGGCCCAAACCACAAAGAACCTTTGTGTAAGCACATACTCAATGAGGGACTTTCAGCTTTGTCATTTTTTTTTGTAGTGTACCGCAAACCAACAACTATTCCTCAAACAACACATAATAAGGAAGCACTATGAACTGTGAACTCCCTTCTCCCAAATTCAGAAGGGGAGAAAGGGAAAAAAAAATTACACAAAGCCACTTAGAAAGAATCATATGACCTGGATCTGTCAAGCAAGCAAATATCTTCAAAAGGTTTGGGGTGTAACAGCAATTGCTAAAAGCAGGAGCCGAGAGGCAATGGATGCAGATGTTGCTCCCTGTCAACAGTGCTCTGGGGCAAAATGTGCCACAAACATTAACAAAGCAATTTAATATGAGCAGTGCTGGCATTCCAGAGTTAAAGGTTCCTGTTTATGAGCAGCTGGAACTTTCCAGATCGTGAACGCTGAGAGATGGAGTTACAGTGTGGGCTTGAGGGCTAAAGCAGGCGCAGTGAGTAATGAAGTGTGAAGTGCTCGCGCAACGTTCCCCCTGCTGCCAACAGTCACGTGATATTTCACAGGGACCGGATCTCCACGTCAAAAATAAAACTAGCGCAACTGCAAAAATCTCAGATGTATCGGCAGTCCATCCACGCCTTGCGAGAAGCCGGTCAACCAGAATATGAATCAGATTAAATATCACCGGCCTATGTCAAGAAATCTGTCATTCTGCGGTAGCAGTACAGTGTAATAAAAAAAACTACAAATTACAATAAGAAAATACCGTATATATTTTAAAAATAAATTAAATAAGCAGTGCAGAGAGCAAAAAGGGAAAATAGATATTGAGGTAGTTTACATGGGTTCATTGTCCAGTACCTCCTCCTTGATGGTAGCAATGAGAAAAGGGCATGACCAGGGTGATGGAGGTCCTTACTGATGGATGCAGCCTTTTTGAGGCACCGCCATTTGAAGATGTCCTCATTGCTGGGGCGGCTAGTGCCCATGATGGACCTGCCTGAGCTTGCAACTTTCTGCAGCTTTTTCCGATCCTGTGCATTGGCCCCTCCATACCACATGGTGATGCAACCAGTTAGAATGCTCTGCACAGTACATCTGTAGAAATTTGCTAGAGTCTTTGGTAATCTAGTCTAGATTAATGGCTGTTTGAAAGGATTCTTTAAGTGACCATTTCAGATTGGTGTAGCTCTTCAGAAACAAAGGCAATGGATAAGAACAATTTCCATAGAAGAGATAACTGCTGATTTGGACTATCATTTGGATAACACACTTCCTGTCTATGTCGACTATCTTGTATATGGCCCAGTTGAAAATTAAAGAGAAGCATAAGAGACTGCCCTTCAAGAGGGCCACAACCTTGTCACTGGGTTTGGAGGCTCGCAAGCCTTAATGACCCAAGAGCTATGTTAGCTGGAGTCGGGGCTTTATGCTTTGGTTCATGGTAGGGCCACCCATGCCAAACAGGTCTCAAAGGACAGAGGCTAGACTAAAAGTGGTCCACTGGTCCTCCAGGTTTTGGGTTCAGCTCAGGGCTAACAACTTGACGGGTCAAACAAAACAGTTTTGGAAACAGGAATGAAGAATCCTTCTACATCTTTATGCAATAGTATTCCTGAGCCTCCACCCAGAACTTGCATGACTGACGGTAAACTGGGAGGAAGCTACTGACATGATGAAGGTAGCCTAAACAACGGCAGAGATGGAGGACCTTCTTTGCTGCCCTAAACACCAGCAGCCTAGCTGGCAGTAGGTATCAGAGACTGCAGATGCTATAAATCTGGAGTGACACACAAACAGCAGAGGAACAAGTTCTTCAGCCTACGATGTTGTACTATATTGAATAAAATAGTAATTAAAAGACTAAGCTAAGTCCTTTCCACCAGAACATGATCCACATTGCTCCATTCTGTGTGTATTCATGTTCCTGTCTAATGACCTCTTAAATGTCTCCATCATACATGCTTACAGCCCACCTTGACAGTACATTCCAGGTACCCATCACTTGGTGTTTAAAAAAAAATTGCCCCTCACACCTCCTTTGAATCTATCCTCAATGCATGCCCTGTGGTATTAGGCATTGCATTTAAGATAGGGATAGTGGCTGTCTACTCTATCTGCACACATCATAACCTTCTATTAGGTCTCCCCTCAGCCTTTGTTTTCCCAGAGAAAACAACCCGAGTTTGTCCAACCTCTCCTTATAGCACATGCCCTCTAATCCAGGTGGCATCCTGGTAAACCTCTTCTGCATGCACTCCAAAGCCTCTGCGTCCTTCCTCTAACGGGGTTGGGGGCGGGGGGGGGGTGGGGGCAGGCGACAACAAGTATTAGGATTTTACAGAAAGTCAAGATGTTGGAGGATATTACATCAAATTGGCCGGCTTCATTTTCATTCAAAGTATTCTGCAAACTAATCAGGACGGTGCCATTATAAAATACAATGGCTAGTACATTAAAAGGTCTTGCAGTAAATCATATGATCTGAGGATTTATTAATCAGTTCAGATGCGCAAAATTCTAAATCTCTGGTGGGTTATTGGCTGAAGATTCAGAAGTGCATGTTCTCACAGAAATTAGTCAATATTCAGCTATTTTAACAGAGTTGCAATATATGCAAGTCAAATTTGTAGACAAAGTGGCACAAAATCTGCTCAGTATAATACTGAATTATTAAATGCATTAGCCTAACAAAGGCCAAATTAATAAATCATTGCCATACTGTAGTATATAAACAGTGCAGTGATTTTACATACCACCCAGTATATATAATAAATGATCACATTCCCAATCACCTTTAGTTGAGAATGAGTCTGATAGTAGGACAAGCTCACAAGGTATATTACAAGAGTCAAGGTCAAGCACTGGTATACTCCAAGATGGAATAGAATTAGTTTGTGTATTACACAGTGAAGAATTTTTCAAGATGAATTAATATGACCACATATTGTGGGATGCATTAAATATTTTAGCATGAGTCTCATCCCTGATCCTTGAAGCTGAATTTTAAGTTCTTGAGTGTTAATATCTCTAAGGAACTAGCCTGGTCTCAACATATTGTTGCAGCTATAAAGAAGGCAAGACAGTGGTTATATTTCATTAGGAGTTTGAGGAGATTTGGTCACCTAAAACACTCACAAATTTCTACAGATGTACCATGAAGAGCATTCTAACTGGCTGCTTTACCATCTGGTATGGAGGGGGGCAGCTACAGCACAGGAGCAAAGTAAGCTACAGAGAATTGTAAAATTAGTCATCTTCATCATGGGCACTAGCCTCCCGTAGTATACAAGACATCTTCAAGGAGCAGTGCCTCAAAAAGGCAGCATGCAACATTATGGACTTCCACCACCCAGGACATGCTCTCTTTTCATTGTTTCCATCAGGAAGGAAGTACGGAGCCTGAAGGTACACATTTGGTGATTCGGGAACAGTTTCGTCCCCTCAGCCACCTGATTTCTGAATGGATATTGAACCCATGTAAGCTAAAAATTTACCCCACTACTTTTTTATTTCAGTTTTTGCACTACCTATTTAATTTAACCACTATATATATTTCATGACAAATGCCAGTGCTATTAAACCTGATTCTGATTCATAGACAGTAAAGGGATTAAGGGCCAATTCCTAGTTGAAAGATGGGTGTTGTCTCAGCATCTCCTTTATTTACTCTCAAAAAGACATGAGGTATGGGATCCAGGGTAACTTGGCTGTGCAGATTCAGAATTGGCTTGCCTCAGAAGGCAAAGCGTGGTAGCAGATGGAACGTACTCTGCTGGGACGTTGGTGGCCAGTGGTTTTCCATGATGATCTGCTCTGGAACCCCTGCTCTTTGTGATATTTATAGAAGACTTGGATAAGGAAGCAGAGGGGAGGGTTAGTAAGTTTGCAGATGACACAAAGGTTTAAGGTGTTGTGGAGAGTGTGGAAGGCAGTGTTAGGATATAGATAGAATGTAGCATTAGATGGAGAAGTGGCAGATGGAGTTGTATCTGGAAAATTGTGAAGAAATACATCTTGAAGGATTGAACTTGAAGGTAGAGTACAATGTTAATGGCAGGATATCTAGATGTGTGGAGGAACAAACGGACTTGGGATTCAAGTCCAAGTATCCCTTAAAGTTGCAGTGCAGGTTGATAGAGATGGTTAAGAAGGCGTATGTTCTTCATTAGTCAGGAAACTGAGTACAAAAGCTACAAGGTAATGTCACAACTCTAAAGCTCTGGTTAGGTCACACTTAGAGATTGTGTTCAGTTCTGGTTGCCTCATTATAGGAAGTATATATGGTAGCTTTAGAGAAGGTGCAGAGGAGATTTACCAAGATGCCACGTGGATTAAAGAACATGTCTTATGAAGAAAGGTAGACAAGCTAAGGCTTTTCACTTTGGACTGAGGAACTTGTACAACTTGTTAAAGGTGTACATGATTATGACAGGCAGAGAGTAAGTACAGGGCCAGCACCTTTTTTTCCAGGGTGGTAATGCCCAATACCAGAGGACATCTGTTTAAGCTGGATGAAGGAAAGCTTAAGGGAGGTGTCAGAGGTAATTTTGTTTTCCCCACAGAGAGTAGTGGGTGCCTGGAACACTCTCTGGATAAAATGGTGCTGGTAGAGGCTGATACAACAAGGACATTTAAGAGACTCCTAGATTAGCAAATGGATGAAAGAAGAATGGAAGTTCATGGACTGTGTAGGAGGGAAGGATTAGATGATTGGGATAGGTTATTATTGATAGGTTATTATATGGGTCAACACAACATCATGGCTGAAGAGCTTACACTGTCCTGTACTGTTTCAATGTTTTCTGTTCAAATCTACTGGAAATAGGTGGGATATTAACATAATGGACAGAACCAGCAGCGTCTTTATAGTTACGTTCTTTCCAACAAAACCCTGTTGTAACACAAGCCAAAATTTGCGACATGAAAAAAAAACTTCCTTTTGGCCGCCTCAAGTTCTTCTCCTCCACGTTATGTTTTGCACATCTGGTCCCAGCAACGTTTCTGCTGTTGGCAGTAGATATTTGGTAGTCTGCCAATTAATCCCTGAAGGAGACTGTTGTCACCCCTTGGGCTGAGGTACGTCAGCAGGCTAGGTTACTCCAGTGTGGATGGTCTGCAATGATTTCACTTCTTCGGCATTTCCCTGCCACACTCCCAGCATTACTGGGTGGAAAGTCAGGTGATATCTGATGTTCAAACTACCAGTCCTTTAAAAACCTATTTTGTGTTGAGTTGTTGCTTTTTTTTCTGTGCTCAGCATCTCAAGGATGCCAACCCTAGCAAACTTTCCTGCGAGCTTGTAAATGATCATTGAAGAACAAATGTTTTCCAGGAACATTATCAGCTCAACTAACATCTCTGCACAGGTTTCCAATCTCCCTGTTCATCATACAATACCTTCATTCAATCTGCAGAGGCAATGAATGACTCTCATGTGCAAGGACTGACAGTATCTGATCACAAATGCTTAGGAATTTGGGAACAAGCACCCTTTTGCATCTAGAGAGCACAATACCTTGATCTCGATAAAGATGCACTACATCGTTCAACTCTCACATGGAAGAATGGAATGCAATTAAGATTAACTTCAAACAGTGTCTCTTTCTACCCCATCCAGATTACTCATTTCAGCTGCTACATTCCATTAGAACATCAGTTAAAAAAGAGGAGGATTAGGACAGTCAGGCTCTCAAACCTGTCCTACCATCGAAAATGGCAACTCAGGCTATCCCCACTTGCCTGCTAACTTCTCTTGGTTTTTGCACAGGAGTAATGAGAACCCTTTCCACTTACTGTAGTTACTCTCCAACCTTCATTTACTGTTTACCTTTAGGTTCCACTCACTGAAGGCCACAATTTCACATGTGCTCACATTCCATTTGCTAGATTTTCACCCACTCATTCAACTTATCAATATCCAATTGCAGAGTCCTAATATCCTCATCAATTTTGTCCTTAACATTTTTACACTTTCTAATATGAAGGGAAAGGAAGAGGTCTTTTAAGAGATGCTTTCAGGAACAAAAAAAAACTTTGATTTGGAGATGATCCTGGAACTGTGAGCAACTTTAGCAGACATGATCTAGTAGGGACGGTCCTGTGGAATGAATGCATGTGTCTACTGTACATGACCAAGACAGTTCTGCAGCCCAACTACTAAAGCCTGCACTGAAAGGCTCCAGTAAGAATGATGGTTAAGGTACATAGGATTCCTCTTGGATTCAGAATCAGAATCAGGTTTATTATCACTGTCATGTGTCATGAAAATTGTTAACTTAGCAGCAGCCGTTCAATGCAATACATAATATAGAAGAAAATAATAATAAGTAAAACAATTACAGTATATGTATATTGACTAGATTAAAAATGGTACAAAAAAACAGAAATAATATATATTAAAAAAGTAAGGTAGTGTTCAAGGGTTCAATGTCCATTTAGGAATCGGATGGCAGAGGGGAAGAAGCTGTTCCTGAATTGCTAAGTGTGTGCCTTCAGGCTTCTGTACCTCCTACCTGATGGTAACAGTGAAAAAGGGCATGCCCTGGGTGCTGGAGGTCCTTAATAATGGATGTTGCCTTTCTGAGGTACCACCCCTTGAAGATGTCCTGGGTACTTTGTAGGCTAGTAACTAAAATGGAGCTGACTAAATTTACAACCCTCTGCAGCTTCTTTCCTGGAATGAAATTCCAACTATCACTCATTGAACAAGTGGTGAATGTGGCCTAGTCTTGATCTCAATGCTGGGAATATCTTCTGAAGTACAGCTTCATTACAATTGTCAGGAAGTTCCTGGCTGCATCTTTCCACTCTTGATTTTTGTGCAGGCTCATGCTATCAAGATGGCACCAGTGAACATTGCGACTAATGGCGACGTACTGTTGACAGTTCACAAATCTACTTCTTTTACTTCTTCTTCTTTCAAATATGATTTGAGTACTACGCTGTGTGTGATTGGAACCTGTGATTTATATTTTGATGGTGTGTTTTGGGGCCGATTGAACAATCTGGCACTTTGGCGTCTCCAAGGGAGTTTGGTGAGGTTTGGAGTGGAGTGTGCAGCCAATAGGTCTGGTAGCCTGGAAATAGGGCATGAGGCCACGACCGACAACATTGCTTCTCTCTGACTGAGGTGCTGAGCAAGGTTAAATCAACAAGGACGAGAGCCCAGACTGTTCACTCTATTCCATAGATGCTGCCTGGCCTGCTGAGTTCTCCCAGCATTTTGCATGTGTTGCAGAGGATGGCTGAGTGCTTGGTGCCGCCTTCCTGCTCTGATGAAGGGTCTCAGCCCTAAACATTCTCTCCATTGATGCTGCCTGGAGTTCTTCTGGTATCTTGTGTGTGTTACTCTGGATTTCCAGCATCTATAGAATCTCTTGTGTTACTGTCTATCTCTCTCACTTTAAACCAAACAACCAGCAACACTCTCAGCTGGCCAGCCAGCCCAGCAGATATGTCCTCCATGTCTTCCCAGAAACTCCTGCATGGGCATATCAGATAACGTGGGGCTTCTTCCAACTGTCCCAAGATCGACACACAAAAACACGCTATTTAGCATTTAAATTTTTCTGTGTGTTGTTTTGCATTTTCAGCATTTGAAGGATCTCTTGTGTTTATGTTACAAGACCAGGCAAACTATTATTTCTCTCTCTTTAACCATTGTGGACATTGGACATTGCATCTGCATCCCCTTCAACTGAAGTATACGGCAACAAGGGTTATTCTGGGCATATATTGGCATCAAAGTTCGAAGTAAATTTATTATCAAAGTACATATATCTCACTGTATACCACCCTGAGATTCAGTTTCTTGCAGGCATTCACAGTAGATCAAAGCAATACAATAGAATCAATAAAAAAACTACATAATAAAATTGACAAACAACCAATGTACAAATGCACACTAATAATATATGAATAATGCAGAGGAATTGGAGAGTCCTTGAAAGTGATCCTGTAGGTTGTGGAATAAGTTCACTGTTGAGGTGAGTGAAGTTGTCCATGATGGTTCAGGAGCCTGATAGTTGAAGAGTAATAACTTTTCTTGAAGCTAGTGGTGTGGGACCAAAAGCTTCTCTACCTCCATCCCGATTGCAGCAGCGAAAAGAGAGCACGGCCTGGATGGTGAGGGTCCTTGATACTGAACATTGTGGCAGTGCTGCTTGTAGATGTGCTCTGTGGTGCAGAGGACTTCCTGTGATGGACTGGACTCCGTCCATAACTTTTTGTAGGCCTTTCCATTCTGGATCAGGAGAATATTGTAGTAAATTTAATAATTGCTTAGTATCGGTTGGTATTGCGACCATCATGGCACAATTCCACCAAGGTAGGAATCGTATTTGTAATGATATTACCTGTGGTAAACATTGGGAACTGTTACTGTCTAAATCTCTCGCAGGTGGTTATATAAAGCATAGGTCACTGCCCTATGAAGAAATGCAGAATTTTTTCCCCAGTATTTTTGCCATTACTTTTGCTTCAACCAATTCCAACAAAAAAAAACAATGATTCTTTCATCTGCTTGTTTATTGAACATTAGACACACTGAACTGCTGTCACATTTACTTAAGTAACAGGAGTCACTACACTCCAAAAGCAATTCACTGTGTGTGGCGCTCAGACAATTCAATAAGATGAGGCAATAAAGACCTACGATTGTTATATTTGTCAAAGGCAAATTTTCTGTTTACAAGTTTTTGGCAAACAAATCAAATTTTCATCAAATATATATTTATATGAACTTAACCATATTCAAACTGTTTGGTGTTATCTTACCACTGGTTTGTCATTTGATTTCTAAATAGTTTCATGAAAATGCTGAGCATTCCAAAGGAGAATAAGTGATTCCAGACTTTTCAACAGGCACAGGCAAATGCAGAGTGATATAACTGATGTGTAGCATAATACTATACAGACCTGTCATCTCACTCATTTTGGTATAAAAATATAATCTATTTGGATGTATCGCATACTAAAACATAAATACGCAATGATTTGTTTAAATGGATTGCGATTTGTCACGCTCCTTTCGGATATTAATCTAAATCTGAGCAAAGAAAACTCATTCACATGTCTGAATAACATCGTTATGCAAAAAAATCTGTCAACACACAGATATATTGCAAATAATTTAGGCAAATATCAATTGCAAACTATCAGGACAGATGCATCCCAAAATTTTAGTCCTGTGATTCATTGCTAGTTACCATCTTCAGCAACAGACACAAAATGCTAGAGGAACTCAGAAGGCCACACAGCATCTATGGAAAAGAGTAAATAGCCAATGTTTTGGGCCTAGATCCTTCATCAGGACTTATCTGGCATTTTGTGTGTGTTGCCTTGGTTTTCCTACATCTGCAGATTTCGTGTTCAGTTACCATCGCCGTTACCTACAAGGTTCTTAATAAAACTTTTAAGTCATAAAAGGAATCTCGGATCATATTTGATTATCGTAAGTTCATCAACAAGTGTGCTAAGGATGGAACTCAACATTGATAAACACAAGAGAGTCTGCGGATGTTGGATATCTTGAGAAAATCACACAAACTATTAGATTGGAGGAATTCAGCAAGTCGGGTGGCATCAGTAGAGGGGAATAAACATACAAAATGCTGGAGGAAATGATGTAGGGTTTCAGCCCAACACGTTAACTGTCTATTCCTCCTCCATAGATGTCGCCTCACTTGCTGAGTTCCTCCGGCATTTTGTGTCTGCAACCCAACACTGCGACCTCTATTACAATTTCTGGACAACCTTCTTGAGTTGTCTGGTTGAGTATGGGCCCAAGAACTGTTCCAAAAATCTTCAAATTCCAATCAGGTAATATTTAATAAAACAATTTACCTGGGTGGTGTTGATTCTTATAAATATGCATCCACACACTATCTATTATAGTTAAAGATAAAGATTAGCTTTATTTGTCACATGTATATTGAAACATGCAATGAAGTGCATTGTTTGCATCAGATTAAATTGGCGAGGAATGAACTAGGCATATGTTGCCATGTTTCTTGCACCAATATGGCATATCCACAACTCACTAACACTAATCGTAAAGTCTTTAGAACGTGGGAGGAAAGCAGAGCACCCAGAGGAAACCCATATGAGCACAGTGAGAATGTAAAAGCTCCTTACAGTCGGTGACAGGAACTGAACCCCAGTCATCAGTCCCTGGTAGGTGCTGTAAAGCGGTGTGTTAACTGTTATGCTACCGTGCCACCCAATGAAGGACAGATTTATTTAAAGTTTAACACAAATCAAGAGGTCAATTGTCAAGGCACAATTTGAAGTGTGATATATAATACAAAACTGCACATGTGCAAAGTTATTGGACTGAATAGTGCCCTCATGAACAAAGTATGACAATTGAATGTGTTGAGGCATAAAGCAAACACACTTACATCTCCCTTCTTACCCAATTACCTATGCACCAACTCTCCCAAGAAATCCAAGAAATAAAAGCCAGCAACAAGCATGCAGTCTTAATTTCCATTTTCTGCACTAATGTTATATGGGGGCTGATTGTAATCAACTGCTTAAAAGGAACACGTTGGAGTATAGTTAGCTTAAAATGCATATTCTCTCCCACCAAAGCACAAGCAGCTTCCGAATAAAGTATTGGAACATTAAAAAAGGGATTTTATTAATGTTTCCTTTACTTTCGTACACAAAGAAATGAAAGAATAAGCTAAGGGAGTATGTTTGAAATGTAATCACTTTTGCAATATTCTGCAATGTTGCCATTTTCTTTCTGCACATTAAATATGGATATGCAACATTTAATTTTGTAGCAGAAAGAAAAACACAGGCACTGGGTCTTGCATTAACTTTTCTCCAGTTGGAAGGTAATGAGATATTTCTGCTGAGATGCTGACCAACAGTACTTGACCAGCCGATTTACTGCTGGTGAAATTATGAACCATGGACCCAGATCTTGCTACTCCAATTCACCATGACAATGCATTGGAAACAATGGGCTTCATTTTACAAACTTCTCTCAGCTGAATGCTGATTCTGACAACCCCGGCCACCAACATCACATTGCTCATTGCTAGACTATCTGTTTTTAATCCATATGCGACGACTAACCACAGAGCATCTACAGGCCAGAAAAGGGAAAAAGTCAATGTATCTGAGTACAAACCTTGGGATTTTAGGCAATAACAAGATTGGGTTTGGTTGAATGAAAAGTACATTGCCATCCAGGTAGATCAGTAAAGTTAAAGATAAAGATAACCTCTATTGTCACATTCAAGAAGTTTGGAAGAATGAGACCTTGGAGTTCAGACTAGGAGCATGAAGAGGGAGGGAGGACAAGGGTGCGTTTTGAGGAGGGTGGGACAACGGTGAGTTTTGAGAAAGTGTGGGACAAGGGTGAGTTTTGAGGAGGGGTGGGATAAGGGTGAGTTTTGAGGAAGGGTGTGACAATGATATTATGGAGAAGACTATAGCAATATGCGAGCAGAGAAGACCATTAACAATATTAGCTGACAAAACTAGGAGTCCTGATGAAGGATCTTGGCCCAAAACATCGACTGTTTACTCATTTCCATAGACACTGCCTTAACATGCTGAGTCCTCCCACGTTTTGTGAGTGTTGCCTGGGAAGGAAACTTCTTTGGTCTTGAGAAGATCTATGTCTGAATGACACATGGCTTTCTCCTGGCATGTCAGATATAGCGATCAAACCAGAAGGCTTGCCAATTTACCATATGGATCGAACTGCTGTTCTGGATAAGGGAAAAGGAGGATGCATGTGTTTCATGATAAACTCTTCGTGGTGCTCCGATGTGGCTGTTTTGTCAAGCTTGTGACCCCCCGACCTTGAACACCTAACGATCAAATGCCATCCGTGGAGAGGGTCAGCAACTTTAATTTCCTCTGTGTTATTATTTCAGATGACCTTTCTTGGGCGCAGTACATAATTGCAATTACGAAGAAAACACAGCCATGCCTCTAATTCCTTAGGAGTTTGCAAAGATTTGGCATGATATGTAAAACTTTGAGAAAAGGTAAGAGGCCAGGGTAGGGAATAGAAGAAGAGAGGAGGATGTGGGGTGGTGTTGCTCCACCCTGGTACGAGAAGAGACCATGGACTGACATGTTGGAATGGGAATTAAAATGTTTAACCACAAGGAAGTTTCACTTTTGGCAGATGGAGCAGAGGTGCTTGACAGTGCGGTCCACCAATATATGACAGGTCTCTTCAATATCGCGGGGAGTGAATTGACCGGCTGCATCACATCCTGATATGGAAATACTAATGCCCCACAATGGAAAATCCTACAAAGAGTAGTGAGTACTGCTCAGTCCATAACCAGTAAAGCCCTCCCCACATCTGACCACATCTGCACAAACGTCATTGCAGGAAATCAGCATCCATTATCAGGGACCCTCACTGTTCAGGTCATATAAGAGCCTCAGGGCTCAAACCATTAGGTCCCAGAACAGTTATTACCCCCCAAATATCAGGCTTTTGAACCAAAGGGGATAATTTCACCAAATTCCAAACTCTTCTGCAAAAATCTATCAGTTGCAATCTTTGAAAATGAGAAATTCTGTAGATCCTGGAAATCCAAAGCAACATGCATTAAGTGCTGGAGGAACTCAGCAAGTCTGGCAGAATCTATGGAAATAAATAAACAGTCAATGTTTCAGGTCAAGACCCTTCATCAGGACTGGAAAGGAAGGAGAAAGATGCCAAAATAAAAAGGTGGGGGGAGTGGAAAGAGGATAGCTAAAAAGGTGATAGGTGAAGCCAGATGGGTGGAAAAGTAAAAGGCTGGAGAGAAAGAAATCTGATAGGAAAGGAGAGTGGACCATAGAAGAAAGGGAAAGAAAAGGGAACCCAGGGGAGGTGATAGGCAGATGAGAAGAGGTTAGAGGCCAGAGTAGGGGAAAGAAGAAGAGG
Source organism: Mobula hypostoma (assembly GCF_963921235.1). NCBI lineage: Eukaryota > Metazoa > Chordata > Chondrichthyes > Myliobatiformes > Myliobatidae > Mobula > Mobula hypostoma. Next base: position 18,207,532 of record NC_086114.1, read on the forward strand.
AGGGGGTGGTGTTGTTCCTCCACTCTGGCACAAAAGGAGACCATGGACCAATGTGTTGGAACAGGAACAGGAATGGGAATTTAAATGTTTAGACACAAGAAAGTTTTGTTTTTGGCAGATGGAGCACAGGTGCTTGATAATGCGGTCCCTTGATATTTGACGGGTCTCTCCAATGCAGAGGAGACTGCACCAGGAGCATCAGACACAGCAGAAAACCTTTATTATTTTCAATGAGCAAGTCATTGTAAACACTTTCAAATCCTTGAAATAATGATGTTGCTCCTCATCTCAGTCTTAGAAGGAAGAGCACTTTCCTTGGGATAGGCCCCTTAGTACAGACTCTGCAGAATAAAGAAACAGTCTCTCTATATCTACCCTATACGATCTGCAATTGCACTGGATGAGGTTTAAGCAATTAAGCAATGGGGCAGGACGAACCTCAGAGGAAACTTGTCCTGATAAACTTGGGGAAGCTGGGTTAGTAATCAGTTCGTCTCAACCCTAAAGGCAACCCATGGTATCCATCAGTACCATGGAAGGGGAAAGTAAATTTGGATAGAAAGTCAGCGAGCAGAGAATCCTTGGATGTAATTGATTGGATTTAGTGGTCAAGAACATAAAGCATTGTGAAGACTGAGGGAGGAACATAGTATAGCAGCCTCAGTGAAAATTGCATATATTATTTGGATGCATAGTATAAATTCCAAGATTTAAAATGAGAGGTTGAAGACTCATATCCCAGGAATCACCATGACTGCCATGTCAAAATAGCATTCCCCATCAAAACCCAAGAATGGTTACTCAATTAGATAATAAATGTTTGGACATCTAATTAACAACAACTTGACAGAATCAATGGCTTCAGGGGACGAGAGAAGAAAAGGAGCTTTAAACAATGGAAAATAATTGACAAAGAACTTGAACTTCATACTCAAATGATATTAAAAAGATAGATACTATTACAACTTATAAATACCAGAGATTCATCTGATGCTGGAAATCCAGACTGATTAAGTATCTTGGCCTGAAATATTGACTGTTTATTCCTTTCCATAAATTCTGCCTGACCTGCTGAGTTCCCCAGCATTTTTTTGTGTGTTACTATTACAAGCTTGCTTTGCACAATGTTCAAAATTACACTTTGTTTTCCATTACATGGATTGACCAATGATGTGCCTTGACGTAAGACCTGTAGCAATGTAAGCATGCTGCTCGTCTATTGAAGGCATTGGAATTAAGCCGACTCTACACACACTCCTCAGCTAATCAGAAGAAACAACTGCTGACTTTCCCTTCCAGACCCAAGGAAAATAATACCTACTAGTTCAGTTAGTGAAACCAATTAACTGAGCCTATAACATGCATTACAGTGCAATTCCTAATCTGTACAACGCTGACAATATGTCAACAGCTAGCACAGGTAAAACAAACCCTATTTTGGGATCTCGCAACATTTTCTCCAGAACAGAGTTGTTTCATCTTGTGTCATTTGGTGAATATGATACTGTCATTGTTTTATCCAATTTCTGCCCGTACTATTGTCTTGACGGTGCAAAAGAAATAAAACTTAAAAGGTGGTTGGTGTAAGTTTATGTTCTTTTCTCCTTTTACTTTGGTGGTTATCTTGTCTGGAGGACAGAGGCCCTGTTTCTGCCAGACTGTGAATCCGACCAGGTCTGGAGGTTGGAAACTCTGGGTCTGAGTCTGAGAGTGCAGGGCCAAGGGTCGGAGATGGCCTTCCCTGTGGTTGGAGGCTTGCCTGTGTATGAGAGTGATGGGTAGGTGGGATGGTGAGAAAGCAGCGTGTTTTGCTGAGGTTGACTTGTTTTGATTTGTTGTTGTCGTCATTGCTGCTTATGTTGTTCTGTCGAGCATTGTGGGCATGCTATGTTGGGTGTGTTGATTTTTAATGCAAACAACACATTTCACTGTGTGTTTTGATCTACTGTACATGTGATAAATAAATCTAAATCTTAAGTTTGTGTTTTTTCTCCTTGTACTTTGATGGATACGCAAATTTTTGGTTATGCTTAAAAATAAGATATTTCAGTAAAAAGTATATGAGCACTTCTTATCTGAAACTGAAATTCCAAAATCTGCAAACCTTCAAAATCCAAAATTATTTTCGAGTGCTGACATGATATCACAAATGGAAAATTCCAAAAGGCGCTGAGATGGTTCCCAGTCAATGTGCAGGTGTTTGTACACCACTGACAGTTCTGAAAAGTGATCTCACATATGTAATGAACAGAAGTTAATGAAAAATAGCAAAACATTGCATAAAGCAAAAAATAAAGATCTCGATCATGTATTGAACGAATGGATTTGTCAGTGTTGGAGTGGACATATGCCACTTAACAGTATGTTGATCATGAAACAAGCAACGATCTAGCACAACAAAAATTGAAGGAATTTGAGAAAATTGTGAAAAGGCATAGTATTTTTTAAATTGTGGTAATAGAGCGTCTGTTGTTCACGAAGCAGCAGATAAATTCATTGATGAGTTTGCCAATATCATCATTGATGAAAATCTAAAATTTCATCTGAACAACTAGATCAGTACATATGTTTGATGAACATGTTTAAGAGAAAGACTCCCTAAGAATAGCACATAAATTCAAAGTCGGAAATAGTAACAATGCCAAAAAGCCACTCTCTGTCCACCTGGGCAGCCAAGGTAGTGATGGCTTATAATTCTAATGGTTCAATGTACACATTATTGCTCCATGCAGAAAATTATTAAAAACATTATATAAAACTATCTTCAAGTTACAAACGTTTGTATATGCATAAGCTGTATAAGTAATGTAAATGGATTTCATATATAGACTTGGGTCCCATCCCCAAGTATTTCATTAAATGGATGCAAATATTCCAAATTCTGCAAAAAATACAAAATCTGAACAATTCCAGTCCCAAGGATTTTGGATGAGGTGTGCTCAACCGGTATGTATGTGTAGGAGTCTTGAGAAGACAATTAGAACATGGGCAGCTTCTACCATTTCTGCATTATTGAACTTCTTGTTTCCCACATTTGAATATCTGTTGAACAATGACATTCTTCACAAATCCCATATCATATTAAGATGGTAACATTACTGTTTTTGATTGCAGATAGAAAAATTTTATGACTTACTAACTTACTGCCCTTTATGCCACTGGTGCCTAGGACAGCAATGAGGGTCCTCCATCTCTGAAAATTTTATTAGACCCCATGTAATTGTTAAAATATCTAAAAACTTTACTTTCATTCATTAAGACATGTAATCACCAAACTTCAGGCTGAATTCCCTTCCAAAATAGTTTTCTTACACTATTTGAAAATAAAGTTATCTACATTATGTCCCATACACATACCATACTGATTTTGTCAGGAGCTGCTCAACGGCATTTCAAAGTATAACACTTGGGGCTGGATATTAAAATGCATGTATGATCATATTTTACTTTTATAATTAGTTTTCAAGTCATTTGCTTAGATCATTTTGACTGCAACCTGATATGAAATATATCCTTAATTCTTTTAATGGAACTTCTTTGCATTTGATATGGTTTTGATTTTGATCTTCAATAATGCCAATAATACTCAGAATAATTACTATAAAATGACTACTTGAAGAAACACTTAAAAGTCTAGAAAGATTAAGAAAAGCTTTTGGAAACCACTTTTGTTTAGAAAGTTTGATAACCAGGTGCCGAAAGAGCATTCTTCACTTTGGTTGGTAACTTATTATGAAATAATCTTTATAAATGGAAATGATTGGATTCAAAAAAAGCGTACTGCTGTTATGGTAGTATTCACCTCGGAAGTAAGGAAGAATGTCATTTTAATTTGCAAATATTCAAGATTCAATTTATTTATCATGTGTACATCAAAACATACAGTGAAATGTATCATTTGTGCTAACAACCAACACACCCGAGAGTGTGCTGGGGGCAGCCTGCAAGTGTTGCAGCATATTCTGGCACGACAATCCTTGGCAGAACAACACAGAACATAATAAGCAAGAAAACAACTGCAGGAAAAATCAAGTCCCAATTCCCCCTTCCACACTTCTCACATAATCAGCTGAGAATTGTTATGAATGAAAAATATCTTTTAATACTATGCATTAAACTTCTTTGAAGTTGTCGACGTATTGCATATAATCCCCAAGCCTAAGATTATTAACAAAGAAAATTGAAGTTATATCATTTATGTTTATCTACACTATGGGCACAGAGAAGGAGATAACAATATTACAAGATCATCAGCAAGACTCAGTAATCAACCATTACATCTGTGGTGAACCAAACTTGTCACCTTCCTGGAACATGTACAGAGCTAAATGGTGGTGACAGGATTTGAGAACAGATCAATGAACTCACTTCTAATGTACATCTGGTGAATAACCTGCTATCACTTGCTCAGACACAACAAATAGCCACTTGACTGAGATACAAGAAGCTCAAAGTTCAAAGTAAATTCATTATGGATGTACACATACGTCACCATATTATCTTGCAGGCATTCACCGTAAATACAAAGAAACACCAACCAATAGAATTAATGTAAAACCACACACAATGACAAATAACCAATATGCAAAAGAAAAGAAACTGTGTGAATGCAAAAAAAAAAGACAATTAAAAATTGAGAATACGAGTGTTAGTGTCCCTAAAAGTGAGGTTATGGTATCAGTTCAGTGTCGGGGTGAATGAAGTTATTCCCTCTGATTCAAGTGTCTGTTGGTTTAGGGTAATACCTGTTGTTGAACCTGATGGTGTAGGACTCGAGGCTCCTGTACGTCCTTCCTGATAGCAGCAGTGAGAAGAGAGCATGGCCTGGATGGTAGGGGTCCTTGAAGAGTTATGCTGCTTTCCTGCAAAAGCGCTCCTTGGAAACGTGCTCAGGGGTGGGGAGGGCTTTGTCTGTGATGGACTGGGTGGTATCCACTACTTTTTGTAGGTTTTACTGTTCAAAGGCATTGGTGTTCCCACACTGGGCTGTGATGCATAAAGTAAGTATACTCTCCACCGTGCATCTATATAAATTTATCAAAGGTAATGGGTATTTAGGGAAATTTGAAAATCAACGCAATAAAGGGGGAAGGAAATTAACACTTTAAAGATATTTGAAATGTTGTCCACCAACAATGGTTTTCACTTGCCTCTCATTAAAGAAAGCTGCTTTCATTAAGAAGCACTTCTTTTAGCTTTCTGATCATGAAATAATCTTACTACAACAGCTTCCAAAGATGTAAAAAAAAATAATTTTTTACTACTTGAAGCTCAATTCTGCTGGAGTTAATTTTATAATGAATTACATCGTAGTTACATTTGGACATCAGACTAACAGTCGACTAGTTGAATTGAATGCATGGAAACTTCCAGAGTGCAAACATTGAAATGACTTTGAGAGACATATGGGCTTATTTTGACAATGTCTTCTCTCAGTAACATTCCCATATATATATAAATCATTGTTGTGTACTAATGCAGTGCTGTGATTAGAATTATATTCCGACTAAATGGTGACAGGATGCAGAAGGACTAGGGCACAGATTAGAGATAAGAGGAGAAAGATTTAACAGGAACCTGAGGGGCAACTTTTTCAGCCAGAGTAAGCTACCAGAGGAAGTGACTGAGACAGGTACATTGGCAATATTGAAAAAGGCAGCTGGACAGGTACATGGAGAGGAAAGGTAGCGAAATATATTTTAAGGTGATTGAAGGAAAGTATAGCAGGGATGTCAGAAATAGATTTTTTTTACACAGAGTGGTAGGAGCATGCCAGGGGTGCTGTAGAGGCAGATGCATTAGGGACATTTAAGAGGCTCGTAGATAGGCACATAGATCAAAGAAAAAAAATAGAGTGCTATGGGGGAAGGGAAGAGTTAGATCAATCTTAGAATAGCTTAAAAGGCTGGCACAGTATCATGGGCCGAAGGGCCTGTACTGTGCCAATCCATGTTCTACGTAAAATATATTTGATCCAAACAGTTTCTAATACTATAGAAAAGTGAGGAAATCCCAAATTCCTTTGAAACAAAACAGTAATCAACACAAACAAGAGAAAATCTGCAGATGCTGTAATCAACACCAATCATTTCAATCATCTGTACGTTTGATTGATGGGTGTACTCCTACATGACTACCACCCATGCAGATGTGGCAAACCCGTCTTCCTTCTAAACATCTTGAGAGTGTTGTTTAACTGAAGCACATATTGGACAAACCACTAAGTGGCTGGTTCATCTGTTACATTCCTTTTCTGCACTGTACAGTCAAATCCACCTACATGCTTTTAAAACAAAAGTGGTCAGGAACAGCAGCCATGACTCAGCCATAATAAAGATGTGCCGTACAGAGTCACAGTACAAAGCCATCAGAGACACAATAATATAACATTATTCAGCGTGCAGTCATTTACAATGCATCAGCTTTAAAAGGTTGTTGCAGTAAACACGCTGCATCCTTGCATAGTACGGAAATACACCGCAGCAGGCAGGAAGGTTCTACAACTGGTAGTCAAAACTGCCCAAAGCTTCACAGTACCAGCCTACCCACCATCAAGGACATATATATATAGAAAGGTGCCGGAAAAAGGCCAGCAATATGATAAAGGATCCCACCCACCCTACTCAAGGACTGCTTGTCCCACTCCCATCTGGGACAAGGCTACATAGCATCCATGCCAGGACCACCAGACCCAAAGCAGTTACTTTCCCCAAGCAGTAAGGCTGATCAACACCTCAAGACACTAACCCACCCTCCCATGCCCCCCACCATCACTACGTAATCATTTGCTGCCAGGGTTGCCTGATACACAGACACTCCTCTGCCTAACATCACTTTATGTACAAACAGTTAATCTATGTATCGCACACTTAGCAATTCAGGAACAGCTTCTTCTCCTCTGCCATCCAATTTCCAAACAGCTATTGAACCCACACTGCCTCATATTTTTTGTATTATTTCTGTTTTTGCACTACTATTTTTAATTTAACTATTTAATATACACATATATACATACTGTAATTCATTTATTTTTTCTATATTTATCATGTATTGCATTGTTCTGCTGCCGCTAAGTGAACAAATTTGAATACACGTGCTGATGATACTAAACCTGATTCTGATTCTTCTGATTATATATTTATATATTTATAGCTTATATATTTATATTTATTGTGTATTTTATTATTGTGTTCTTCATCTTATTGTGTTGCATCAGAGTAGCAATTATTACATTCTCCTTTACACTTGTACTGGAAATGACAACCTTGAATCCTTGATCGATCCCACCATAAGTCTACCTTCCAACAGTTTAGGGAGTAAACAGTTAACAGCTCACATGTGTGGGCCAGATACTTCGAGTGAACATTGTTATATGCATTGTAATGAGTCACAGCATATAAAGACAATCGTCTTGAATTACTCTCACTTCATAACTTTCCACATTCTCATGCCTCATATAACTTTCAATTGATTCTTTTAAAATGGTAAGAATTGGCGTTCCTGGGGATCTGCATGATCCTCTGTACGCTGGCCTTTATTGTAAGAGGGTTTGAAGGAAGGCGCAGAGATGAATAACCCCGATTAAGTGGGGCCCTGCTGGAAGTGTGTCTTGAACATGGCGCACTGTTCTAGTCACTCTACTCGTCATGACTCTTCAAGACCCAGGCCTCACTATCTCCTTGTTTAACTGGATCCTTGGTTCCTCACTGTCAGACCCCAGTAGGTACTCATAGGCAACAGCATCTCCTCCTCAATCACTATCAGCACAGATGCACTGCAGGGCAGTGTGCTTAGACACACCTACCCCCACCCCGACTCTACTCACTTTCTACTTATGATTGTGAGGCTAAGTACAGCTCCAATGTGGTATTTAAGTTTGCTGATGATGCCACTGTTGTTGGCTGAATCGAAGGTGGTGAATGTTTTTTTCCCTTTTCAAGGTGGATAGTGTTCTGACAGTGCTCTTGTCCTACAGCTGCACTCAAACTGCAGTTCTTTATGGCAATGATTCCTACTCCCGGGCCTCTCCAAGGAGCTGTTTTTCGAGATCCCAAGGGCACGGGCCTAGAAAACGAGCACGTTTCATCCTTCCCTGTGAATGGTCGGATTCTATGCCGGTGTTGGTGACTGAAGTGTCGCGGGAGAAAACGGAATACTGCTGTCAGAGGTCTCTGTGCTCGGCAAATTGCTCTATCTCTCGTCGGTGGGGGAGAGTTTGCTGCCAGTTCTCGAATCAGGCTCCTCGCTAAAAAAGCATGTGGCCAACTTTAACTTCATAATCAGCGAGTTGTTTTGTTTTGTGTGTCTCCCTCTCGCTGGGTGGCTCCTCTCTGCCCCTTTATTAGGGAGAGGGAGAGGGAGAGGGTGACAGGGACAGGGGGAGAGGGAGAGGGAGAGGGTGACAGGGACAGGGGGAGAGAGGGAGAGGGAGGGAGAGCGGGGGAGAGAGAGAGAGGGGGGAGAGAGAGGGGGAGAGAGAGAGGGGGAGGAAGAGGGGGAGGGAGAGGGAGAAGGAGAGGGAGAGGGGGAGAGAGAGAGAGAGAGAGTGGAGAGAAAGAAAAAAAAAACCTGGGCCTCTGTACCTCCCTCTGTAATTGGATCCTCGACTTCCTAACCGGAAGACCACAGTCTGTGCAGATTAGTGATAACACATCCCCCTCGCTGACAATCAACACTGGTGCACCTCAGGAGTGTGTGCTTAGCCCACTGCTCTACTCTCTATATACATATGACTGTGTGGCTAAGCATAGCTTAAATATCATCTACAAATTTGCTGACAATACAACCATTGTTGGTAGAATCTCAGGTGGTGACGAGAGGGCGTACAGGAGTGAGATATGCCAACTAGTGGAGTGGTGTCGCAGCAACAACCTGGCACTCAACGTCAGTAAGACGAAAGAGCTGATTGTGGACTTCAGGAAGGGTCAGATGAAGGAACACGTACCAATCCTCATACAGGGATCAGAAGTGGAGAGAGTGAGCAGCTTCAAGTTCCTGGGTGTCAAGATCTCTGAGGATCTAACCCACTCCCAACACATTGATGTAGTCATAAAGAAGACAAGACAGTGGCTATACTTTATTAGGGGTTTGAAGAGATTTGGCATGTCAACAAAAACACTCAAAGACTTTTATAGTTGTACCGTGGAGAGCATTCTGACAGGCTGCATCACTGTCTGGTATGGAGGGGCTACTGCACAGAACCGAAAGAAGCTGCAGAAGGTTGTAAATCTAGTCAGCTCCATCTTGGATACTAGCCTACAAAGTACCCAGGACATCTTTAGGGAGAAGTGTCTCAGAAAGGCAACGTCCATTATTAAGGACCTCCAGCACCCAGGGCATGCCCTTTTCTCACTGTTACCATCAGGTAGGAGGTACAGAAGCCTGAAGGCACACACTCAGTGATTCAGGAACAGCTTCTTCCCCACTGACATCCGACTCCTGAATGGACTTTGAAGCTTTGGACACTATCTCATTTTTTAAATATACAGTATTTCTGGTTTTGCACATTTTAAAATAATTCATTCAATATACGTTATTGATTTACCTGTTTATTGATTATTATGTTTTATTTTAGTTATTATTTTTTTCTCTCTCTCTGCTAGATTATGTATTGCATTGAACTGTTGCTGCTAAGTTAACAAATTTCACGTCACATTCCGGTGATAATAAACCTGATTCTGATTCTGATGCTGAGATTATCATGTAAGTACCATCACAAAGAAGGCACGACTGCACCTCTACTTTCTTAGAAATTTCTGCAGATTCGGCATGTCAGAAAAACTTTGACAAACTTCTACAGATACACAATAGATAATATCCTAACTTGTTCCATAATAGCCTGGTATTGAAATGCCAATGCCCAGGAATGGAAAATGCTACAGAAAGTTGAGGATACAGACTGGTTCATCAGAGGCAAAACCCTCCCCATCATTGAGAGCATTTACATGGACCATTGCCACAAGAAAGCAGCATTCATCATCAAAGATCCCCACCATCCAGGCCATGCCCGCTTTTTGTTACTGCCATTGGGTAGGGGATACAGAAGCCTTAGGTCCCACACCACAGGTTCAGGAACAGTTATTACCCTAGAACCATCAGGCCCCTAAACTTCTGTGGATAACATCATTCATTACTAATTTGAACTGATTCTATGATGTACAGATCCATTTTCAAGGACCTTTTACAACTTGTTATCAGTGTTATTTTTATTTGTAGACAATGTCTTCTTTTCTACATTGGTTGCTTGGCGGACTTTGTCTGTTTCTGTGTATTGTTTTTTTCTTTGTAAATTCTATTGTATTAATTTTTCAAGTAAATGCCTGCAAGAAAATGAATCTCAAGTTAGTATATGGTGACTTTGATAATAAATTTACTTTGAGTTTTGAAGTGTCACCTGCACAGTTCAAAGGTTCACAAGATTGATTCCAGGATGATAGGTCTGTTGTTTGAGGAGAGGTTAAGCAAACTGGACCTCTGCCCTCTAAAGTGTAAAATAACTCACTCAGTAATACAGTATCCTTAAGGGGCTGGACAGGCTAGATGTGGAGTTGATATTTCCCCTAGCTGTGGTGTTTACATTAAATTAGGTTTCTACAGTGTGGAATGTATTTATCCAGTCTGGTAAGATACTGAGATACACTCTGCTTAAGTCCAGTCAGCAATCCAGCAGCCAAGATAATGAATGTTCACTGCAAGTATACCCTCCCTAAGCAGGGCCACTAGACCTGTACACAACATTCCAAATACAGTCTCTTGGGCCCTAGATAATTTGAGCAATGCATCTCCACTCTCACCCTGAAATCCTTTATTAAAGGCTAACACGCCGTTTGCCTTCCTAATTGCTTGCTGCATTGCACGTTAATTCTCTGTGATTCATGTGCACAAGGACACCCAGGTCTCTCTGAACACCAGTCATAAAGCCACTCTGCCTTTCTATTCCCACTAACTCAATTGCTACTGAGACATCAGTGACACAACGTTACATCTCGGATAATGAACAAATATGGAAAGAGAGTAAAAAACTGCATGAAAACAGAAATCTAAGTTAGGTATCCAATTTCCTGTTCTGAACATAACACGCACTAATCTTGTTCCTGCTGCCACTCGATGAAAGCAATGGCCACTAGCAATAGATCTCTATAAAAATCATACTCAATGGGCCAAATCATTTCACGTTTCTTGTCTAGGCACCCTTAAATCTGAGCAAGTAGTTCTTTTCCGGAGAGCAGGACACCAGACAGAAAGGGCATGGGAAGGGGCAGGGGACAGTAAACTTTGGCTATGACAGGGTGAAGATGATCCACTTCTCCTCCACATTTGCCATCAGAAATGATTATCACATTACTTAATTTTATATTTTCCTGCATATCAAGGCAAACAAAGTTCACTGTTCAAAGTAAACTTATTATCAAAGTACACATATGTAACCCTGAGATTCATTTTTTTGTGGGCATACTCAGTAAATCCAGGAAGCAATCAAATGAATGAAAGATTGCATCCAACAGGACTGACAAACAAACAGTATGAAAAAAAAGTAATAATAAATAATAAGTGATAATCATCGAGAACATGAGATGAAGAGTACTTGAAAATGAGTCCATAAGTTATGGGGAAAGTTCCATGTTGGGTTGAGTGAAGTTATCCACACTGGCCCAAGAGCCTAATGGCTGGTTGGTAATACCTGTTCTTGAACCTGGTGGTGTGAGCCCTGAGGTTCCTGTACCTTCTTCCTGATGGAAGCAGCAACAGGAGAGCATGACCTGGGTGGTGAATGTCCTTGATGATAGATACTGCTTTCCTGCGAGTGCCCCAAGGAGATGTGCACAATGGTGGGGAAGATTTTACCCTTAATGGACTGGGCCGTATCCACTACATTTTGTAGGATTTTCCATTCAAGGGCATTGGTTTTTCCATACCAGGCCATAAAGCAACCAGTCATCTAAAGAAGTTAGTCAAAGTTTCAGATGTCATGCCAAATCTTCACAAATTTCTAACAAAGTAGAGGCACTGCTATGCTTTCTTCGCAATTGCACTTATGTGCTGGATCCAGGAAAGATCCTGTGAGATGATAACACTGAGGAATTTAAAGTTGCTGACCCTCTCTACCTCTGATCCTCTGATCCTCTGATCCTCTGATCCTCTGATCCTCTGATGAGGACTGACTCTTGGATTTCCGGTTTCCTGCACCTGAAATCAATTATCAGCTCCTTGGTCTTACTGACATCGAGTGAGAGGTTGTTACTGTGGCATCACTCAGCCAGATTTTCAATCTCCCTCCTATATGCTGATTCATTCAAAGTTCAATGTGAACTTATTATCAAAGGACCTATATGCCAGCATATAATATGCTGGAATTCATTTTCTTCCAGGCATTCACAATAAACAAAGAAATACAATAGAATGAATGAAAAACTACACAGAAACAAAAACAGACAAGCAACCAGTGTGCGAAAGAAGACAAACTGCAAATACAACAATGATAATAATGGTGATGATAATAATAATAAATAGATAGATAGATAATACTGATAATATTGGTTGTAGAGTCCTTGAAAGTGAGTCCTTGGTTTGTGGAATCAGTTCAGTGCTGTGGTGAGTGAAGATGTCTACTCTGGTTCAGCGGCCTGATGTTTGAAGTGCAATAACTGTTCCTGAACCTGGCAGTGTGGGACCTGATGCTCTTGTACTTCCCTCCCGATGGCAGCAGTGAGAAGAAAGCATGACCTGGATGGTAGGCTTCCTTGATGATGGATGCTGCTTTCTTGCAGATGAAGAAAAAAGCGATTCCTGCACTGGGGAATCTGGGAAGAATCAGGGTCATAGACAGGAATGCTTTCAGTACAAAATTATCAGAAAACTTCAGATGACATTTGAGATTATTGGTTTAAAATGGCTAACTTCAAGGTTATGCACCCATTTAGCAAAGGTACACAGAGGCATGCATGGAAGTATAAATTTACAACGTAGAACAGGCCATTCAGCCCATGTCATTTGTTCCAAACCCGATGCCAACTTAATCTAAATCTGGTCTGAACAACAAATGAACCTCTTGACCATGTCTGCATACTTTTACGTATTGAGTTGTTGCCAGATGATTAGCTGATTGGATATTCGCATTGTGAGGAGGTGTCCAAGTGTACCTTATAAATTGGCCACTGCATGTATATTCCCTTTGTCTCTTGAATGCTATAATGTCACATAGAGGAAGGAACGGCAAGGTTTATAAACAAATAGCAAAATTATCCAATTATACTATCAACTCTTCTACAAAAATCAAATTACCTGCAGGTCTGGACGCAGCTACAGTAATTGGTGATCTGCGGTTTTGGTCAGCAGACAATTGGAATGATGAAGTCAATTAAATACATTGTCTATACATGCCCTCCAGAGGTTATTATGGCTGCTATATCAGAACCCATCAATTGCAAAATAAGAAGAACGGATGCTGCCTCCTTATCTCTTCATCCGCGGCGGCAACCAAAATATTAGTGAGGTAATCATGAGGTAAATTATGTCAATGAAATGACAAATGCAGGCTTTGCAACACAAAAAAATGGAGAGGAATAATTACAGGCCCGGAATATAATTGAGCAATTTGATGGTCCTGTACTTGAGCTGTCGTTTTGATGTGAAGTGCTGTCATACCCTGTAACACTACTGGAATCAGACAGGCCTCGTCCACTTTGATCTGTGCTTAGGCAAATGAAATGAGGTCAAAATCTGGTCATTAAAAACTCCCTCGTGTGATTAAAGTTTTCAACTTCACAGGAGATTTTTTTTTAATCAGTCGTCATGAAGCATAAATTGTCAACACATAAAGAGGCCTAATAATAAACAGGAGGCATCAAGCTGAAAAGGTGGTCTAAAGAGATAAAGGTGTTAACCCTGTTTCCTTAATGCTAGGCCTAATTCAACAAAAGGCCAATTCAGTTAAGGAGACACTAAATAAACACACATACAGGCCTCCCCCGGTTACCAATGCCTAACTTATGAACACCTTTAATATATGAAAGAGCTCATGTAATATCATTAAATTCAAAAGCCCCACATTTACTCTATAAACAGCAGGTCTAATTTTCTCTCTCTCACTCTCTCCACTTTTAAAAATCCTTTCTTTTTGCCAGTTGTAGGTGTTTTTGATGCCATTCATCACCATACTGTGAAGGTGCAGTTACCATATAGAGTGATATTTGTGGTATTTTCTACCTCACGGACAAAGTCAAATTACGTACGAGTAAAAAAATGAAAAGCTGGTCAGTGATGTAGCAGGCTTTGAGGAGAGTGGTCCCGGACTTGAATTCAGCTGGCTCCTTGCACACTTTCCATCTGCGCTGGGTTGAGCATTGAGCTAGCAACTCAACCTCGTGAAAAACAGACAAAATCCTAAAGAAATGGCAAGGTTGCCACCTGATGTGCCACAAGGTACGGAAAGGAACAATAAAAAATAACTGTCTGCTACCCAGAAGCTGGTATGTATTACTTGATAAAATATGTTTGTATATGCACTTTGAATGTGGGAATCACAGGTTAACAGAAGCATAAATAACATCTGCAGCAAGAAAAATAGCAATTCTCTTTCTTGGTTCTTTCATGCTCATATGTAGTACTGAATAAAGATTACATTGTTTGATCACATGACTGATACTTTACCAGATCTTTGGGTTTCACCACTTTCATGAAGGCACCACGAGTGCTTGCCTCTTGCTGTTCTTTTTTCGTAACCTTTCTGGCATCCAGGAACTTCAGGTTTGGTAATTTATGAAGAACAAAGTACCTGGAAAGAGAAATATGAGAAAGATCCTGGTGAATAATAATCTCGCCATTCGCTGGAACCAGTCCAATGTGGAGGTGCAAAGGAAACAGAGGAAGCAAGTCCACATTGTACTCTATAAAAACCAGAAAATAATCAAAACGTATAAAATTGAATTTGCAAAGAAACTTTTTGTTTCAAGCCTCCTTAAGATATTATAAGGAGCCTACACTGAATTATTGTCTTTCCCAACATCCAGATGTACCAAAGGAGGTTATTAGCAGTCAAGAGTTTTTGAAGAATAGAAATTCAATAATGCAGAAACACTTTGACTAAACACAGCAATAACCCAAAGCATTACAAAAAGATCAAATAATGGTTTCGATTAGGGGGAGAAAAACATTAGCTAGAACAATGGAAATTTGTGAATTCTCCAAATAGCACCGCATGGTAATTACAACACCCTGGGTTATTGGGAGGATCAGTTTATGGACAGATCAGCCATGATCTTATTGAATGGCAGGGCAGGCTCGATGGGCCGGATGGCCTACTCCTGCTCCTATTTCTTTTTTCTTATGTTCTTATGACAAGGAGAAATATAGGATGGCATGGTAGCGAAGTGGTTAGCAAAATCTCTTTACAGTCACATCTATCACTCTTCGGGGTTTGATTCCTGCCACCGTCTACAAAGAGTTTGTATGCTTCTCTGCGCCCATGTGGGTTTCCTCCCACATTGCAAAGATGTATTGTTAGGGTTGGTGAGCTTTGGGCCTGTTGGTGCCGGAAGCATAGTAACACTTGCAGGCTGCCCCCAGGATATCTCAGATCGTGTTAGTCACTGGCGCAAACAACACAATTCATTATATGTTTCGATGTATACATGACAAGTAAAGCTTATATATAAAACAAAATTTCCCAACCTCTCCTAATAGCTAAAATCCCTAATCTATATTATTACAGAAAGATACCAGCAGTTCAGATGACCGAATCTAATTCTGATGAAAGTCTGGCTGAAAGGAGAATTTTATTGCAATATTCCCCTGAACTTGTTCCTGACATTAAGTCACCAAAGGTTGCTGAAAAGTCAGAGCAAGGGTGAAAGGGTATCTCAAACATGAAAGGACATGGAACATAACTGTCTCTCTTGAAATTGATAACACAAGAACAAGAAGAGGATTTAGAACAGCTATATTGTAACCAGAGAAATTGGACAGAGAGAATTATAAAGAAGCTTGGAAGCAGGCCAGTCAGCCCAACGAGCCCTCAAGTACCTATTACAGCCCAGTCCACCACAGGCAAAGGCTTCCCCACCATTGAGCGCACCCACGTAGAGCACTGCCCCAAGAAAGCAGCATCTATCATCAAAAAGAAAAGCCACCATCAAGGGTATCCTTTCTTCCCATTACTACCATTGGGAAGGAGGTGTAGTAGTCTCAGGTGCCACACCATGAGATTCAGGAACAGTTATTATCCTACAACCATCTGGCTCCTGAACTGACGTGCATAACTTCACTTACTTCAGCACTGAAATGATTGCACAATCTATGGACTGTCTTTCAAAGACTTTACAACTCATGTTACTGGTAATTGCTTTCTATTTGCACAATTTGTCTTCTTTTACACATTGGTTATTTGTCAGTCTTTGTTTATCTATATTTTTCATAAATTCTATGTATTTCTTTATTTTCCTGCAAATGCCTGCAAGAAAATGAATCTCAAAGTAGCATATGACAACATACATTCAGTGACAACATTATTAAGTACACTTGTACATCGCTCGTTAATGCAAAAAAACTGAACAGCCAATCAAGTGACAGCAATGACAGCAACTGAATACGTAAAGACATGGTCATGAAGTTCACTTGTTGCTTAGGCCAAATATCAGAATGGGGAAGAAATGTGACCTGAGTAGCTTTGACCATGGAGTGATTGTTGGTGCCAGAAGGGGTGGTTTGAGTATCTCCGAAATTACTGATCTCCTGGGATTTTCACACACAACAGCCTCTTGAGTTTACAGAGAATGGTCTGAAAACAAAAAACATCCAGTGAGCATCAGCTCTGTGGGAAAAAAAACATCTCGTTAATGAGAGAGGTCAGAGGAGAATGGCCAGACTGTTTCAAGCTGACGGGAAGGTGACCGTGCAATACAACAGTGGTGTGCACAAGAGCATCTCTGTATGCACGACATGTTGATCCTTGAAGTGGATGAGCTACAGCAGCAAAAGATTCAGCAATGCAGGGGGTACCTAATAAAGTGGCCATTGAGTATATATGAACTATGATAATAAACATACTCTGACTTTGACTTATATGAAGCCTATTATACTCTCCACATATTCCCATCAACTTCCCCCGATTCAACCACCTATTCACCCACACAGGACTGATTGCGGAAGCCATCTAATCCTCTTTGGGATATTGGAGGAAGCTGGTGAACCTGGAGAAAACCAACTGTTGAAACACTGCAAAGTCAGCACCCAGTATCAGAATTGAACCGAAGTTACTGAGGCCGTGAGGCAGCCATCTCCACTACTGCACCATAGTAATATATTTTTCTTCAAATTTAGCATTATATATACCTGCAGTGCATAGGCAATAGCAAAATGAGACTCATCCCATTATAGAAATGACTAGGCAGTAATTAATACTTTGCGTGGTGAAAAGGGACCAGTGACTCTGATATAAAATATTGATATTCTATGATGAAATTAGATCATACATTACTCACAAGTAAATCAACTTCCCTTGGTGGAGACAGCAAGACTCTGTCTTTGAAATAAGTGGCACGGCGGTATTTCTTGGAGAGAAACTTGTAGATTTCTATGTCTCATCTCACCTTAAGTGCTGTAGCAATTGCACATAAATATTGGTGACTGCCATTAGCCTCACTAAGATCTTGACAGCAAATTATGGCCCTTTGCATTTGGTGCAGTCACTCACACTATGCCAAAGCCATCGATCTTCAACTACCATTTAGATATAATGGATGTCTTTTTTAAGGAAACACAAGGAAAATTGTTTTCCCCTAAAAAAGGAGTAAATGCACTCAATGGATTTCCGGAACCCTTCACTTAAATTATAAGGGAATGAAAGTTGGGATTCATATAAAATAATGGGATGGGGAGAAATCTGTTATCTGGAGCTCGACATTTCAGTGACTCTCATTACTCAATATCTTTTATTTCCCAAGGAATGCCTCTTATTTGTTTTATTTAGAGATACAGCACAAAACAGGCCCTTCTGCCCTAATAAGACAGGCCACCCAGCAACCCACCTATTCAACACTAGCAAATTACAGGATGATCTAGAGTGCCCAATTAACCTATTAACCAACACGTCTTCGGACTGTGGGAGGAAACCAGAGCACCAGGAGGAAACATCTGTGGTCATGGGGAGAACATACAAGTTCCTTACAGATGGTGCCGGAATTGAACGCTGAGCTCTAGTACCCCGAAGTATAATAGCATTGTTCCAACCGCTACACTACTGCAGAGCACTATCATATCAACGAGGATTGTGCTGGGTAGCTCACAAGGGTCACCACGTTTCTGGTGCAAGCATAGCATGCCCACAGCTTACTAACCTTAACCTGTACATCTGTGGAGTCTGGGAGGAAACTGGAATGTGGGAAGAAAACCCAAGTGGTCACGGGGAAAATGTATAAGCTCCCTACAGAGGGAGGTGAGAACTGAACTCTAATATTACAGCTGACCACTATGCTATCAGGCCACCGTTTCATTGGGGGAATAAACAGTCTTTTAATCCTTCATGTCATTTGCTGTCTTATTTGGACAAATGCTGGCTGCTAATAGACAATGCAAAGTCTAGCTGGCTATAATGACTCATCATCACAGTGTCTGGAAGTTTGCATTTCTGCCACTTCTTAATGAATGAATTAGGACACAAAAGCTAAAGTAGTGAAGACGATGAGAAGGGAAAAAGAGGACATGGGGAGGACGTTTCTTGTAGTGGGGGAGTCTCGGATCAGTGGGCACAGCCTCAGAATACAAGGACGTCCCTTCAGAACAGAGATGAGGAGGAATTTCTTTAGCCAGTGGACGGAGAATCTGTAGAACTCAATGCCACAGACATCTGTGGATCTAAGTCATTGGGCATATTTAAAGCGGAGGTTGATAGGTTCTTGATTAGTAAGAGTGACAAAGATTATGGGGGGAAGGGTGGAGAATGTGGTTGAGAGGGATAATGATGGAATGGCAGAGCAGACTCTATGGACTGATTGGCCTAATTCTGCTCCTATGTCTTATGGTTTTTATGATGCTATCATGAGCTACCTTTGTTAGACCCATCTGATGTATCCCATTGCTAAATGTAGGTGTGGCATTTTGCTGGTTTATCATAATGAAAGCCTTGTCTGGATTCTTGAATTCAACACCTTCAAAGAGCTTCTCCCAGACAGCTTCTGGGTGAGACTCAATGGGCTTCAAAAGGCATCACAGCCTGCTCACACAAAAAAACTCATTTCACTGCATGTTGAATCAAAAGATGACACCTCAAAAAGGCGGCATCTGTCATTAAGGACCTCCATCACCCAGAACATGCCACCTTCCATCAAGGAGGAAGTACAAGAGCCTGAAGACACAGATTCAACATTTTAGGAATAGTTTCTTCCCCACTGCCATCAGATTCCTGATTGGGTATATTTGAGGTGGAGGTTGATAGATTCTTGACTGGCAAGGGCATCAAAGGTTAGGGGAAGAAGGCAGGAGAATGCATCTGAGGGTAGTCAATCAACCATGATGAAATGGCACAGCAGACTCAATGAGCCAAATAGCCTACTTCTCGTCGTGGCTATCCCTCGAGGTCGAGGATGATGGTCTTCGTTCTGTTGATCTACTTATGGGCTCTCAAGTGGCTTATGAGTCCAGTCTTGGCTTTCGCAGTTCTTCCGCATTCAGGACAGGTAGCTCCAGATGGCAGATCGGGCTTTGGTTGTTGCTGCCTCTCTTTCCATTCTCTTCTCTTTTCTTCTAATTCTACACATCTGTTGGCTTCGAAAGTTGCTGTTCCTTCTCGGATGATGGCTTGCCGGAGTTTCCTGTCCTTGGCATTGATTTCCCAATTGTTGATGTCGATGTTACATTTCTTCATGTTGGCTTTTAAGATGTCTTTGAATCTCTTCTGTTGTCCGCTTCTTTTATGTTTACCTTCTTTAAACTTGGAGTAGAAGATTTGTTTCGGCAGACATTTGTCTTTCATCCGAACAACATGATCGCTCCATCTTAGTTGGTTTTTGATGACATAGGCTTATTTGAAGTGGAAGTTGATAGATTCTTGATTGGCAAGGGCATCAAAGGTTAGGGGGAGAAGGCAGGAGAATGCATCTAAGGATAGTCAATCAACCATGATAAAATGACACAGCAGACTCAATGAGCCAAATGGCCTACTTTTACTCCTGTGTTTTATGGTCTAATCCTGTGTCTCTGTTCTAAACATTCACAAAAAGTAAATGTGTGAAGTTCTCAGATCAGGAAACACCTGCAGACAGAGGGAATAGTAGTGTCAATGTTTCAGGTCAATAACTTCTTCTCAGGATGTAATGATAGCCCAAACCATTAACTCTGCTTCTCTCTCCACTGATGCTGAGCTTTTCCGGCATTTTTTCCTGTTGCACTTGTTGTCACGGTTATGTCACAAATTAATATCAGGCAAACTGTCAATAAACCTTAGGTATTGTACTTGTTCACTGTCTTGAGTAAAATGCTTAGATAAAACTAAAGCCATCGTTGCCATGTTACAATGAGCTGTGAATAAAATTCCCATCTCTGGAAAGGTGATGGTTTGCAAAGACATTATTTTGAGAGATAATTAGGCCTTTCTGTCAAGACAGTCATTTCTATTTGGATGGGTGTGTTGCCACATACCTCTCCGCAGTTTAATTTTGTACTTTATGTGAGGAACCCTTCTGAAGCAGTTGTCTGCTGTTGGCAGAATGCCAGACATTGAGACAACGATCTTGAAGAAATTCTGCTGATTCAAGCTGATGAGTGCATTTTCTTCTAAAACTCAGCAGTCCTCTCCAGAGCTTTGACCTATACAGGTTGTGTAAGAGGGGAGAGTGTGGGGGCTGGGGGAGGGGGGTGATTATCACTTTTGTGTTGACAGCACTGTCCAGCTGCTGTTTCAAAAACTTAACAAAAAAAATCTAAACGGTAGAATAGCATTTCATAAACTTCACAGAACCTTGAGCCAAGAAATGGGTCTCTGAAAACATTCGTGACTAGAAGTTTGGTTAAAACAGTTGGTTTTAATAAAGATTATAAAAAAGATATCTTCCCTCATTAATAATAGTACCTCATAATTGGCAGCTCTAATTTCTACAAACACTATGAGTTAGAAACCTAATAATGCACACTCAAAACATGGCCTTTCTGACAAAGATTTTGGTGATTTGTTCCACATCTCATTCCATGGTTCAGTCACCTTTGCCTGATTTCACTCTTTCAAATGATCTTGGGAAGCTCGACCCTGACTAAAATGCTACACTCATAGAAACCGGACTTTGGAGATGCCAAAAGAAAACAAGTCTAAGAGCAGGCAAGCACTGATACTTAAAGAGAACAGAGAGATACTCACAAAATGACACTCATTTGCCTTTGATATCAAAAGACTTGGGTGATCTGGTTCCCTCCAAATCCAGGGGCACCTTATGGATACACCAATTCTTTTACCAAGGACTGTTGTAATGAAAGGATCGAGTTTACCCAGTGACATATTCTGGAGCAGAATACCAGAGATAGAGGTAATTCAAAATAGATATCGAGGTGTTGGAATTCCTAGCAGCTCAATGCCGCTGGGCATTTGGAGCATTTACTGTACAAACTAATTTCAAAGGGATGATATGGAAGATCCTTCTGGTCTGAGTGAAGTGACAGAACAATGAGAAGAAGACTTCCAGCATTCTTGCTTCTCACCTAAATAGTAACCATCACCAAAACTAAAAGCACGTGCTTCCATTTTTTAAAATGATATTGTCTTGGCCAGAGGAAATACTCCCCATACACGTTGAACACAGTGGCCCAAAATGATGCTCGCTCTTACTGGTGTTTCCAAACGGAACTGCCCACATTCAGTGGCTTGCAGGTAAACATGACCTGGACTTGTGTAGTTTAGCGCAAGGAGAGTTACAGTTCCAATCCAGCTGTGATCTTGCACCATCCAGACCACTTAGAGCATTCTTCCATTGGAATGGGAATGCCCAATAGGAAAGGAGGAAGAAAAAACCATGTTCAATTACTTATTTTTCCATTCTGTATTAGTTTAATGTCTTCGACATGTTATTATGATTTTAATGCACTTTTAAAATTTTCTTTTTTTTAAATGTCTCCGAATATCAGGGGCTTCCTAACTTTGAAAGAAGATGATTAAGACGCATAGCATCCTCAGACAGTTGGTAGATAGGAGTCAAAATATGCTTCTCCATAGAAGACAAAGGGTCGTGGTGGAGGTCTTTTACTAGGGGTATCCTGCAGGGATCAGTGCTGTGATTTAAATGGTTTGGATGAAAATGTAGATGAAATGTTCAGCACATTTGTAGATGCACAGAAATTGGCAGAGCTGTGGATTATGAAGAGATTTGTCAAAGGACACAGCCAGAAAGTGATCAGTTGGAAATTGAGTTGGAAGAGTTTAAACTGATGTGTTCAAAGTGATGTATTGCGCTTTGGAAGGTCAAATGTAAAGAGAAAGCACACAGTAAATGGCAGGGCCATTTAGGAGCACTGATGTATAGAGGGATCTTGTGGTGCAAGTCCATAGCTCTCTGAAAGTGGCAAGTAGTAGTAAAGAAGGTTTATGGCAGGTTTGCCTTCATTGGTTGGGGTATTGAACTTAGAAGTCTGGAAGCCACATTGCAGCTGTATAAAGCTTTGGTTAGGTCAAATTCAAAGGATTCAAAGTACATTTGTTATCAAAGTATGTATGCAGTATAGACTCATCTTCTCCACGGACAGCCACAAAACAAAGAAAATCATTGGACCCATTCAAAGAAAAACATCAACTAAACCCCCGTGCAAAAACACAAATTGTGCAAACAGCAACAAGTACATTAAACCCTCTCGAGCAAAAAATCAAAACACGCAAACAGCAACGAGAAAGAATGAGCGAAAACACAGAAAATAAAACAAAAATCAAGAGTCCATACTCAGTTCAGCTCAGTGTTCATCAGTCCAATCCACAAACCACAGACCCAGAACTTCAGTACCATCCTCCAACAGCATCAAAAGAGAAAGAGAGACCATTCCGACGCAGAACCCTTCCCTTGGGAGCAGCCCAAAATTTGGAGTATTGTGAAGATACATGGAATTCCAGAGATTGCAATCTGTTCCATCGAACAAAATGCTGGAGGTTTCAGCTGGTCAGGCTGTATCCGCAGAGGAAAATAGACAGTCAATGTTTTGGGATAAGACCCTTCATATGGACTCTACCTTTCGTAGTATCCAGACCATGTCATCTTCTCACATCCACCTTCAAGGTGAGGTTCAGAAGCCTAAAGTCCCACACCTCCACGTTCAAGAACAGCTACTTTCCTTCAGCCATTCGTTTCTTAAACCAACTGGCACCACTCTAATGATTACCTCCGTATGACAACAGTGTGACCACTTTGCATTTCAATAGATCTGTTTGTTGTGGGAATTATGGTATGTCTTGTCTAATTTAGTACAATTTATGTTTAATTGGTTTTTCTGTGAATGTTGTATCCCTAACGCTATGTGCCTGAGATGTTGCTGCAAGCAAACTTATCATTGCACCTGTGCATACATGCATTTATGCATATGACAATAAAGTCGACTTTGACTTTCCCATGGTAAATACTGTATATTGCTTTGTGGAGTACTGAGCAATAAATGCTGAAAGTGAAACCACACATTACATGAAAGAACTAAATTGAGTCAACAGGCTCTGAGTTTTGACTTTTCATCAAGGATTAATTACAGTATGAGGTAGTTAAGGGAGTGTTATTATTGCTCTCCACTTCAGTTAAAAATCTGGCAAAATTGCTGCAGCTTCTATCCAATGGTAGCTGGTGAGAGTGTTTATTATCTCTCTTTTTCCCATAAAGAAATAGCAAGTCCACATTCAAATACTTCATTACCTCTGGAAGACATAATGGAAGAAAAGAGAGGGGTGAATAATTTTGAAAGGTAATAAAGATGATGTTAAGGATGAATATCTTAGAAGGAAATTATTAATATTTTCATTGTTCATAATGCCATGGTGTCATGGACAAAATCTCATACCTATCTCCTTTCACATATCCCTATCCTCCCACCCCAGCAACCATTCAAATCCCAATAATTATTATTTTTGGTACAAAGATTGTGGGCCAAATGGCCTCCTCTGTACCTTAAAGCTCTAAGATTCTATTAAAGAGGATATTAGATAAACAGAGTCAATACTGCATGGGAAAGCAAACAAAAAATAAACCTCAGTTTACATTAGCACACAGCTTGCCACTGCATTGTCACACGAAACAGTACTTGATAAATCATTCTCGTATTCAATTGCTTTAAGTTTCATGGGAGAAAGAAAACTTAAATTAATTGGGATTAAACCAATGAAAATGTGGCATTTTATTAAATACACTTATCTCAAACATTCATGGGCTGAACTCTCCCCGGATGACAGAGCAAGAGATTTGAATAAAGTGCCATCTTATAAGACAAACTTTCCTTAGCAACAACAAGTACCAATAAACAAATTCAGGAAGTATCTGTTTACAACAATTCCCAACCTTAATTATGTAACAGCACTTCACGTATTCCATCATACAAAATAACTGCTCTTAAAAAAATAGCATATCCTCCCAATTTACTGTGAGCAATGCCAGAGGAGATGGGCTAATTTTAAATAAATATAGAATTAATTAAATGCTCCATTAGTTTTCCTTCCAACAAAAATTGTCAGCATCATATACAAAATAAGTAGCAGCCATGAAGGCAATAATATATTTCATCTTTATTGCTACGGCTCCAAGGTAAATCAATTTGAGTTAAGCATTTGGAACTAATTTGAATCCCAATATTTTTTCAGTCTTAACAGCACCAGGCAAACCATGTTCTCAGCAGCAATCTGAATCTACCCACCCATATTGTGATATTTTTGGTCAAAGTACAAGTAAACACTAAAAAATTCTAATTTTGAGCTCACTTCTAAATAAAAAATTTAGTAAAGAATAATCTTCTGATAATATAGTACTTCTAACACAAGGGGAGAAAAACCTAGCAAAGTGCCAGAGAAATACAAGAGAAGGGTTCCAAATCTACGATGGAGGAAAGCAAAAGTCAACTAAGCTTAGGGAAAGAATTTCAAGTTGCAGGGGATCAATATTTTTAGTCGTAGTTATCAGAGGTATGAAAGGCGGATCATGAATACATCAATAAAGCAAGAGAATGGTGAGGCTTTCACAAGATATTTGATACAGACAGTGCCTAATGTAATAAGGTCTTGAAGAATGAGGGTGAGTTATCTGGACCCGTGCAAGATGGTAGCTATTGGAAAAGGAGATCTATAGAATTTGAATAATGATAGGAAATTTATCTTGAGGCTTTATATGGCATTGATCAGACTGCATTTGAAGTATTGTGAGAATTTTTGGGCCCCTTATCTAAAGGGCATGCTGGAATTGGAGAGGACATAGATGAAGTTCACAAGAATGATCTTGGGAATGAAAGGTTGAATGTATGAGAAGCATTTAATGGCTCAGAGCCTGTACTCCCTGGAGTTTAGAAGAATGGGGGGATCTCACTGAAACCTATCAATGATTGAAAGGCCTAGACAGTGTGAAAATGGAGGGTATGTTTCCAATAATGGGTGAGGCTAGGACAAGAGGGCATATTCTCAAAATGCAATGATGTCTTACGAGAAAGAGATGAGGAGGATTTGTTTTAGCCAAAGGGTGGCGAATCTATGGAATTCATTGCCACAGAAGGCTGTGGAGGCCAAGACATTGGGTATTTTTATAGTGGAATTTGGTTTTTAAGGGCACCAAAGGTTATAGGGAGAAGGCAGGAGAATGGGATTGAGGATAATAAACCAGCCATGATGGAATGTCAGAGCAGATTCAATGGACTGAATGGCCTTATTCTGCTCCTAGGTCTTATGAATGATGGAGGAAATCCAAACTTGAATGGAAATGTTGAGAATTAAGAAATGTTGAGATTTCAGCAACTTTCTTGACACAAAATTTATCTGTGTCCCTGAGGTCAAATAAAGAGGCAGCAAGTGAGAGCAGCTACAAGTATACGTATTCTCTATAAATATACAGGCAACACCTGATTTGCATTCCCTGTCATTTTTGGCTATTTTGTGGTATTGCCAATGGCCTGGAACCTTGCAGTAAACTAATGATTAGGCTATCAATGGTCACTGATATTACAGGTCCAAGGTACAGTTAGAAACAGAAATCTACAAATTCCAGTCTGATTTACCCTGCAGATCCTATAAACTTCAATAGACTAGTAGCTTGCTAAGAGATGCCCAAGAAGCATTAAAGTAGTTCTCCAAGATATTTTTTAAACAGTGCTCCCAAACACATTATCTTTATCTTTTGAAAGACAAGGGAAGGCATAAGGGAGCATTAATGAGAGATTAGTGGTATTTGTTCTGGTTTAAGATATCACTGGTGAAATACATTGACAACTTTCTGGCAGCAAACAAAACTGTTAACTAGTTTGTTAATCACTCTTTTTGTTATCAGAAACAGGAGAATATCTGCAGATGTTGGAAATCCAAGCAATACACACAAAATACTGGAGACCAGGCAGCATCTATGGAAAAGAGTACAGTCAACGTTTTGGATCGAGACCCTTCACCAGGTCTCAAAAATGATCACTGCAATCAATAGCCTGTAACTTTCCTTTCTGAGCTGAGCTTTTGAACTGCCTTCACGACCTGGCATCTTTGCAGTGTGAATTGAAGTCTCAAAGGTGCAGGATGGTTCCGGCATGGTGGAAACAGGCTGATTCAAGGTGGCAGGAGCTGGGATCAAGAGCAGGGAATAAGTCAATGTCTTGCCATTGCTGGAGTAGACTTGGAAGTAATTCAAAGTCGCAGAGCCGAGGTGAAGCAAAGTTCAGGTGGCAGAGCCTGAGCCCGAGAGTGAGGAATAAGCCAATGTTTGACCAATTTAAGCGCTGGGCCAGGTTGAAATGATCGAGCCGATGGGACCCAGGCCCAAGTGTGTATCGAAGCAGCAGGGCCCGGGTCCAAGAACGAGGAAAGACCTGCTGTTTGGCTGAGTTAAGCAGCGGACCAGGTTGAAAAAGTCAGGGTGATGGGGCAGGAAGAGAGGGATAGGCCAGTTTTCAGCTCAGTGCTCGTGAGGTTTACTCGTTTCTGCGCTGAACTGCGACTGTGGTCTGCAACGAACTGATTCCTGGATTGTCTGTGACTGGGTTCGTGGCTGAGGACTCTTCGTTCCAAATGTTATTTGCTTACTTCAATTGTTTGCATAATTTGTCTTTTTCTTTGGTACATTGGGTGTTTGACAGTCTTCTTGTTTTAATGGGTTCTATTGGGATTTTTAGTTTTGTGGCGGCCTGTAAGGAGATGAATCCCAAGGTTGCATATAGTATATATATTTTGATAATAAATGTAGTTTGAGCTTGTCACATGTACATCAAAGTTTACAGTGAAATGCATTGTTTGCATAAAATCAAATCAGTGAGGTTTGTGCTGTGCAGTCCACAAGTGTCACCACACTCCTGGCACTGATTTGGCACACCCACAACTCACTAACACTAACTGAACCCCATACGGTCATTTACAAATTCCTATTACAGCAGTGGCAATTGAATCCCGATCTTAGGCAGCGGTGCTGCCATAAATTGACTTTGCCCCAGAGTCACAAATAATCTTGACCTTGGAAACACCTTATCTCTCCTTCTTCATCTTATGGCCTAAATCCTGGAATATCAAACCAAATATGAGAGCATTTACCATATGCATTGAAATACATCAAGAAAATGGCTTAAGAGAACTGAATGAAGGGTAACAAATGCTAGTCACAACAGTGATAATCCCTCAAAACTAATCAATAAACTCTAAAACTTAGGCCACCATACTTCCTGTGCAACCGAATCCTTGACTTCTTCACTTGCAGGCCCCAGTCAGTTCGGATTGGCAACAACATCGGCTCCACAATCTCCATCAGCGCAGGTGCACCCCAAGGCTGTGTGCTTAGCCCCCTGCTCGACTCACTTTGCACTTATGACTGTGTGGCTTAAGCACAGCTCTGATGCCATATCTAGGTTTGCTGACAACACCACTGTCGCAGGCCAAACCAGCAGGTAGGAGGGAGATTGAAAATCTGGCTGACTGGTCCCACAACAATAAGCTCTCACTCAATGTCAACAGGATCACGGAGCTGATTGTTCACTTCAGGCGGAGGACTCCAGAGGTCCACAAGCAAATCCTCACTGGGGGGTCAGAGGTGGAGAGAGTCAGCAACTTGATCACTTCCTCGGTGTTATCATTTCAGAGAATCTGTCTTGAGTCCAGCACATAAGTGCCCTTACAAAGAAGGTAGGG
This sequence comes from Mobula hypostoma, assembly GCF_963921235.1. NCBI lineage: Eukaryota > Metazoa > Chordata > Chondrichthyes > Myliobatiformes > Myliobatidae > Mobula > Mobula hypostoma. The sequence goes on from NC_086114.1 coordinate 18,235,829, forward strand.
CAGTGCTTCTAATTTCTTGGAAGTCTGCGAAGATTTAGCATGTAAACTAAAACTTTGTCAAACTTCTATACCCGTGCGCTGGAGAGTATATTGACTGGTTGCATCACGACCTGGTGGTGAAACACTAATGCCCTTGAATGGGGAAAGCCTGCAAAAAATAGTGCATGCAGACCAGACCATCACAGCTAAAGCCCTCCACACCATTGAGCACATTTACATGGAGCACTGCTGCAGGAAAGCAACTTCCATCGTCAAGGACTCCCATGTTCAATTCTTGCTGCTGCCATTGGGAAGGAGGCACATGCACACAGTGCCAGGTTCAGGAACAATTATGACCACTCAACCATCAGACTCCTGAACCAGACTGGATAACTTTACTCAATTTAACACTGTACTGATTCCACAACCTATGGAACACACACACAAAATGCTGGATGAACTCAGCAGGCCAGGCAGCATCTATGGAAAAAAGGACAGAGGACATTTCAGGCTGAGACCATTCAGCAGAAACCCTTCGACCCACAACCTACGGGCTCACTTTCAAGGACTCCACAACTCTTGTTCTCAACATTTATGACCTGGTTATTTATTATTATTTATTTATTCTTTTTGTATTAGCACAATTTGTCTCGTTTTGCACATTGTTTGTTCAGCTGTTTGTCCAAGATTCCAGATTGTTTAATGTTATTTCCTGAACACAAGTGTAAGGGAGAATGAAATAATTGCTACTCCAGATCTATGCAGCACAAAAATACTACAAAAGATAAAGAACACAATAATTATAATAAAATAAACACAATAAATATAAACACATAATTTAGCCCATATACATAGATTAATTGTATGTCCATAAAGTGACACTAGGCACAGGAATGTCTATACAGGATGACAGGAACTGATAAAGTAGTGGTGTTGAGGGTGTGGAGAGCTAGTGGGTGGAGGAGTTGATCACCCTTACTGCTTGAGGAAAGTAACTGTTTTTGAGTCTGGTGGTCCTGGCATGGATGCTATGTAGCCTCTACCCTGAGGCGAGTGAGACAAATAGTTCATGAGCAGGGTGGATAGGTCTTTCATGATTTTACCAGCCCTTTTCTGGCACCTTTATGTATGTACGGTAGTCTGCTGCCAGTAATGCATTGGGCAGTTTTGACTGCCCATTGTAGAGCCTTTCTATCCACCTTCGTGCAGTTTTCATACCAAGCAGTGATGCAGCTTGCTAGGATGCTTTCTACGACGCTTCTTAGTATATATGTCCAAAGTCCAGCTCTCTTTAGCCTCCTCAGAAAGTAAAATGTCACAACCACAGATTCGGCAACGCAGCCGATTCAGCAATTGCGCTCTTGAATATGAACATGTCAGCTCATTATTATTTCATTTTGATGGGGTGTATGGGGCGGTTTGTCCACCTTTGGTCCCCACCTGGCACTCAGCTCTCACCTGTGGCTCCTCGTAGCTGTTTGCATGCGACAGCAGCTGCACCCCGGGCAACGGCTTCGACAAGCCGGCTAAACCAGGCGAGGGTAGCCGACGGGTCTCAAACCCTCGGTGAGACAGGGAGCTGTCTATCCCAGCAGGTGAAGACAGACTCCGGCGGACTGAGCGGACGAGACCAATGGAAGGTCCAACGGTCAAGAAAGCGGTCTCTGCAAGTGTCTTGGAATGTGTAGAGCACGACAAGACACAGAAGATGTCCTGGTCATCCACTGCGCCTAGTCCCATCTCCAGCCATCTTGTCTCTTGTCTTGCCACTGGATCCAGATGGGAATTGGGAAGAGAGAGTGAGGTTGACTTTAAGTAACTCTCCCTCACTTAAATCCAAATCAAGCGCTTGTCTCGACACCATCATAAGCCGGCTGGTGGCGCAGTGACATCAGCGCTGGACTCCAGAGCGAAGGTTCCCAAGTTCAAATCCAGTCGGGCCGCTCCCGGGCACGCTTTCCATCCGTGCCGGGTTGAGTCTCAAGCTAGCAACTTGACCTCTACTAATGGTTTCGAGGTCTTCATCGATGACGATGGACGAACCTTATTTCATTTTGATAGTATTCAACTCTATTCATTGCATCATAGTATCTGTTGAGACTTGGACACAGCAACGCTTTACTTCCTGCATTCCGCCTTGCATGAGAAATTGGACCGTTGAGTCAACTGAATCTGAAGTCTACCCGTATTTGTTTAATTCTTAGTTGTTCTTTTCAGCTGCAGTGTAGGCTTTGTTTTCCATTTGAGAGTTTTAGTTAATGGCCCTGTTTGGCCTAGTGTTTATTGTTTTCTTTCCCTTTAACACTGTTCACATTAAAGTCTGTGATCTATCGATCCTGCTTCAGTGTCTCTCACTCTGCACTTGGATTATATTCGAATCTCTGTGACATAAAGGCATTGCTGAGCATTTTTCGACTGTATAGAATGTGTTCTGGGACGATGAGAGGATGTGTGAGATGAGTTTGAAACTGCTTGCTGTGCCACTGACCTAAAGGAGAGTGAGAGTGGTGCTGGTTCTCCTGAAGTTGATAATCATCTCCTTTGACATTGAGTAAGAAGTTATTTGCCTGGCACCAGACCTCGAGCTCTTCCACGTCTTCTCTGTAGGTAGTCTCATCAATATTGGGGATGAACGCCGCCATTGTCCTATGATCAGTGAACATGATGATGTGATTGCTTAGGTGTTTGGCCATGCAGTCATGCGTGAGCAGAGTTTTCTGCAATGGGCTCAAATACACAGGCGTAGGAGGCACCTGCATTGAGGGTGATGAAGAGGGAGGAACGTTTGTGCAACTTTACTGCCTGAGGTCTGTTCATTAGGAAGTCAACACCCAGTTGCATAGTGGTGCATTTCGACCAAGAAATAGGAGTTTGTTCACCAAGGTCTGTGGGACAATAATGTTGAATGCCAAAATGAAATACAGAAACAGCATTCTGACATAAGTATCCTGGTTTTCCAGGTGTTTCAGGGCCAGATGAATGAGAGATGCTGTCAGTAAGCATATTGATGGGTGTCCAATGTGGCAGAAATGGAATTTTTTAGATGTGCCATTATCAGCCGTTCCAAGCATTTCATAATGATTGGTGTCAGTGCCACTGGGCAGTAGTCATTTAGTTCTGAAGGTATAGAGTTCTTTGCTACAGGGATAATGGTGGCTGATTTGAAGCATGTGGGGACATTTGCTCTCTTGATGCATAAGATGAAGTTTCTCACGGCTGCCCTGAGAACTGTTCTGTCACCGGACTTGAAGACAACATCCTGGGCTTTCTATAGGAAGTGTACCTCTGCATTCAGCCAGGTCTACTGGTTGGTCAGTGAGATAATTTTCTTGAGTTACCAACATCGTCTACGCACTTAGTGATGTTACTGGTGACAAATGTGACATATTCCTCGAGGTCTGTGTCTTCTCTGTTTGCGGCAATCTCCATGAACACCTGTCAGTAAATCCATTCAAAACAGTCCTGAAGCTTAGAGAGTGTCTCATTTGGCCATACAGTGATGATCCTCTTAACTGGTTTCTCCATTTTCAGTGGCAGTCTGTATGCTGGGATTAACAATATGGAGATGGTGCCAGAGAGTCCAAGATGAGGGCGTGCGATGGTTTTGTAAATACTGCATCTGTTTGCATGAACATGGTCAAGTCTGTTTGTTCCCCTTGTAGCCATAGTGAAGTGTTGGTGGCGTTTGGGTAAAATGACCTGCAGGTTAACATTATAGAAGTCTCCTGCAATTATGAACAGACTGCCCGGATGTTTGTTTTGTAGAGAGCAGATGATGCTGTAAAGCATCTTTGGGAAAGTAAAGAGTGCTGATGAACACTACAGTAAATTCCCAGAGCAGGTATTGCGGTCGGCATTTAATTGTAAGATGTTCAGTTGGCCCAGATGAGTTTGTGCACCAACCTTCGTACTTCTTTGTCATCAGTGTTTTTACAAAAAAACCTTGACCCTTTTATGGCCATCTATCAAATTGACATGGTACTGCAGCCGATGAAACAATGGGACATAGAGTAGACACAGAAAACAAAAATAGCAATAGACCATGAAGTTGCTCATCCAAATTCAGTAATTTGTTCCAGCTTCCTCCACATAAACATTAATCCTACCAGCCTTGAGAAAAATATCTAACTGGTTCTTGATATATTTAATGACATCAACTGTTTTGTGTTCAAGAATTCCACAGGTCGGCCTCTCTCTGAAGGAAGAAATTTTTTCTCTTGTCTTACCCATTATCCTCCGATCATGACTCCATGATCCTGGACTTTGTGACTATTGGAACATCCGTCCTGCATCTCAAATGTCCATTTCTGTGACATTTCACATCTATTTCCATGTCCAAGTACAGCACCTTTAAAATGTTGCTAATGTACAGTATCTGCCCAACCCTTTCACTGGCAACTTTTCCCGTGTACTGATCACTCTCTGAGTGAAAAGGTTTCGCCTCAGATCCCTAGTCAATCTCTCACTTCTCACCTTATACCCCTGCCCTCTAGTTTTTGATTCCCCAATTCTGGGAAAATGTATATGGCATACTAAGCAACGACAAGAATTTGTTCTCCTTACCAAACTAATAATCTTTCATTGCTCTTTGCCTCTGTAATTCTTGAACAAATGAGTACAGTGTAATTAACAATAGTTTTTAAAAGCAGAAAATGCTGCCAAAACTCAGCAGGTGAGGCAGTATCTGCGGAAAGAGAAATGGCCGATGTTTTAGGTTTGTGACTCAGTTTGTCAGAATGCTAAATGGTTCTCTTTCCACAGATGCTGCCTGACCCACTGCGTTTTTTTTCAGTAATTTTTCATCTTCAATTCATATTTCCAGGATCTGCTTTCTTTTTAAATTTTGATTAGCAATAATGTTTCCTTTCCCAATCCAATGCATTACTTCTGCATCACAGCTCCAGCCTAGAGTGATTGGGAATCTCTCTAATTGTAAGTCCATGTTAAAATTTTTCATACCATATTGCAGTAGAGTGCTCTGCTACCATTCTGTAAAGCATAATGCAGATTTCCATTTGAAAGTTTATCTATCAGATACAGATAGAATCAGGTTACTTATACACTGATGATGTGTCAGTCTATTTTATTTATAGTTTTTTTAATTTAGAGTTACAGCACAATAACAGGCTCTTCCAGGTCAACAAGCCCAGGCTGCCCAATTACGCCCATATGACCAATTCATTCTATAACCCATACAACTCTGGAACGTAGGAGGAAGCTCACACAGTCACAGGGAGCATGTACAAACTCCTTACAGGCAGCAGTGGGAAATGAACCCGGGCTGCTGGTGCAGTAGGCTCACGAGCAGATTTGGTGACATTGCCAAAACACTGTAAGGTTTCACAGCGATCATCCAAGTGTTTAGCAATAGTCAGCTGCGAAATTGACTTTAAAGACTAAAAATCGATGCGTTCCTCTCAAATGAGGACAGTTTTCACAGGAACAGGCCCTTTGACCCATGATGCTATGCCAAATTAAGAAAGCAAAAGACACCTTCTGCCAGAAGGTGGTTCATATCCCTCCATTCTCTGCATACTCAAGTGGTTTTCTAAGGTCCTCTTAAATGCTGCTATCATACTGGCTTCCACCACCACCCCGGCAGTGCATACCAGGCACCCATCACCGTCTGTGTAAAAAAACATTTTGCCCTGTACATCTTCTGTGAACTTGCCCCCTTTCACCTTATGTAGATGCCCTTCAGTATTTGACATTTTGACAACACTGGGGAAAAATAACAGCTGTCTTACTTTGACTGTACCTCTCATAATTTTATAAATTATCTGGTCGGCCCTCAGCTTCTGTCACTCCAAATAAAGCATGCAAAACAAAGTATTTTGCTGTATCTTGGGACGTGTGACAATCTTATTTTAACATAGTTAAACAGGAGACAGGGTGGAGGTGTAAGATGCTCCTTCCCTCTGCGAGCCTGCAGGTCACCCTTGGGCAAGGTGTCACACCAGCTTACCCCCCTGATCAGTGCCATGTGAAACCATGGGAGCAGGTGGGGGTTGGTCGTACGAGCAGCTGGTGTATACCACAAGTCCTGGTTATGCGACCACTGACACTGGGCAATCTCTGAAGAGTGAAAAAGGAACTAGTGATTCAATCTCTTCAATCAATACTCTTCAGTCTCTGAAGAGTATTGAAAATGGCGGGGATCACCCATCTTGTAAAGACACAGCCCAGAAGAAGGCAATGGCAAACCACCTCTGTAATGTAGTCGTGCTGATACGCTACGAGTGAAAACAACACACTGACTCGAGCAGGGTCGGGTTGAACCGTTCACTGTTTGAATCGACGCGTGCTTAAGTACCCGCTCCCAGCAATCCCCGTTCTTTGCGGGGCGGAAGCGACGTTGGCTTCTGGGCTGAGGTCTGCCCCGCACTCAGAGTCGTCTCGGTTGCCGCCGGCTGCGGGCTCGCCGGCGACTGCTGGAGCTGGTTCGCTTGCTGCGTGGGCGAGCCGCCACAGTGGAACAATTTGCTAAGCACAGTCATGGTCATGGGACTATGATCACCTGTGTCATATAACACAACACATAATGATGACGATGAAGATGATGATATTTTATTAATTTTATTTAGAGATATAGAGCAGAACAGGCTCTTCTGGCCTAACAAGCCACACCTCCCAACAATCCACCTATTTAATGCTACCCTAATCACAGGACAATTTATAGTGACCAATTAACCTACTAACCGGTATGTCTTTGGTCTTAGGAAGGAAACTGGAGCAGCCAGTGGAAACTCACAGGCTCACAGGGAGAACATACAAACTCCACCAGTTTACTTTGCCTAGCCTTCCTTTTACAGCACAAGCTCTTCAATGCTGGTCAACCTCTTCTGCACCCTCTCCCTGGACACCACGTCCTTTCTATAATGGGCTGACCAGATGTGAATGCAATAGGCGCTCCTATCTGTGGCTCCTGGTCCGGCTTCAGCTTCATTTGCCTCAGCGCTGAACTGACTCTGGTACCTGCGAACTCACTTTCAGGGATCCTGCATTCTCAATATCATTTGTTTACTTTTTTAAATTATTATTTTCATGATTTGTCCTCTTTTGCACATTGGATATTTGCCAGATTTTGTTATACGTACTTTCTCGTGGATTCTATTGCCTTTCTTTGTTTTCCTGTGTTTGCCAGCAAGAAAGGAATCTCAGATTGCACATTATATATATACTTTAATAATAAATTGACTTTGAACTTTAGGTGGCAAACCGAATCCCCTTGAACTCCTAATGAAATATAGTCATGGGCTTGCTTTCTTTATAGCTGCATTGATATTTTGGGACCAGGTTAGGTCCTCAGAGATGATGAACTGGAGAGTGAAGGAAAAGGAGAGGATCATGTTCACTGTGATGGAAGGTAAGAACAGTGTTTGGATATATTCAACAAAATGCTCACAGCACTCCGGGTATGACTCTACCAGGACTTTATACAGTTCTAGCACCACCTCTCTTCCTTGAGTTCTTATTCTCTTCAGAGGTCAGCATTCAATTAACATTTTAAATTAATTTCTACACCTGCCTGTAATCAAGGTACATGAGCACTTAAATCACTTTGGACCTTAACTGCCTTGAGGAGATTTGGTTTGTCATCTAAAACACTCGAAAGCTTTTGTAGAGAGCATTCTAACTGACTGCATCACCATCTGGTATCGGTGGGGGGGGGGGGTGGTGCATGGTGCTACCCCACAGGTAAGTTGCAGAAAGTTGTAAAATTAGTCACCTCCATCATGGTTATGAGTATCCAAGACATCTTCAAGGACCGGTGCCTCAGAAAAGCGACGTCCATCATTAAGGACCCCAACCACCCAGGGCATGTCCACTTCTCATTGCTACCATCAGGAAGGAGGTACAGAAGCCTGAAGGTACACACTCAGTGATTCAGGAACAGCTTCTTCCCCTCTGCCATCCGATTCCGAAATGGACATTGAACCTGTGAACGCTACCTCACTACTTTTTTTAAATTTCTGTTTTGATACTACTTATTTTAACTTTATATATAGGCATCCGTTAGTCTCATGAGACCATGGATTTGTGCCTTGGAAGGTTTCCAGGGCACAGGCCTGGACAAGGTTGTATGGAAGACCAGCAGTTGCCCATGCTGCAAGTCTCCCCTCTCCACGCCACTGATGTTGTCCAAGGGAAGGGCATTAGGGCCCATAAAGCTTGGCAATGGTGTCGTCGCAGAGCAATGTGTGGTTAAGTGCCTTGCTCAAGGACACACGTGCTACCTCAGCCAAGGCTCGAACTAGCGACCTTCAAATCGCTAGACGGACGCCTTAACCACTTGGCCACACGCTAAGTTATTTTAACTTAACCATTTAATATACGGTACATATATATCATTTTAAAAGCACAAACACGAGGAAATCTGTAAATGCTGGAAATTCAAGCAACACACACAAAAAAATGCTGGTGAACACAGCGGGCCAGGCAGCATCTATAGGAAGAGGTACAGTCGATGTTTCGGGCCAAGACCCTTCGTCAGGGGAGATTCAAACAAAAGGACATGAGTTGAGAGTTAAGGGGCAAAAGTTTAGGGGTAACACGAGGGGGAACTTCTTTACTCAGAGAGTGGTAGCTGTGTGGAACGAGCCTCCAGTAGAAGTGGTAGAGGCAGGTTTGATTTTGTCATTTAAAAAAAAATTGGATAGGTATATGGACAGGAAAGGAATGGAGGGTTATGGGCTGAGTGCAGGTCGGTGGGACTAGGTGAGAGTAAGCATTCAGCATGGACTAGAAGGGCCAAGGTGGCCTGTTTCTGTGCTGTAATTGTTATATGGTTATATGGTTATCATGTATTGCACTGTACTGCTGCCACAAAGTTAACAAATTTCATGACAAGGAGGAAGGAGAAGATGGCGGCACGACGCAGCGCGCACGGCCGTTCCGAATGAATATCGATATGTGTAACTAGGGGTGCCGTGCACAGTCTGGATTTGATGGGGACAGCCATGAGAAGAGCAGAGGAACATCTGGAGAAACTTCTGAAATGCCTGCTTCGCTGCTGCTGCTACTGTGCGATCGAGAATCTCCGGAGACAAAGGCCCCAGATCCTCGGCTTTGCGTATCGCCTGTTGCCGGGGCCGGGGTCGAAGCGCTTGGCAGAGATGGTGCTCAGTGCTCGGTGTGGAATAGGTGGTCGGAGGCTCGGAGTTTTCGGACGTACTCGGTCGGACTGTAGTCAGATGCTTCCAGGATGCTGCGTCGGCAAGTTGGCAGCGCTGGTAGTTTACCGTCTGCGTGAGATGATGGGACTTTCGAGAGTCTCTGAGACTTTTACTGTGCCATGGTCTGTTCTTGTCAAATTACGGTATTGCTTTGCACTGTTGTAACTATATGTTATAGTTATGTGGTTTTTGTTAGTTTTTAAGTCAATTTGTCATGTGTTTTCGTGATATCATTCTGGAAAAACATTTTTATCATTTCTTAATGCATGCATTACTAAATGACAATAAAAGGGGACTGCGTGTCCTTATAATCATAATCATAAAATGCCAATGATATTAAACCTGATTCTGATTCTAACATTTAATTTCTTGAAAAGTAGACTATTATTGTTCAATGAGACAACCTCATTCCTCCAGACATAAAATCTACAAGTCATTCTTTTGCTCAATTAGTCTGTTTATTAATAATTTTATGTTAGGATTTCCATCAGAGCCACATGCCATGTTATCTCAGTTTTATCAGTGATCCCACCACCTGAGTTAATTTTATCAGTGAATCCCTGCAAAAGTTTAATGCCCTTACAGAACCCCTGCCAAATGATCAACCCACCCATTACCCTTGCATTCACTTTCTCTGACACCCAGCCAATTTCAAACTGAAGTTCAAAGTTCAAAGTAAATTTATTATCAAAGTCCCTACAGTACTGTGTGAAAGCCTTAGGCACACATATCATCTATGGACATGAATACACAGCTGACGTTTCAGACCAAGATCATTTTTCAGGATGGGAAAGGAAGGGGGAAGATGCCAGAATAAACAGGGGAAGGAGAAGGAGGACTAGCTCGAACGTGATAGGTTAGGCCAGGTGGGTGGGACAGGAAAATGGCTAGAGAGAAGGAATCTGATTGGAGAGGAGAGTGGACCATAGGAGAAAGGTACCAGGGGGAGGTGATAGGCAGGTGAGGAGAAGAGGTAAGAGACCAGAGTGGGGAATAGAAAAAGAGGACAGGGGGAGGAAAAATAAATTATCAGAAGGAGTAATCAAGGTTCATGCCATCAGGTGGAAGGTACCCAGATGGAATATGAGGTGTTGCTCCTCCACCTTGAGAGTGGCCACCGAGTGGCAAAAGAGGCGATGGACCAATATGTTGTAACGGGAATGGAGATAGGGATTAAAATTGTCGGCCAACGGGACATCATGTGGGTTCTGTATTCTGCTCCATGGGTGCTGCCAGACCTGCTGGGCTCCTCCAGCGTTGTGCGTGTGTTACTGCGGCTCATGACTAAGTCTAATAAGGATTGTCCATTTTTTTGCATGAATATCAAGGCATCACAACTTCTTATTGCTTCAAAAAGGAAGTATATTTTAGAAACTACTGTTCAACTAGAGCATGAGCATTTCTGAGTGCCTTAAGCTTTGTCCAATTAAAAGTCATCATTCTGTTCAGAGGTTTATTACTTTTTCATTCAGTGTATTGCAGCATAATTCCAGGTTCTGTGCAACCCATACACTGCACAGCATAATCCTTTTAATTAAGGCCCCCAGTGCAAATGAAATAATAGCATTTAACAGATCATTCCCCATCAAGCACAGCCCATCATTACTGCTTTATGTATTTGGGGAATCAATTAGAGCCAACAAAAATGTCTTCTTTAACTGATATCAAGAGGCTTCTTACGACGTGCATCTGCTGTGGCAAAACCAAGCCTGTGCTCAGTTACAAATTGTGTATGGAACTGATATGGTGGGGTTCACATTGTTTGCACAACTCATTTGCGGCTACAAATATCCGGGAAAATGAAATCATTTGACTAAACAATTGAGAAGGTAATTTACAAAATATGATGGTAAGGCTGTGAGGTGGATGTATGAATGGGAGGGAACGTTGACTCAGACCATGAGAGGCCTGCGTTGGGCATTTTCATGCCTTACAAGGTGCAGATTAGAAGTCTGTGTGGGGCGCCACTCCTCGCACAGACACTAGAGCAATGTGTGGTTAAGTGCCTTGCTCAAGGACACAAACATGCTGCCACAGCTGAGGCTCGAACTAGTGACCTTCAGATCACTAGACGAACGCCTTAACCACTTGGCCACGTGAATGAATGGTGATGTGCCTTCTGGGTCATCCAATTGCAGTTAAAGGATTTTAAAAATTTAATAGGTATATGCAAACAGCATAAAATACTTAAGATATTTACAAACATTGTTCCATGCTCATTCAGTTGCTGATTACAGATGTGGGGCAACAAGGTATTAACCAGTACCAGCATTCAGGCCCCTTACCCCAAGGCTAGACCACAGACAAACTAGGTATTGATTTATCAATGTAGGCACTCAGATTTTACACTGGGCAGCACAGTAGTGTAGCAGTTAGCATAACAGTTTACAGCGCCAGTAATAGGGGTTCAATTCGCGCCACTGTCCGTAAGGAGTTTGTGTGTTTTCCCCGTGATCACATGAGCTTCCACCCACGTTCCAAAGATATACGGTTGGGGTTTGTAAGTTTTAGGCGTGCTCTGCTGGCGCCGGGAGCATGGCAACACTTGTGGGCAGTCACCAGCACAATCCTCAGACTGTGTTGGTCGTTGAGGCAAAAGTAACACACTTCACTGAATGTTTCGATGCTTCAATGTAAATGTGACAGATCAAGCTAATCTTTAGAAGATGGAATTTAATCTGGGTAACTGTGCAGTTTGGGAGTTCAGACGTAAGTGAACAGAGTACAGCTAATGGCAGGACTCATAACAGCCGTGATAAACACGGCAATCTTGGGATCCATTAAGTAGATGGAGGGGTAAAGAAGATTATGACACACTTCCTTTAATTGGAAGGGGTATTGAGTACAAGAGTAAAGAAGAAATGTTGCATCAAACAAAACCTTGGTTAGGTCACACTTGAAGTATTGTGTGCAGTTCTGGTCACCTCATTACAGAAAGTATGAAGAGGCTTTGTAATTGATACAGAAGAGGTTTACCAGGATGCTGCCTGGATTACAGCGAATTAGCTAGAAGAGGTTGTATCAACTTGGACTGTTTTCTCAGCAGTGTTGGAGGCTGAGAGGAAATTTGAGAGAAGTTTATAAAATCATGAGGGACATAGATAGGGTCAAACTTTTCCCATGGTCGAAATGCCATATACTGGAGGACATGAATTTAAGATGGAGGACAGTTTAAAAGTGATGTGTGGGGCAAATTTTTGCTTTACACAGAGTGGTAGCTGTCAGAACTATATTTCCAGGGATTGTGGTAGAAGAAGATGTGATAATAAATAGAAGACATAGGAGCGGAATTAAGCCATTCTGCCCATCGAGTCTGCTCCACCATTCCAATATGGCCAATTTATTATCCCTCTCAACCCCATTTTCCTGCCTTCTCCCCAACACCTTTGATGCTCTTGCTGATCAAGGACTTATCAACCTCAGCTTTAGGTATACCCAACGAATTGTTCTCTACAGTTGTCTGTGAAAATGAATTCCATAGATTCACTACCCTCTGGCTAAATAAATTCCTCCTTATCTCTGTTTTAAAGGGACGTCCCTCTACGTGATATTTAAAATGCTATTCAGAAACACATATGAACATTTAGTGAACTTAAGGATATGGATCACATACAGGCAGAAGAGATTTGGTTTAATTTGCATTTGTGGCCAGCATGGACATTATGGGCTGAAAGGCTGTCCTGTACTGGAGTGTTCTATGGTTGCAATTTCCTTTGGAACTAAAACCCAAAACTTTGTCTATTCTCATTCACGTACAGTATATTTACTGGTTTTTATTTGCTGAAGTACTCCAGCTCATATTTAGTAAGTGAATTCCATCTGCCTTTTATTTCAAGACGCTTTTGGTCATTAAGCTTCCTGTTGTGGTATTGGCTGCAAATTTGTACACCGCTGTTAAATCAGTCATGCTCTTAATGAACAGAAGTGGTCTCCGAATCGGGCAACTATGGACGAAATTTACTATAACAAATTTCAGTGAAAAAATGTTCTCAACTTTGCATTTCTTTTGGTCTCCCTTTCCAGTTTATAGATGCAACTTCTAATTGATTGCTTAATTTATTATTTTTTATATCCTCTAAGTATCTGGTAGGCAAGGATTTTGGCAAAATTGCTCAGACCTTTGGATTGGTACGTGGACAGAAAGGTATGAGTATGACACGGGCCAAATGTTGGAATTGGGACCAGCCCACTGTCGGCAAGCTGGCTGGTGGTGCAGTGGCATCCGCACCAGACTTCAAGGCAAGAGGTCCCAGGTTCAGAACCAGCTGGCTCCTTGCATGCTTTCCATCCGTGCTGGGTTGAGAGTTCAGCAACTCGGCCTTGTTAAAAAAAGATAAATGGTAAAGAAATGGCAAAGTTGCAGCCCAATGTGCCACAACGCGTGGAGAGAAACATTGTACAAACTTGGTCAGCATGGATGGACAGGGCTGACGGGCCAGTTTTTTTGTGTAGAAAAACTCCATGGCTCTACAACTGAGAGTTCACATATTCCTGATCCATTACCTCACATTCAGAATACTTAATTCAGCTGCAGCAAAGGCTTTGGGATGTCAGATTCTATTTCCCCCCTTGTCATGTGGAACACTTTATAAAAAATCTTTCCGCTCATACTTTCCTCTACTTGCAGTTTCTCTCCCACACTCGCTCCATCCCTGCAGGTGCGGGATATCGTTCAGGGTTTACCATGTTGTCCATTACTCAAGTGGCAGCCAAGACTACATCAGCAAGCTATTCACCCACAGACAGATGGTGCACCCCTGGTCTCGCCTAGCAACCACTCGCACAGGAGTTGGCACGGATTTCAAACAGTGATCAAAATAAGGAATCCTGGCCAACTTCCCTGGACTAAACAGTGGGAATTCTGAGACCAATTTTTAATATTCTACCATTAAGATGAGCTAACTGAGCAGAAATTCAAACAGTCTGTACTTTGGATTTTGCTTGTTTCAGCAGCTTACAACTAGAACTAGCCAAGATCTTGGGCAGTTTATTTCTGTTGATTGAGAAAATCCAAGACTCCTAATTATCATAAACAGGGTGAAAAAGCACTCTTAAAATCATCCAAGCATGACACTCTCTGGGACTTTAATCCTGTTGAGGACTAAAAGAGTGGGGTCTTGGAATAATCAATGATATTTGGTTAAAAAAGATGGCCGTTTGGTAATCATATACCAAAATAAAACTGACTATTCTGCATGGGCTAGTACTATATCAAAGAAAAACAAAGTTACTTTCGATCTCATCCCAGTATTTTTTTCTTTGAGATTTCAGATTGTGATCACGCAGACGACTATCCGGAGGACAGTACCCTAACACAAAAAAAATTCACATTGATGAATAGAAGTCACTGATGCTGTCATTTGTGATATAGGCCACGATAGTGTAGTGGTTAGCGCAACACTATTACGGCTCAGGGTGCTGGAATATGGAGTTCAATTCCAATGCCGTTTGTAAGTCTTTCCTGTGAGAACGTGGGTTTCCTCTGGTTGCTCCAGTTTCCTCCCATCCTCTAAAGACGTGCCGGTTAGTAGGTGAATTGGTCAATGTAAATTAGGTTATGGTTAAATAAGTGGGTTGCTGGGGGTTGCGGCTCATTGGACTGGAAGGGCCCTTTCTGCATTGTGTCTCTAAATAACATAAAATCGGTCACATAAGAACACAGCATAGTAGCGTAGGGCCCTAAGCTCCTGCTGGAAGATCAGGGTTCAATTCCCGCCACTGTCTGCAAGGAGTTTGTACGTTCTCCCCATGACTGCGTGGGTTTCCTCCGGGTGCTCCAGCATCCTCTCTCAGTCCAAAGACGTACTGGTTAGGATAAGTAAGCTGTGGACGTGCTACATTGGTGGCAGGAGCATGACAACGCTTGCAACAGCATGACCACCAGCACCATGTGTACTGGTTGTTAACACAAGCAATACATTTCACCCCATGTTTGGATGTTTCGACGTACATTTGACAAATAAAACTAATCTTTATCTTTACAACTTACGAAGCAGATGCTCTGATTAAATAGCATTATACCATAACTGCCTCCTGTCAGCAACTTTAAAATTCAACTTTTGAAACTCATTATTTTACCTCCTGCTTTAAAACATATACCAAAGTCCAACTGTAATTTTGGCACATTTTATATATTTCAAGCAAGATCAAAATATGGTTTATTATTAAAAGCAATGTGTTAGATGCATTTCTGATCGATGGTTGCATGACATTCTATAAATATTATATCACATACTGTAAAGGTTGTCAGTCATATATGTCTTTCTGACAGTTCTAAATGGACCATGCATACTTGCTGCTGAATAACTTCCTTAAGTTACTCGTATCATTTATATGATTAATAACCAGTGCATCATGAATACATGTGTCTGATAGTTAAGAAACATTAAACCAATAAGAGAAGCATTTTAAAGGTATTCCTAGTGCAATGCAGTGAAAGATATTTCACTAAAGTTAGCAACTATACCAAATTTCTTAGGAACAAGTACAACTAACCTGTATCTTTGATAGTCACTTTCATCATTGTCCAAGCTAACAAGTTCATTAGGACAGGCTTCATTCCCTAGGAGGCTGAGGTACTTAAGTAAAGGGACCACTTCAGCTAAATGATCCAAAAGACTGTCTAATTCAGTGATGTGTCAAAGGTTATGGTTAAGGATTCAATCACGTTAATGAAAAAGCATTTGTACAGAAGCAGTCATAAGTAAAAAATAATTTACATCAGAAACTGACAATCAAATTTAGTGCTGCACTCACGACTTGTCAAAGTTATTGTTGAAGGGGCAATTCACAGCTACCATGTGTCAGAATTTTGGCATATATTGAAAGAATCTGCCTCTTTTTAGTTCACTTTCTTTCAAAGGTGGTTCAGTGTGAAACATTTAAAACATTGACAAAATGATGGATGTTGTGTGGCCAAATGGTAAGCAATTGTTGAAACTGAAACTTTTCCAACAAGGAAACAAACAGTTACTTCACACTGCATCCATCAGGAATATATTCAACCAATTGTGAAACGAGTCCACAGTGGCAAACAATAACAGCCATTTTACCCCAGGAATGTAAAAGTTGGGTTAATATGTTAGCACAGTCAGAATTATGTCTCCAGTCAATTTTAAGACATAGTGTTTCTGCACTATCAGTCTAAAATTTTGATTTAAGAACTTGCCAATACTCATACTCTCTTTGCAGATATTATCGCAGCTTGTACAAATAAAAACACATACGCTGTTAAATACTATTTATCGTCTTGAAGAAGGCTGCACAAAGAGTGTTCGGTTAACATGAAATAATCCTAAAACGTTATCTTTTTCAATTTTAAAATTATTCATCGGCTGCTGCACGAGGGTAGTTTTGGTCACCATTTTAAATTGTATTTATCTCGATTTGATTAATAGTGCATTGCAATGAACAGCATTAATATCCAGCCATGTCTGTTTTTGACTATTTTTCTTGCTTAACATTTTCCTAGGGCCTGATTTTATCGCATTCAATAATTATTCCAGCAGAGGGCCCCCTTCCATCCAAGACGAGCCCGTCCCCATCTTCTTTCAAGATCAGATTTTCTTCCCCCCTCCTCCCCTTCCCTCAGCAACAACCCCCTCCCTCCCTACCCAACCATCCTTAAATCTTTCACAAACAATTTCAAACAGGATTTGGATAGGTGAAATAAAGTGCTGTGATATAAACTAACTTCAGGTCTTCCCCTCACTGAAGGGAGCAGAGTCGTGCATGAACAAAATTTCAAGTGATTTCCTTCGAATGAGATGCCACATAATTTACAACACTGCTGTGAAAAGGATATTTGGTTCTTGTTGATCATCAGAGTATGAAGGTGTGGTAACCTAGGCAACTGTAGGTCACTTCTGAGAAGATTGTTGTCCAGGATTAGTTCTTCCAGGCAGACAAATTCTTCTAGCCCTTCCAGTGACCTGCAACAATAAGGGAACAGGAAAAATGATATGCTACTAAATCAGGAAGGCCATTATCCACGGAAATAAATATTTCAGCCTTCCCTTTCACAAGCTGGAAAGTTTAGGTTTGGGCCTGACAGGCCAGTGAATGACAAGAATTAGTGGCACAGGGAAGACTAGCACAGGCTCACATTTTTCACACTTTGGCAGAATGAAGGATGGGGGTCACTTAGTGAGTAGCCAGGATCTAAAACAAAAGACTTCAGAGATGGGGCCTAGAGGATGAATTTGTCAATGTCTTGTGCCTTGAGGCACCCAGTCTCTCCTGACCCAAACCTTCATTCCCAAGATAAATAACTCTGTCACAGTTCACCTTCATTCCCTGAACACAAATTTCAGTTGTCATCCATCATTCAGTCCAAATATCATATTCTTGCACGGCTAATGAATGTGGGTGTATCATCACTCTCAGATGTGACCACTGTGCAGTCTGAAGGGATGAAGGAATAAAATTAAATGTGATATTTATCATACGGAGCATGAGCTTCCCACAGTGAGCATATATAAAAAAATTCAGCTGCCAACTGACCCTACTCTCCCTTGTAAACCCCGCGTTACTTCTCTGCACCTGGAAACCTATCGGGGTACAGTACTAATAAACAAGTAGCTGTGGTCTGGTGTACTCCACAACGTAAATTGCTGTTTTTAAATAATGGTATATAAATAGAAAATTCTTATCATGAGAATCAGCAAATGGATTGTAACTGGCTAACAGGGAAAACACACACACACACACACACACACACACACATCTAAATGCTTCAGGGGAAGCATAAAGCAAAATGACAGGGCATGAAGAGGGACAAAGAACCTGAAACACTAGAGGGAGTTGCCCATTGAAACAGCCGGCCTCACTACTAAAGCCTGGTTTAGTTTCTGAAACAGGCAGAGAGAATTCTGCACAAATCCCCTTACACCTGTCTGATTTTGATAATTTTGCCATGTAATGTTATTAACTGCTCAGTTAAAAAGGGGCTCCACCACACAAGGACTTGCTTATTAACTGTTGTTTTCTTGTCATCGGCACAATGTGCATTACAGTGATTTAATCAGTGAAATTTACAACTGCAAGGGGATGGTTGAGGGGAGGTGGAGGGGGGAGGGGGATCGTGGGAGTGAGGTGGAAGGGAAAGAGGGTGTTGAAAAGTGTTTTTTATTTAAGTGCCTTCTGCTTCTTCCTTGCTGCTTTCTTTTACACTTTCCCACCCCATGCTTGAAACAAATAGCAAATTAAATAGTAATGACTGGTAGTTGTTTTTGCACAGTTTTGTTTAAGGCTGATGAAGGATGTTATGATGCCTACTGTGTTTTTCTACTCACACAGCTCTAATGACCTGAAAGCTGCCTATTATCTCACCCACAGGTACCATCTCCTTCAGCTCACTGCAGGGCTCGAACACGCTCCCAGAGGAACCCCAGCACAGCCCAGAGATTTACATCGCAATTTCCAAAGTCACATCAAGATGACAAAACATCAAAATGCATTTCATTCTGCCCGACTCAAACGGAAAGAACTTTAAGTTTCCACTGTAATTAACCCTATCCTCGTTAAGATAATTATGATCAAGCTCTCTGTCATAGCTAATATTCCAGAATCATTGCCCATGGCTCACACTTCACCCTCATTATCTTACAAAAATGTTGCACGAAAACATGCAGTGGCAACTGGCTCCCCTGCTGAGAGCCAAGGCGGCTTTCTTTTGAAGGGAGTTGGGGAGGAGTGGGGGTAGTGTTGGTGGTGGGGGCTGTGTTATAAGGATAGGTCTACAACACCAGTGTGAAAAAGCAATGTTTAGATTCAAACAAAGCAGCACAGACTAGGGAGTGACAGGCAAATTGACATGCTGTTCAGAGGGCAAATGATAAATGTTTGATGAATTGGCAAATACTGAGGGAGTGATGGGCTTCATATGTGCATAATGGACTAGCTGCCTTTCAGTTCTGATTGCCTGCCAAGATAAGAGACCGTAATGAATGAGCGAACAGAACCCTGCTATAAAAAAGTGGGATTCAACTGGTTTTAATAAACTTAATAAAAGTGCAAAAGCAAAGAGACCGGCAGTTGAAATGAGATGTGAGAAATGAGCGAGATTAGATCAACTTTAAAATCTTGCTGGAGCAAAGTTGCAGGAGGAGAAGGAAGTAGGAATAAAAAAAACAAAGTTCTGTCACCGAGGCTGCGAGACAGAGTGCCTCCGGTGCACTGGGTGAATTATAGACTGCCTCTCAAGATTCACAGCCCTCCGTGGTAGGAGGTTAATATTCTCACATGTCATTAGGTCTGCTGGCTCCTCTGATGGCTCATTGAATCAGGCAGCAAATTATTTCCTCATGCTGGAGAGGACACCACACTTCAAAGGGAAGGAGCCAGGGTCAGGCTGGCTCTGCAGTTTGATTAATGACTCAGGATCAGCAGAGGTTGCCTGTAGGTATGAATGTGACTGAGTCTTTTGACAAGGCTGACTTTAGAGCACGTCTTGACCCAGGCTCTTTCCAACTTTGTTTCGAACATTGCTTTCGACCAACCTGATGGGGACTGTCAGTTAAGTTTTTCACCTTTTACACCGTGCTTACCAAGGATGGGAGTCATTGCCCGCACAGCTTGGCATCTGTTATTTTTTAAAGTGTAATTTTCTTACTAAGCAAGTCTTTATTTTAGTGATTTGACTCAAAATGCCTAACTGTGCATGTACTCCATTTCATAAATTATAGCTGGTTCCCTCCGATATAACAGCATAACTATTGACAGCTTGTTTGAATGTAGAAATAACACACTGAATTATCACTAAGCAACTGTCACTTCTATTCCCTCTGATCAATCACATTTGATGGATGTCATTGATGCAACTGTGGCAATGGCTTCTGTTAAGCAACTCCCTGTATCCGACCACATCAAAGCACTCTAACTGGCCAACACCTGACCCATTCCCCTGCACCCCCCTCCCACACACCCCACAGATAAGCATTTTAAATGAACCAAGCAGAAATTCAGAAGATAGCCTTCAAAGCCAAGTCAAAGACAAAATGCTTTTCCTATCACTAACTGTATGCATACTCCTTCAGGCAAGAAAGAATCTCAGTATTTGAACACAGAGTCAAAACAAAATGGCCGATTATATAATTGTGAGTAGGTTGGGGGCCTCAACAGCAAATAAGGGATTAAAGTCTCTGTCACCTGTGTTGTCAATCTCATGGGCACCTTTATCACCACGCTATTCATTTTTTTTTAGCTAACAGATTAAAATGCTTGTTCTACAGTCTTTGATCTTCCGTTCAATGACG
This sequence comes from Mobula hypostoma, assembly GCF_963921235.1. NCBI lineage: Eukaryota > Metazoa > Chordata > Chondrichthyes > Myliobatiformes > Myliobatidae > Mobula > Mobula hypostoma. The sequence continues at coordinate 18,256,239 of NC_086114.1, forward strand.
TAAATCATCTGAAGTCTCCGACAATTTCTGCTGAAGTAATTAGTACAGACTGAGTACCCCTTATCTGAAATGCTTGGGGCCTGAAGTGTTTCGAATTTTGGATTTTTTCTGATTTTGGAATACATAATGAGATAGCTTGGGGTTGCCATCATTTCCAACTCTGAATTTATGTGCTACCGGGAAGCAGTCTTTGCATGACACATGTTCATCACAAATATGTACTGATGCAGCCATTTTGGATGTTAGATTTTCATCAGCGACAATCTTGGCAAACTCATCAATTAATTCCTTTATCACCACAAATCTTCATAATTTTAATACCGTAACTTTTCTTAAATTTCTGCAACCAAATTGCCGAGTCTTCACAATTATCTTCAATTTTCAGTTCGTCATGATAGACATTTGCTTGTTTCATAATCAGTGTATTGTTAAGAGGCATATGTTTGCTCTGATGCTGATGAATCCACTCTATCAATACAATTCAAGATCTTCATTTTTCCCTTTATGCTATGTAAGCTATTTTTCATTAACTTCTGTTCATTGCATATATGAGGTCACCTCTCAGAACCGTCTGTGGAGCGCAGGGACATGCATATCACCTGTGAGCCTTCCCAGCGCCTTGTGGAATTTTCTATTTTTGACCACGTCAGAGCTCAAAAAATTTCGGATTTTAGAAGTTTTCGGATTTTGGATCAGGGGTACTCAGCTTGTATTTGTAAAAAGTTTTCAGCAGCCCCTACAGTATTTTCCCCATCCAAAGAAATTACTTATATAAGAACCTTCCATCTTCAAAAAATACACCTGACCAGCTCTCTTCGTAAACTAATTCATGTAGATCACATATATTAGAGACTTTATTATTTCAAAGACAAGGGAAATCAATTGTGTTTCTTTATAATCTATCTAGGACCCTAGGGTGGTAAATTTCTGGTAAGGATTTAGATTCAAGATTCAAGAATGTTTAATGTCATTTCCAGTACACAAGTGTAAAAGAGAATGAAATAATTGTTACTCTGGATCTGATGCAGTCCCAAAAAAATACAATAAAGAACACAATAATAAAAAGAACAATACTTTATACTTTATTGTCACCAAACAATTGATACTAGAACGTACAATCATCGTAGCGATATTTGATTCCGCACTTCCCGCTCCCTGGATTACAGATTGATAGTAAATATTAAAAATTTAAATTATAAGTCATAAATAGAAAATAGAAAAATGGAAAGTAAGGTAGTGCAAAAAAACCGAGAGGCAGGTCCGGATATTTGGAGGGTATGGCCCAGATATGGGTCAGGGTCCGTTCAGCAGTCTTATCACAGTTGAAAAGAAGCTGTTCCCAAATCCGGCCATACGAGTCTTCTAGCTCCTGAGCCTTCTCCTAGAGGGAAGAGGGACGAAAAGTGTGTTGGCTGGGTGGGCCGTGTCCTTGATTATCCTGGCAGCACTGCTCCGACAGCGTGCGGTGTAAAGTCCAAGGACCGAAGATTGGTGTGTGTGATGTGCTGCGCCATGTTCACGATCTTCTGCAGCTTCTTCCAGTCTTGGACAGGGCAACTTCCATACCAGGTTGTGATGCACCCTAGAAGACTGCTTTCTACAGTGCATCTATAAAAATTAGTGAGGGTTTTAGGGGACAAGCCAAATTTCTTTAGCTTTCTCAGGAAGTAAAGGCGCTGGTGGGCCTTCTTGGCAGTGGACTCTGCTTGGTTGGACCAAGTCAATAAATATAAAGACATAAAATGTTCATATACGTAGATTGATTATAGGTCCATAAAATGACCAAGGCATAGGAATGTCTGTGCATAAGGTGACTGACAGGAAATGACAAAGTAGTGGTGGGTCGGTGAGTGGATGGAGGTGTTGATCAGCCGTACTGCTTGGGAAAAGTAACTGTTTCTGTGTCTAGTGGTCTTGTGAATGCTACTTAACCTCCCTCCTGATGGGAGTGTGGCAAACAGTCCATGAGCAGGGTGGATGAGATACTTCATGATGCTACTGGCCCTTTTCCAGCACCTTTCTGTATACACTGTATGTCCTTGATGGTCGATAGGCTGGTGCTGGTGACGCATTAAGTAGTTTTGACTATCCCTTATCGAGGTCTCCTGTCCACCACAGTGCATTACATACATTACAAATCTCTGAATGACTGGGAACTTAATTCAGAATTTGAACTAAATTTTCATAAGCCTTAGAGATTTCCCTGATGAAACCATCAATTTGTACCCATTGCCATTTGTTATAAAAACATTTAAAATTGGTTGTACATTTTAAATTATTTAGTTGACATCTCACTCGTGAGTATTCCAGTACACATAAGCTATAAATACTTGCACATTTATCAAGTTTTGTTTGAGCTACTGTGAATAATATGAAGATGGTTATTTATTGTTGCTTATTGCATTACTTTCCTTTTATTTCCTGAAGTATATCAAGAGCAATGACTATACATGTAAGTAAATTCACATCACTAAACTTATGAAACTGGTATATGCATTGGGCAACAAACCACCACTGTATATTTAAAATCAACACTTTCATGCTTTCCCCTTTATATCCAAACTAAAAGTTCCACAAAATCAACAACGAATTAGTTTTGCCAGTACAACAAAAACTTCAGTTATCATGTTTTTATCATATTGTGTTTAGTTTTGTGCTGCATTGGATCCAGATATAACAATTATTTCATTATCCTTTACACTTGTGTACTGAAAATAACATTCAACAGTAATGATTCCTGAATCTTGAAAAGCATGTAACTTTATTTCTAGAATTAAGATATTTGGAATCAGAATCTGAATCAGGTTAATAGTACTGACATATGTCATAAAATTTGTTGTTTTACAGCAACATTATTCTTCAAAGAACACAATGAAAACACTGCTTATAATATAAATGACTAATTGTGAGAGTTGCAAGTTTCACACATTTCTGAAATTTACATTCTGACATGAATAAATTTTATGGGACATGATTATCTCAGGCAAGGCCATCATTTTTGTAGGGGAAAGTTGAAAGGGTAAGGACTTTATTCTCTAGAAAGTAGGAGAACGAGTGCAGATTTGATAGAGGTGTGCAAAATTATGAGAGGTATAGATAGGGTTAGAGCGAGCAGGCTGTTTCCAGTGAGGTTGGGTGAGACTAAAAGTAGAGGTCATGCATTAAGAGTGAAAGATGAAATGTTTAAAGGGAACATGAGGGTAACCTCTTCACTCGGAGGGTGGTGAGAGTGTGGAACAAGCTGCCAGTGGAAGTGGTGGAAGCAGGTTTGATTTCAATATTTAAGATAAATTTGGACAGGCACATAGATGGGAGGGGTATGGAGGGCTACTCTTTGGGTTCAGGCCGGATGATAGATTGGCATGGACAAGATGGGACAAAGGGTCTTTTTTTGTGCCGTAGTTCTCTATGACTCTATTTATTGCCCATTCGTAAGTGACCTTGAGATGATGATAGTGAACCACCATCACAAACCACTCCGGTGCCTTATAGTGAAGAGAGTCTCCTGGAACAATTAGTGAGCCATTTTGGGGATTAAAACCGGTGACAAGGAACAGTTATTTATTTCTGAGTCAGGATAATATGAGACTTGGAGTGAATGTGCAGTTGGTGATGATCCAAATTTCCTGCTGTCACTGCACTTTTGATGGTGCATGTTATGAGTTTGACAGGTACTATTAGAGTCACCCAAGGAAGTATCTGTAAATCTATCAACACACACTCAGTGTTTTAGGAACAGCTTCATCCCCTCTGCCATTAGATTTCTGAATGGACAGTGAACCAACCCTTGAATACTACCTCACTATTTTATGCTCTTTTTGCACTAATTATTTTTATATATATATTTCTTCTTGTAATTTATAATATTTTTATACATTGCATTGTACTGCTGCCACAAAACAAGATATTTCACGACATATGTCAGTGATATTAAACCTGATTCTGATTCCATTGAGTAATGTAATGATGGTGAGGAGAATCAATGTTTAGGCTGGTGTATTATGTACTGATAAAGTGAGCTGACTTGCTCTGGTGTAATGTTTCTGGATATTGATGGTGCAATGCTTATTTGCCAAGTGGAGAACATTCTATAAGAGTCTTGAATGGGACACATTTTTCACAAAGAGCACCACTGACTAGATACGTTTCAAATATTCTTCCTTCTTAGCATACAAAGTACTTTCATAGCCTTTTGACTTCATGAGATTTACTTGTATCATTTACATGAAAAATAACAAGTTTATCATGTTATATCTGGGTCTCACAGATATTTCCACATACATTTAAGACATGAGGAAATTAACAAAATATGCCCTTACAATCATTGTATTAACAAAAAATTTATGAAGTTCCACAATTGATTATCTTCCTTCTTTGAATAAAGAAGATAAGAAAGTTCCCATGATTGATCCTTTATCTGTGCCAAGATATCCAATATCAAATGATGAAGGCCAATTAACTAAACCTGGGCCTTTGTACCTCCCTCTGCAACTGGATTGCCAACTTCCTCGTTGGCAGACCATGATCATTGTGAGAAGGTAATAACATCCATGCTGACTTTCAACATAGTGCACCTCAAGGATGTGTGCTTGGCCCACTGTTCTACTCTCTCTACACTTATTACTGGTGTGGCTATGTAGCTTAAACAGTGTTTATTAATTTTCTGATGACACCACTGTTATTGGTAGAATCGCAGATGGTGATGAAGAAGCTTCCAGGAGTGAGTTAAGATTGTCAGGCTGAGTGGAGTTGCAACGACAACCTTGCACTCAGTGTCAGTAAGACAAAGAACATGACTTTGGACTTCAGGAAAGGAAGGTTGGGAGAACACACACCAATCCTCATTGAGTGGTCAGCAGTGGAAAGGGTGAGTAGCTTTAAGTTCCTTGGTGTCAACATCTCAGAGGGTCTATCCTGGGCCCAGTACAGAGTGATTGTACCAGTGGCTTAACTTCATTAGCACTTTGAGGAGATTTGGTATGTCACCAAAGACTCTTGCACATTTATGTAGATGTTTGTTGAACGGCTTTCTGACTGGTTCCATCACAGCCCAATATGGAGCTCTAATGCACAGGATCACAAGAGGCTGCAGAAAGGTGTAGACACAGCCAGCTCCAGAAATGGCATAATCCTCCCCACCATCAGGGACATCTGAAGACAGACGTGAGAAGGCAGAGAGGAACGTCTGGAGAGATTTCTGAAATGCCCCGTTCGCTGCTGCTGCTACTGTGCGATCGAGAGTCTCTGGAGGTAAGGCCCCAAAATCCCCAACTTTGCCTGCTGCTGGCGACCGAGGCTGAGGTCGAAGCGTTCGGCAGACATGGTGCTCGGTACACGGTGTCGGAGGGCTGGTCGGAGGCTCGAAGTTTTCGGACGACTCAGAGTCGGACTGTGGTCGGGCATGGCAGGGAGAGTTTTCTTCCTTCTCCCGTCTGTGTGAGATGTGGGACTTTCGAGAGACTTTGAACTTTTTAACTGTGCCATGGCCTGTTCTTCTTCAATTTATGATATTGTTGCACTGTTGTAACTATATGTTATAATTATGTGGTTTTTGATAGTTTTTCAGTCTTGGTCTGTCCTGTGTTTCTGTGATATCACAGCGGAGGAATATTGTATCATTTCTTAATGCATGCATTACTAAATGACAATAAAAGAGGATTGCGTGTCCTCATAATCTAATCTAATCTTCACGAGGTGGTGCGTTAAGGAGGTGGCATCCATCTCTACGGGCCCTTGCCATCCAAGACATACCCTCTTCTTGTTACTACCATTGCAGAGCTAGAAAGGGAGCCTGAAGAACTACACTCACTAATTTAGGAATAGCTTCTTCCCCTCCACATCAGACTTATGAATGGTCCTTGAACACTACCCCTTATTCCTACTTTTTTTTCACTATTTATTCTTATAATTACAGATTTTTATGGCATTACACAGTAATGCTGCCAGAAAACAAAATCTTATAGGCATCCGTTAGTCTCATGAGACCATGGATTTGCGCCTTGGAAGGTTTCCAGGGCGCAGGCCTGGGCAAGGTTGTATGGAAGACCAGCAGTTGCCCATGTTGCAAGTCTCCCCTCTCCATGCCACCGATGTTGTCCAAGGGAAGGGCATTAGGACCCATACAGCTTGGCACCAGTGTCGTCACAAAGCAATGTGCGGTTAAGTGCCTTGCTCAAGGACACATACGCTGCCTCAGCCAACGCTCGAACTAGCGACCTTCAGATCACTAGACGAATGCCTTAACCACTTGGCCATGCGCCAACACAGAATTATCACATCATATAAGAACAAAAATCATATCATACCATCTTCCAGTCAAGATGGCACCTGTGTGCAATGTTCCCACAGTCCACAACTTCTGGAGAGACCATGAAACCATATATTTCGCTTCTTGTATGTCCTTTACATTTGTTTTTCATCTCAGAAACAGAATCAGGTTTATTATCACCGGCATGTGATGTGAAATTTGTTAATTTAGCAGCAGCAGTTCAATGCAATACATAATCTAGCGGAGAAAAAATAAAAATAATAATAAACAAAATAATAATAATAATAAACAAGTAAATCAATTACATATATCGAATAGATTAAAAATAACGTGCAAAAACAGAAATTCTGTATATTTTTTAAATAGTGAGATAGTGTCCAAAGATTCAATGTCCATTCAGGAATCGGATGGTGGAGGGGAAGAAGCTGTTCCTGAATTGCTGAGTGTGTGCCTTCAGGCTTCTGTACCTCCTACCTGGTGGTACCATCTTGAATGTGATTCTAGAACTGTTGGAGCCTGTGACTTGAAGTTTGGAGATCATTTGGATGCTCCAGCACTCTGCAGCCTTCGAGAGGATTCCAGGAGGCAGAGGCAGCGTGTGCAAACCTAGTGGCGAGAAGGCTGTGGTGGGCGCAAGCCCATGTTCGACTCTTTTTCACCGATTAAAGCTTCCATTGTTCACTGATTGAGTGATAGAGAAGACTGAAACATTGAGGCAAATACAGAAGGTGACCGCTAGCTGCCAAGCTTTTCAATTGCTGGTGGGATCACTCAGGCTGCCGCTTTGCCCAAAGGATTTTATCCAGGTTTTCCGCGTTTTGGATATTGACTTGGACTATGGATTTTTTTACAAACTTACAGTTTTTCATAATCTGTATTTTTCACTGATCTTTCTTGTGCGGGTGAGGGGGATCTGGGGTTAACATGCCTATTTCATTTCTGTTTTATTTTGTGCTAGGCAGGGGGAGTTTGGGGGGGGGTGATGATCATGTTGCCATTCCTTTCTTTCTTGGATTATGGCTATCTGAAGAAGAAGAATTTCAGAGTTGTATACTGAGATACAAAATGAACCTTTGAACCTTTGATATACCAGTGGTAATAAATCTGATTCTGACTGACACAGCACACTAACAGGCTCTTCAGCCCACAGTGTCCCTGCTGGGCAGTGAGTACCTAAATATACCAAACCTATTCAAAATAGTTCGAAGTTCAAAAGTAAATTTATTATCAAAGTACGTATATGTCACCATATGCAACCCTGAGATTCATTGACTTGCAGGCATACTCAATAAATCCATAGTGTAGGAGCCACGTGTCTAATTTATGTCTGTATTGTATTTTGTATTGTGCGCTCATATGGGTAATTTGTCATGTGGGTTGGGGTGTGGTAGAAGTGAAGAGAATAGTTACATATTCATGCTTTGTCTTTAGTCTGGTTAGAGCAGGGGGTTGGTTGGGGGAATTATTTATTTTGGTTGAACACTTGGTTTAGCAACGTTTAACGCTAATGTTTAAGTACGTTTGAATATACTAAGACTGATTATTTCATTATATCGCTGGTTTTAGTTTCATTAGTTTTTTATTGTTACAAAACAGTTTGTTTTGTTGGCTTCTTAATAAAGGGTCCTGATGCCCGTCCCTTGGACAACATTGGTGACGTGGAGAGGGGAGTCTTGCAGCATGGACAACTGCCGGTCTTCCATACAACCTTGCCCAGGTCTGCACCCTGGAAACCTTCCAAGGCGCAAATCCATGCTCTCATCAGACTAACGGCTGCCTATAATAAAGGGTCGGACATACTTTCTTCGACTTAGAACCTCGTTTCTTTGGAGTGAGTCATACAGTGTCAACTCCCCGTGCTTAGTTTCTGAGTGGCTTTGCTTTGTTTTACGGTAACCGTTACACATTGAATAAAAACCATAACAGAATCAGTGAAAGTCTGCACCAGTTTGGGTGTTCAGCCAATGTGCAAAATTCAACAGACTGTTCAAATACAAAAAGAAAAAAATAAAATAAATAAACAATAAATATCAAGAATATGAGATGTAGAGTCCTTGAAAGTGAGTCCATAGGTTCTGGGAACAGTTCAGTGATGGGGCACGTGGAGTTCAGTGAAGTTACTGCCTTTGGTCCAAGAGCCTGATGGTTGAGGGGTGTTAACTGTCTCTGAACCTGCAGGCATGAACTCTGAGCCCCCAGTACCTTCTTCCTGGTGGCATTAGTGAAAGAGAGCACTGGGTGGTGGGGGGGGGGGGGCAATCCCTTATAATGGATGCTGGTTTCCTGCGACAGTGTTTCATGTAGATGTGCTCAATGGTGGGGAGGGCTTTACCACTGATGGACTGGGCTGTATCTATTACTTTATGTAGCATTTTCTGTTCAAGGACATCGGCTGTGAATGGAACCAGGCTGTGTTACAGCCAGTCAATACACTCTCCACCACACATTTATAGAAGTTTGTCAAAGTTTTAGATGACATGCCGAATCTTCACAAACCTCAAAGAAAGTAAAGGCACTGCCATGATTTCTTTGTAATTGCACTTACATGCTGGTTCCAGGGCAGGTCCTAAGAAATCATAGCAGGGAGGAATTTAAAGTTGACGACCCTCTCCACTTCTGATGCTCCGATGAGGACTGGCTCGTGGATCTCTGGCTTCCTCAATAATCAGCTCCTTGGTCTTGCTGACACTGAGTGACAGGTTGTTGTTGTGACACCACTCAGCCAGATTTTCAATCTCCCTCCTATATGCTGATTTATCACCACCTTTGATTTGGCCTACAGCAGGGGTGTCATCAGCAAACTTGAACATGGCTTTGGAGTTCCCAGGCACTCTTCCCTTCCTCTCCTTCGCCACGGTGTTTCAAGTACTCAACTAATGCTATGGGAATTTCTCCCTCCATGACACCCTGAAGCAGTGGTTTCAGGCAATATCCGCAAATTTCCAATCTCTTAAACCTATGCCCTCTGGGCATAACACATCTGCCAAGAAGAAAAGTTTGAACAGATTGGTAAATTCTCCCCTTCATGTCCTCAGCTCTCAAGGAAACAGACAAGTCAACTCATACTGTCATAGTTGAAACATTCTATCCCAGGCCACATTTACTTATTTAATGAGATAGAGCACCGGGTAGGCCCTCTAGCCCTTTGAGCCATACCACAAAGCAACACCCAATTTAACCCTAGCCTAGTTATGGGACAACTTACAATGACCAATTGGCCGACCAACTGGTACATCTTTGGACAGTGGGAGGAAACTGAAGCACACGGAGGAAACAGCACAGGGAGAACGTACAATCTCTTCATGTAATGACCAGAACAGGCCAAGAACTGAAGATTGGAGCCCGGCATCTGCGAGTCCGGCACCAAGCACTTGAAGCTCACGGGCACCCTGTCCTGGGGTTCGAGGCCCACCTGTGTGTGTGGGGGGAAGTGAATGGGTGGGAGGGTGGAAAAGGGGGCTTGTTTTGCTGTTGTTATAGCTGCTGCCTGTGCAGTTTGGCTGAACATTGTGGCATTCTATTTTAGCACTAGATTTGTGGCATTACTGCGATTTGCTCCACCCCAACATACTTTGGTGTGTTGGTTGTTAATGCAAATGAAGCATTTCACTGTATGTTTTGATGTACATTTGACACTGTTCCCCAGATGTGGCCTAACTAATATTTTATATCTATTACCTCACTCTTATATTTTATGCCCTGTTTTATGAAGACAATATCCCGAAAGTCTTTTTAACACCCATTTCTGCTGTTGCTTTCAGGGATCCTAGAATGTGTACACTAAGGACATCTATTATTTCCCAGCTTTCGACCATGTAGTACATCCAAGGTTCATGAATCCCTCCCAAAGTTCACCCCCTCAGAGTTTTTCAGGGTAATATTTTATCTGCCATTGCTTAGTCCATCCTACCAATTTAACAGTATTGTTCTTTAGCTATAGGTCGACCACCACACTATCAGCACCACCACATATTTCCGTGGCCTCCACCAAATTATTAATCATACCCCCTACGTCCACAAGCTGCAATTAGCTTCATTGCCCTTCGGTTAGGGAGGCGAAGGTTCCAGGGCACTTCCTTCTGATCATAATCCGGTGACTACCCCCTGCTGGTTCTGTACATCTGCACTTTGGTTACGGACAATATCGTATTCAACTACGCGGCCTCAGTGATCAAATAACCTGCTGACACCTGCTCTCAGCTCTCCTACCGCTGAGCAATCCCCCCCTCGGAAGGAGATGGAAGCTTGGTGGCAGAGAATAAGTCAAAGAGGTTAGAGTCAAGGGAATTTAAAAAAATGCAATTCATTTTAAAGACGAACAGGGGTTTTGCTCAATTAATGGCAACAGAGTGTATAGAATTGTGAAGAATATACAACACACAACACACATTACATCCATACAATGTGGTTATTCACACTCCACTTCTCTGTTTGGCTCAGCCAGTCACTGTCATAGTGGAAAGCACACTGCTCTTAAACTAAAGAGCTTTCAAATCGTGCAGTCAAAATCAGAGCTGATTCTGATGCTGTTTGTAGTCAAACCAAGGGAAATACACCGTAAACTCACTGCCATAACAGAAAGTAATTTCAACAAAGAATTTTTTTTTTGAGAAGTCTAAAAAAATGCAAGCTCTAAGCTTTAAATGAGGGCAAGTACTTAGTATTCCCTAAATAATTCTTCAGAAATAAATGGTGATTAGATTAAGATATGAGAAAATATAAAAATGTCATTATCAAATAACAGTCTTATTTTTACCTAAACAGTTGAGGTATTTTTCCACTGTGTGATACTATTACTTAAACCCAACCACTGTAATTTAGCAAATTAAAATAGTTCACAAGGTTGGATTTCTTTAATAAGCTGTGGTTATTAGTAGTAGAGGAGCAAATCTCACAAGACCCAGCATGTCTAAGACACCCTTTTACATTCAAGCAGTCCAAACCGCTGTCAACATCATTAAGTGTTATTCTGAAGTCAATCCATTCAATTAACATTTTTCTTTATGGTGTAATCAACCAAAACTTTTAAGATTGCCACATCAAAGATTTGTTTTGGAGCCTGTGCTCCCAAATGGCTCTCTGATCTTTCCTATAAAAATGACATACCCTCTATAATTAATTTTGTTGTGAAATGGATGTATTGTAGCACTTAACAATGCTGTTGCTTTGTCAACTGTTCTACAGGGTATACACTGAGGTATCAACAGGGAAAAAAATCCTTTAACGTCAATACTGGTGATAGAGAGGGTGGAAGTTGATTAGGATGGGGGGCTGGGGTTGATTCAGCAGTGTCAGAGTACAAAAGACAGACTTGTCTTTTGTTTATACAACAGCCCATCCCAAGGTTACCCTTGTGTTAATTCACCATAAGATTCAAGATTGTTTAATGTCATTTCCGGTACACAACTGTAAAGGAGAACAAAATCATTTGTTGTTCCAGATCCCATGCAGTACAAAAAGAACACAATAAGATAAAGAACACAATAGTACAAAAACACAATAAGTATAAATGTATTAAGTAGCTTATATACATGGATTGGTTGTATGTGCCGCTAGGTACAGGAGTTCTGTACCTAAGACGATTCTGACGGGAAATGTTGAAGTAGCAGTGAGTGGGGGTGTAGCGGGGTAGATTAGTGGGTGGAGGTGTTGATCAGCCTTACTGCTTGGGAACAGAGACAGGTTTTGAGCCTAGTGGTCCTGGCATGGATGCTACCCGGAAAATACTCTTTACCATTATGCAAGGCACACCAGGGTGAAACGGCAAAACAACATTCCGCCCAAGCCTGTACGTACTTAAGAACAAAATATGACATAACCTATCAATAATAAACACGCAGTGAGATGCCTGCCATCTGTACTTACTTAACTAGCACAGGATGTCACCTATTGCCAACATCCTAACTACTTTATAAAGACTGTCAGAGAAAAATATACAGATATATTCCAAGCAAAATAAATCCAAGCCCTGCTGTACAAGACTCAAGATTGCTTATTGTCATTCTTCAGTACAAGGTAACTAAAGCTAGTTACAAACAGTTCCTGTAATAAGGGTATTTTAAAGGGCTCATTATAATCATGCATCACAAAATTGCCTTCGGATTTTTTTTAAAAGCACAATTATTTTTGCATTATAGTAAAATGAAGTAGTTACAAATGGAATGGATCTTTTCTCTGGAACGTTAAGGTTTATCAGGTTAATACTTTCCAAAAATTTACATTAACCTAATTTTCAAACGGCGCCTTTTCCCACCATCAGCACTAAAGTGTGTAATGATCCAAAATAGAATGTATTAAGCTTTTAGAATAACTTCATGGTATCAATTTTGGACATGCACTTTTTTTTATGATGTACTATTATTTGTAATTTGAGCTATGATTTATACCAAGCTTACATTTTATCGTTAAGAAGTGTTTTGGAATATTTTAACCAATTAACATTGTTATAACATCATTTAAATGGCTTTGCAAATTAATTTCATAGTAAATTAGTTTGGAAATTGCTCTAATTGTTACGCTAGAAGATGTCCCCTACATCTTGTCTGGAAAAAGATTTTTTTTGTCTAGTGCCATTATGTGTCATCTTGGCTGAGATTTCTGCCTACCAGGGGCATTTAAACTGTGCAGCGGGAACAACAGTAAGGATTAACTAGAGCTGTTTCTCAGGCTTTGAGAACTACAGTAAATCTTCAAACAATTTATCCAAACAAAACCCAATGTGTGGAAAAAGACAGTGGAAACAGATGAATAAGCAACATCAATTACCAGGGGTTTGACCTTCGTGGCCCACACCAAGGCATGGATTTCACACCAAATCGGTGCAGATTGAAGTTGACATGCCTGCAGTGAAAACACTGGCCCTCACAAGGCTCCTCTCTGCAATCACACAGCTAGGCGAGGGGCCTGCTAGCAGGCTGGGTGAATAAGAAATCACGCATAATGCGCCTGGGTTTATTTTAAAGTGAACAAAATGGCTCAATTTGAGCACTTAGTCTGCAGAAATTGACCAGTCTGAGATACAAGAAGAACACCCGACAGGACAGCAGGAACTGCCTGCAGATAACTACACTGGAAGGATGTACAATGGCTGCCTTTCATTGAGTTTTATTGATTCTAACCCCACCTCTATCACCTCTTATTTACATTAATTAGTCTAATTTGAAAACAGCAATGAGGACCCCTTTCAATATTGAACATTGCAGTCTTATATACTCTGTTAGCAAAATCTCCAACGATGGCAATTCCCATTTGGACAGGACCACGCATTGCAATAAAAAATCAATCCAATGTCCATCTTAGAGCAGGGGTTCCCAACCTGGGGTTCACAAACTACTTGCTTAATGGTATTGGTCCATGGCGTCAATGATATCAGCAGTTTTTATGACATATCTAAGACCATGCTCAGGTTGGAATTAGCAGTTGTTTGCGGAGCCACTCCATCACCGAAGGCCAGCACTTCCCACCTGTGGCATGCTGCTTGCACTCGTCATCGAACTCTGTGCGAGGCACACGCCTACTGTTTGTGGGTTTCAGCTGAGAATCAGAATCAGGCTTGTTGTGACTGACAAACGTTGTGAAATTTGTTGTTTTGCGACAGCAATACATAAAAAAGTACTGTAAGTTACAGGATAAATGTGTATGTGTTCACTTGGCTAATGAGGAAAGGTTGGACAGAGTGGGAGAGGGCTTGATTGAAATGGTCTCAATGGGGTTGTTGTGGAGATAATGTTTCATCTTGGAGGAGGATCTAGAACCAGGACTCAAAGTTTAAAAATAAGCACTAGCCCATTTAGAACATAGTTCATGTGTAGAACCCAAGTACAGGCTCATCAGTCCAACTAATGTAGTTAGTGATAGCTATTCCCTTCTGCCTGCACAGGGCCTGCATCCCTCATTTTTCTGCATATTCATGTGCCTATTCAGGAACCTCTTAAATGCCTCGATTGTATCTGCCTCCACCTCCACCAGTAGCAGCTCACTCCAGCACTCACCACTCTCTGCCGTTCTCCTCTGAACACTTACCCTATCATCCTAAATGCATCCCCGTTAGTATTAGGTGCTTCAACCTGGGAAGCGGATACTAGCTTTCTACTCCATCTATAACTCTCATAATTTCACAAACTTCAGTCAGGTATCCCCTCAGCCTCTCCACTGTGGAAAGATAACCCAAGTTTGTCCAGCCTCTCTTTATAGCACATGCAACTTTATCCAGGCAGGATCCTGGTATATCCCTTCTATGTCCTCTCCATAGCTTCCTCATGCCTCCCTTAATGAGACATCTATAGGATTGAATGTAATTCTCCAGATGCAGCCCAACTCAAGTTTTATAAACCTTCAACAAAATTCTTGAACTCAGTGCCTCAACTCAGAACGGCAAGCATAAGTCATAGATGCAGAAATTGCAGAAATGGGCCATTCAGCCCATTGAGTCTGCTGTACTTTTCCATCATGTCTGATTTATTATCTCTCACAACGCTGTTCTTCTGCCTTTATTTTTATTTTGTGATGCAATGCAGAATAGGCCCTTCTGGCCTCTTCTCCCCATAACGTTTGATGGCCTTATTAATCAAGAATCCTTCAACCTCCACTATAAATATTCTCAATAACTTGGCCTCCACGACCATCTGTGGCAATGAATTCCACAGATTTACCACCCTCTGGCTAAAGAAGTTCATCATCATCTCTGTTCCAAAGAGACGTCCTTCTATTTTGGGGCTGTGTCCTCTGCTCCAAGACTCCTCCACTATAGGGAATGTCCTCTCCATATCACTCGACCTAAGCCTTTCAATATCCGATAGGTTTCAATGAGATGCCCCCTCACTTTAGCATGCAATAAGCATTCTTTTCCACCCCATCAGTTTGTGCAGCTACCTTCAGGCAAATAAAAGGGATTGTTTTCAGATCCTTCTGGCACTTGAGACAAGAATACAGAAATATGAAAAATCTCTTTTTCTTCTCAGATGCTTGTGTGTTTTTGGAGCCTTTTTCCTCATAGGAAGCAAAACATTTTTAATACTTTTAAGGCCATGGTGGTCAGATTCTCAATATTCAACAGGCAAAAGATCACAGTGGGTAGACTGGAACACAGAGTCGAGCTTACCATCAGATGAGAAACAATCTTATGAAATCGTAGAGCAGGCTTGAGAGGCCGAGTGGCCTACTCTTACTCATAAGTCATATGTCCATCATGTAAGGTTAGCAACACAGCACAGTTCCTGAGGAGAATGAGGTGCTGAAGATTCCCCAACCCTATTCTGACAACCTTCTACAGGAGCTCCATCGGGAGTGTCATGTCTGGCTGCATCATTGTAGGTCCGGAAGTTGTACGACATTGAACCACAAGACCCAACATGGGCCAGTAAAATCTGCTGGGTAGATTACCAAGGTCTCCCTTCCTCTCCTATTTATGACATTTATCAGGAGTGTTGCATATGAAGAGCCCAAGGCATTGTTGAGGGGCCCTACCGTCCATCCAACAATCCTTTTAACCCACTACCATCAGGAAGGAGATACAGAAGAATCAGGACTAGGACTGCCAGACTGGGTAACAGCTTCTTCCCTCGGGCTGTGAGACTAATGAATATTCTGCCACCACCGTAGTCTCGTTACTAGGTCAACGAGTTGTTTACTCTTTACTGTCCTGTCTACTGTTTACCTGTGCTGCGCACTACATGCATTGTGAATTATATTTTATTTTAAAGGATTTGAATAGAAGAATAAAGACGCTTTGCTCCAATTATATTGGTCTCTGCGAGACAGCATCTGGAATATTGTGTATTGTCTTTTCTCCTGCCTAGGAAATGACACGCCTGTGATGGAAGGAGTGCAATAAGTGTTCATCAGATTGATTCCTGAGATGGCAGGTTTGCAGTACAAGGAGGGATTAAGCAGACTAGGCCTGCATTCTCTTGGGTTTCGAAGAATGAACATGTTTTTGTTGAAATGTACGGAATTTTAAGGGACTTGTCAAGAAAGATGAGGATTTGATGTTCCCCCAGGCTGGGGTGTCTCGAAAAAAGGGCATTAAAATAAGCACTTGGCCATCCAAGACAAAAAGGTGGAGAAATTTCTTTTCTCAGAAAGTGGTGAATCTTTGATATTCTTTACCCAGGAGAGTTGTGGAGGCTCAGTCGCTGACTATATTCAAGAGCAAGATAGATAGATTTGTTTGGATATTAAGAGAGTCAGGGGATATGAGGTTAGTACAGGGAAGAAATGCTGAGGTAAAAGATCAGCCATGATGCCAGTGAATTGTTGAGGAAGCACCAGTGGCCAAATGGCCTACTACCGCTTATATTTTCTCATGTCTATGCTTTTCATCATATAATTTCCTCCATCAGAATCTCTCGTCATCTCTGTTTCAAGAATAATCTCAGCTTCGTCATCCTTGAATCACACACCAGTCTTCACTGAGGGGTCAGCAGCTTCAACTTCCTGGGTGTCAACATCTCTGGAGATCTATCCTGAGCCCAACATATTGATACAATTATGAAGAAGGCACGCCAGCAGCTATATATCATTAGGAGTCTGATGTGTCACCAAAGACTCAGGCAAATATCACTGCAAGTTTCAACAAATTTCACAACGTGTGCCGGTGAACATCTGAAGCAAGTTCCTACACATGGAGAACATTCTAACTGGTTGCGTCACTGTCTGGTATGGAGGGGCCCATGCACAGGATCGGAAAAGGCTGCAGAGGGCTGTAAACTCAGCCAGCTCCATCAAGGGCATTAGCCTCCCCAGCATTCTGATTCTGATTCTGTTAATATGCCGAGTCCTGATTCATTTTTGGAACTTCTTTCTGCATAGAAACATAGAAACATAGAAAATAGGTGCAGGAGTAGGCCATTCAGCCCTTCGAGCCTGCACTGCCATTCAGTATGATCATGGCTGATCATCCAACTCAGAACCCTGTACCTGTCTTCTCTCCATACCCCCTGATCCCTTTAACCACAAGGGCCATATCTAACTCCCTCTTAAATATAGCCAATGAACTGGCCTCAACTGTTTCCTGTGGCAGAGAATTCCACAGATTCACCACTCTCTGTGTGAAGAAGTTTTTCTTAATCTCGGTCCTAAAAGGCTTCCCCTTTATCCTCAAGCTGTGACCCCTCGTTCTGGACTTCCCCAACGTCGGGAACAATCTTCCTGCATCTAGCCTGTCCAATCCCTTTAGGATTTTATGCGTTTCAATCAGATCCCCCCTCAATCTTCTAAATTCCAATGAGTATAAGCCTAGTTCATCCAGTCTTTCATCATATGAAAGTCCTGCCATCCCAGGAATCAATCTGGCGAACCTTCTTTGTACTCCCTCTATGGCAAGGATGTCTTTCCTCAGATTAGGGGACCAAAACTGCACACAATGCTCCAGGTGTGGTCTCACCAAGGCCTTGTAAAACTGCAGTAGTACCTCCCTGCTCCTGTACTCGAATCCTCTTGCTATAAATGCCAGCATACCATTCGCCTTTTTCACCGCCTGCTGTACCTGCATGCTCACTTTCAATGACTGGTGTATAATGACACCCAGGTCTCGTTGCACCTCCCCTTTTCCTAATCGGCCACCATTCAGATAATAATCTGTTTTCCTATTTTTGCCACTAAAGTGGATAACTTCACATTTATCCACAACTAGTCTTCCTCATGTGCAGCATCTAGGACTAGACATGAAACTTGGTTGTGGGTGAATTAACTTTTTAAATTTAGCACAATGCAAGGGCACAATAAATTAGGAGCAAGAGTAGGTCAGCACTTCAAGTCTGCCTTGCCATTTAGTATGATCATGTCTGATTTGTGCTGACCTCAACTCTTCTATGCCATTTCCCCATATCTCCCTATTGCATGATCTCCACATTACCACAGCCTCAGAATAAAAGGATGTCCATTTAGAAGATTCAAGATTCAAGATTCAAAAAAAACTTTATTGTCATTCTGACCGTACATCAGCTCTGCAGGGCAGAATGAGACAGCGTTTCTCAGGGGCAGTGCAATCATAACATAACAAACGCAACACTAAATAATAAACATAACAATAAATAGTAAAACACAACAGCCACATGTCAGTTAAAATCAAGTTATAAGTGTCTAGTGCAAGTTAAAAGTGTCCAAAGCAGAGTCAGGTAGAGCAGCTATTTAGCAGTCTGACTGCTTGTGGGATGAAGCTGTTTAGTAGCCTTGTGGTTTTAGTTTTGATGCTCCTGTAATGTTTGCCTGATGACAGAAGAACAAACAGTTCATGGAGAGGGTGTGAGGGGTCTTTAATGATGTACCGTGTCTTCTGGAGGCATCAACTCTGAAAGAAGTCTTGGACAGAAGGTAGGGAGACCCCAATAACCTTCTCTGCCCCCCTAACCACCCTCTGAAAGGCTTTTTTGTCAACAGCACTGCAGCTGGAGCACCAGGTTGTGATGCAAAAGGTCAGCACACTCTCAACCACGCCTCTGCAGAATGTAGCTAAAATGTTAATGGGGAGTGATGCTTGTTTAAGCTTCCTCATAAAGTGCAATCTCTGCTGGGCCTGTTTCACAATCCCGGTGGTGTTCCTGGTGTCAGATCTGCACCCCAAGGAACTTGATGTTTTCCACTCTCTCCACTGTGGAGCCGCTGATGCTGAGGGGTGTGTGCTCAGGTTGAGACCGTCGTGAGATCGACGATCATCTCCTTGGTTTTGGTGACATTAAGCATCAAGTTGTTATACCTGCACCAGCTCTCTAGGTGTTTGAGCTCCTCCCTGTACACTGTTTCATCATTTTTGCTGATGAGCCCCACCACTGTAGTATCATCTGCAAATTTAATGATCAGGTTCTCCTTGAATCTTCTCTTGAATGGAGATGAGGAGGAATTTCTTCAGCACAAGCATAGTGAATCTGTGGAATTCATTGCCACAGGCAGCCTTGGAGGGCAGGTCATTGGGTATATTTAAGACAGAGGTTGATAGAGCCTTGGTTAGTCTGGGCATGAAGCGATACAAGGAGAAGGCAGGAGACTGGAGCTGGAAATGGATCAGCCATGATGAAATGGCAGAACAGACTCAATCGGCCAAATGGCCTCCTTCTGCTCCTATATCTTATAATGCTAAAGACTTCTATTGATTCAGCTGCATTCAGTATTCCAGCTGAATTTACTGGAAGAACGCAGAGCAGCTTTTGTGGGAGGAAAGGAAATGGCAACATTTCAATTAAAATTCCTGCTGTGTTTTAGAAGGCATGGTAGTGTATCGGTTAGCTTAGCGTTAGTACAATGTCAGTGACACAAGTTCAATTCTACCACTATCTGTAAGGAGTTTGTACATTTTTCCTGTGACTGTGGGTTTCCACTAGGTGCTCTGGTTTCCTCCCAGATTCTAAATATGTACAGGATAATAGGTTAATTGATCACATGGGTGTAATTGGGTGACATGGGCTCATTGGGTTGGAAGTCCCTGTTATTGGCTGTATCTCTAAATAAATTAAAAAATATTCAAAATATTTGGCCCACATTCCTTCCAAACCTTATTCACGTACCTGTCCAAGTGACTTCTAAATGTTGTTAATATACCTGCCTCCACTACTTCCTCTGGCGGCTAGTTCCATACACTAAATCCTCTCTGAATGAAAAGGTGGTCCCTCAAGTTTCTACTCAATTTCTTTCCACTCACCCTAGACTTATGTCCTCTAGTTCTTGATTCTCCAACCCTGGAAAAGGACTGTGAGCACTCACTTTATCAATTCCTTATAACTTTATACCCTTCTGTTTTATCAGTTGTCATCTTCCTGCAATCCAATGAGAAAAGTCCTAACCTGCTCAACCGCTGTCCTTGACTCTCAACAGCATCCTCCTTCCAGCTGAAAGGCACCTTTCCTATAGCAGGGTGACTAAAACTGAACACAATATTCCAAATGTGCCCTCACCAAAGGCTTGTACATATGCCACGTAACAGCTGAACTTCTATACTGCTGTGACTGATGAAGGGCAGCCTGCCAAAAACCTTTCTCATGACTTGGTCTACCTGCAACACCAAAGTCATGACATAAGAAGGTTTAAATGTATCTTAAAATGGTGTTTTAGATCTATTGAATTGATGAAACACAATGATCTACTGCTTACAAGAACCATATAGTTAGTTCAAAAATGAGAGGGACCATTTGCCTCTCTGGTGTGATACCTTCCAATGCTTTTAAAGATTTTAAAGTTTACCTTTATTTGTCAGATGCACATCAAAATGTACAGTGACATGCACAGACACGAGGAACTGGGTAGATGTTGGAAATATAGAGCAATACACACAATGTGCTGAGGGAGCTCAGCAGGTTAGGCAGCACCTATGGATGGGAATAAGCAGTCAACGTTTCAGGCCAAGACCCTTCATCAGGAAATACTTGAGGAAGTATTGGGAGCAGTCCTCAGATGTCCAGCACCAAGATAACATACCACAACTTACAAACCCTAACTTGTACTGTACGTCTTTGGCATGTGGGAGGAAACCAGAGCACCCGGAGCAAACCCACATGGTTATGGGGAGAACGCACAAATTCCTCACAGACAGCATTGGGAACTGAACCTACATCGCTGGTGCTGTAACAGCATTATGCTAACCGCTGCCGCAGCTGTTAAAAGGCCTGGTGATGGTTAATGACAGAATTCCCACAGAAAGAGTGGGAATCCATGCTGGAGAACTGCCAGAAACGTTGGGCTTAAGCTGTGGCACGACGAGCAGAGGAAGAGAAAAAAATATTAGCAAAAAATAGCCCTTCCTGTTTCATCATGAAGGAGTAAGAGAGATCAATGGTGTTTTTGCAATATCAATAATATTCAGGGTTATATATTTGCCGATAGTCTTTCAACAAGGTCATTGCAGTTAGAAAGATTTTACGTGTTATTTATTCTACTTATCTTACACTTTCCAAACCATTTATTAAATTATGTCAATGAAATATTGGAGCTGTTATAACTGCATTTATAAATAGGTGTATATGTGTATACTTACTCCATTTCCCACCCAAAGGCACTGTGGCACCAAGTCCTTACAAGCCCCACTGAAAATACATTTAGCTCATTATAAACTTCTAGTAGCCAGCAATAACTTTAGTTCTTGTCAAAAATGATGAACTGCAGTACGATTAATGCAATGAACTATGATTACTGGAAAAAAATGGAACTCCATGCAGCAAGTACAGCTAAGCTCTAAAATATTAGGATCTACTATGTCACTGTACAGGGACTAGAAGCAAAATGCTGAGCACTGAGATTTATATAATTTATGCTTATTCAAAAATTGCCCGTGATACTTTTAGTGTCAGCATCACACTTGTGTTACATCCCATCACAGAAATGCATTAGATGAGATACAAGCTAAAGACAAAGCTGTTCCCATAATCCTCAATGCATTCTCAAAGATTTTGCACATTTACCCAATTAATTCCAGAACAAATATTAGATATTAATTTATTCCTCTTACCTCCTCATTAGATGTTAGCAGTTAGACTAATAGCAGAAATGGAGCATAGCTCCAAAGTAATTTTCAAATCAAATGAGATTTTTTTTCAAATTCCAAAAGTAGCATTTTTAATCTGTAAATGTTCATTTGTGCAGTAACTTCATTTGGATGGTGAAATTATTTAAATGACAAAAATCCCCCATTCTATTTCTATTAGAATTAGACAGTAACAGAAAACTCATCCCTGCCCTTCTTGACAGTCAAATTACAGAATAAAATGAAAAATGCCATTAAGCCCATAGGTTAAAAAGTGTCAAGAACACTTTAAAGAGATATCCCATTTAACTTCAATATATGCATTAAATGTCACTAATGTGTTATTTATCATGTGCAATCAGAGAAAGAAATCAAAGAAACAGTGAAGTACTCCTGCATTCAGCACCTAACATCACCCGAGAAATCAATGTTATTAATAATCAGTGATAAAGCTCATATACTTGCTCTACTATAAATCTTTTCATGATTTAAATCGAGAATGAATGATTTCCTGTGGTTAACTATCGCTCCAATTTGAAATCTAAACAGATAAAAGTTTGTCACTTGACTGACAATTGTCCTTTCTGCCACTGACAGTCCCAAGCTCGGCTGCAGGAGGAGGAGGCGAGCAACCCCATCCTGTAAAACCCAGCGCTACAGAAACACCAACAGAAGCTCCAAAGACCTCATCCCTGGAAGAAGGAGGATCTTTTAAAGACGGGCTACATCTGTGGATAACTTGAAAGACTGGCCCAGGAGAGAGGTCTCTGGCGAGCTACTGTCGGTGGCCTATGCCCCAGCAGGGATGACGTGCTTAACTGATTACAAGAGCTATTATCAACCTAATAATTTTTAACTAATTTCATACCAGTTTACCACAGTGTCAAAATAAAATCTAACGACAATTAAAAGTAAAATCAAGGTACCAAGTTTACTCAAACAACACACACAAGATGCTGGAGGAACTCAGCAGGCCAGGCGGCGTCTATGGAGAAGGAGTACAGTCGATATTTCAGGCTGAGACCCTTCCTCAGGGCTGGAGAAAAATGATGAGGGGTCAGAGTTGGAAGGTGGGGGGGGGGGAAGGGAGGAAGAAACATAAGGTGATAAGTGAAACCAGAAGGGGCGAGAGGCGGGGGGAGAGGTGGGGGGGGGGGGTGAAGTAAGGACCTGGGAAGTTGACTGGTGAAAGAGATACAGGGCTGGAAAAGAGGAAATCTGATAGGAGAGAACAGAAAGCCATGGAAGAAAGAAAAGGTGGAGGAGCACCAGAGGGAGGTGATGGCCAGGTAAGGAAATAAGGTAAGAGAGGGAAATGGGAATGGTGAATGGTGAAGGGGGGGGGGGGTGCCATTACCGAAAGTTCAAGAAATCGATGTTCATGCCATCAGGTTGGAGGCTATCCAGACGGAATATAAGGTGCAGCTCCTCCAACTTGAGTGTGGCCTCTTCACAACAGTAGAGGAGGCCATGGATTGACATGTCAAAAAGGGAATGGGAGGTGGAATTAAAATGGGTTACCACTGGGAGATCTCACTTTTTCTGGTGAGTGGAGCATATTACTCAGCGAAGCGGTCTCCCCATCACACCAATATACAGGAGGCCACACCAGGAGCACCGGATTCAGTAGATGACCCCAACAGTTTCACAGGTGAAGTATCACCTCACCTGGAAGGTCCGTCTGGGGCCCTGAATGGTAGGGAGGGAGGTGGTGTAGGGGCAGGTGTAGGACTTGTTGCGCTCGCAAGGATAAGTGCCAGGAGGGAGATCAGTGGATAAGGATGAATGGACAAGGGAGTCATATAGGGAGCGATCCCTGCGGAAACCAGGAAGTGAAGGGGAGGGAAAGATGTGCTCTGTGGTGGGATCCCATTGGAGTACTAAGTTTACTGTTATGTTTTTGGTATTGGCAACGGCATTGTCTTTGCATTACAGCTGAAAATGGACAATTACATCTCATATTGGCAGTCTGTTAAGCTTCTAAGTTCACTTACTCTACATCAAAGAAGGAAAGATGTCAGTTCTAACTTGCCAATTCACTTATTCTATGAAGTTAGTGTAAAAGGAAATATACAAAGGTGCAACAATGCTCACTTTATGTATGGATACAAACACTTCATAGATGCAAAAAAAGTTAGTTTTGATCATCAAATGCAGATGTAATCTGAGCCAAAAATGTTAGTCCTGCTATGAAATGGCCTTTCACTAAAAGTCCATATCCTCAGCTATATTTATCATATTCCTCAGTCAAATACAAATACAATCTTCAGGAGCACTTTAAATAAGAATATTTCCACATCTTATCCACCAGTATTTCATTCCAGCTACACGAATGGTCTCGATCTGAAATGTTAAGAGTTCATTTTCATTCACAGAGTCCTTGTCCTGGGTCCAACCATGTTGGGTGTCACGAAAGCTCACCAACACCTCTCCTTGCTGAGGAGGCTCAAGAAACTGAACATGTCTCTGTCAACTCTGACCAATTTTTATTGATACACTGCAGAAAGCATAATGGCTTGGTATGGAAACTGCTTTGTATGCGACCACAAGAAACTTCAGAGAGTTGTGGACATAGCTCAGCACATCATGGCAACCAACCTCCCCTCTATGGACTCAGTTTATATTTCTCAGTTCCTCAGTAAAGGAGCCAACGTAATTCAAGTTCCCATCCACCCCGGATATTAAACCCATAAGACCACAAGATTTAGGAGCAGAAGTGGGCCATTTGGCCCATCGAGTCTGCTCCGCCATTCAATCATGGGCTGATCCACTTCATCCAGACATCCCCAATCCCTTGCTTTCTCCCCATACCCTTTGATGCCCTGGCTAGTCAAGAATCTATCTATCTCTGCCTTAAATACACCCAATGACTTGACCTCCACAGCCACTCGTGGAAACAAATTCCACAGATTTATCACCCTCTGACTAAAGTAATTTCTCTGCATCTCATTTCTAAAAGGACATTCTTCAATCCTGTAGTTGTGCCCTCTTGTCATAGAATCCCCTACCATGGGAAATAACTTTGCCATATCTAATCTGTTAAGGCCTTTTAATATTTGGAATGTTTCGATGAGATTCCCCCTCATTCTCCTGAACTCCAGGGAATACAGCCCAAGAGCTGCTAGATGTTCCTCATGCGGTAACCCCTGATTCCTGGAATCTTCACGTGAATCTTCTCTGAACTCTCTCCAATATCAGTATATCCTTTCTAAAATAAGGAGCCCAAAACTGCACACAATACTCCAATATTCTCTCTTCTCCCTTCTTGCATCAGACAGAAGTTACAAAGGTCTGAAAACATTTACCACCAGACCCAAGGACAGCTTCTGTCCCACTGTTATCAGACTTCTGAATGGACCTCTTGGACAATAAGATAGACTTTTGACCTCACAATCTACCTCGTGGTGATCTTGCACTTTATTGTTTACCAGCAATGCACTCGTTTGGTAGCTTTTACAATTTTTTTCTGCATTGTTATTGTTTTATCTTGCTCAATGCGCCGTGGAATGATCAGAATCAGAACCAGGTTTAATATCACCTGCATATGTTGTGAAACTTGTTGTCTTTGCGGCAGCAGTACAATGCAATACATAATAATAGAGAAAAAAATGTGAATTACAGTAAATATATATATGTTAAATAGTTAAATTAAATAATTAGGAGAAAAATAAAAATAAAAAAAGTGAGGTAGTGTTCATGGGTTCAATATCCATTCAGAAATCAGATGGCAGAGGGGAAGGAGCTGTTTTTAAATCATTGAGTGTGTGCCTTCAGGCTCCTGTACCTCCTTTCTGATGGTAGCGATGAGAGTAAGGTATGATTGGAGTGATGGGGGTCCTTAATGATGGATGCCGTCTTTTTTGAGGCATCGCTCCTTGGAGATGTCCTGGATACTATGGAAGCTAGTGCCCATGATGATTTGTATAAACCGTATACAGGGCAAGCTTTTCACTGTATCTTGGTACATGTCACGATAATAAACCAATGATAATACCAAACCAAATGCTCCCTGGTCCACTGAATTCCTCCAGCACCTTATTTGTTGCTCCATTTCCAGTATCTACAGACTTTTGTGTCTCTACATCAGTACTCAGTCCAATCCAGTGGTCACTCACTCACTCATGGCTTGGCTTCGCGAGCAAAGATTTAGGAAGGGGGCTGCCCAGGCCCGTCTCCATGTGGAGCAAGCAGTGCTGTCCCTAGAGAAGGCTGCTTGGTCGTTCAGGGTGCTACCGAATGATATCGTTGTCTCTGGGGTCAACATCAGATGACCCATACACCTCAGCCGCCTGCATGCAGGATCAGAACTGCAGCTTCCAGTGTCATCTTCCGCCTGCCGTTTTCGCCCCTTTCCCATCGCTGCAGGCCTTGATGAATGGTCGGGGAGGATGGTCGTAGACGTGGGCGTGTCCTTCGGCCTGCGCAATGGTATTTTAGGTGGAGTGCAGTGTGCGCGGTACTGGCCCCACCCTTTACACCCGGGGTTCATCTGCCATAGCCTAGCAAGCTGAGACGGTGACAGCGAGGTCTTCGGGTCATAGGATTTATGTCGAAGCGTCCTTCTCCTAGGAGGATGGCCTGACAAGGCTAACGAGCCCCACCTACCCAGGTTTGGATTCAGAGTTGTTCTTCTCTTAGGCTGGCTGCCAACCAAGGCTAACGAGCCCAGCCTACCCATCCAGTTATACTGCCGGACACTCCGTCGTGCCATGACGTAGCAAACTCTTAATGGTATAACTTCCAAAACAGCAGATCCTCTCCTGGGAATTGACTAAATTGGCAGACAGATTAATAATGTAATTATTTGGGAAAACCATTACATAACCATATCTTGGAAATTTTAAAACTGAATTAAATATGAAATGATGTTCATAATCAGCATTGCAATCAGATTAAATTATGTAAAATACAAAATTGTGGAGCCATGTACAAACATTTAATGGAAATCAAGTTCTTTACTTTGCTACTGTACAAGACATCTTCAGCAAATTTCATGTCACCCCTGAATTTCCTGTTTTGTCATCAACTGCCAATATCTTAACCAAGTTTCATTTGTCAGTAGGATAAATATTTATTCGCAGGTAAAATCCTGTGAGTTATTATAACCTGTGTGTGTTCATGTGCCCAAGATTGACACTTAAGTTTGTGGTCACTATTACAGATGTAAAACCACTCAGAGACCAGAGCAGTTGATGCTATCAATATTTATTCAATCTCACTACATGAAGGAGATGATGTAGCAGAGCATCCCCAAGAATTAAAACTTGTTTTGGACAAAGTGACAACGGATGCAACGCTCATCAGATGTGATCATGTCAACCTTTAATGAAGTTGGTAACTAGGTAGCCTATCTTGTCCCTTGCATCAGTCTATCCTGCAAGTCTGAGATAGAGGAGACCTTGTATTACAAATATCTGAATTACTGAATGTGTTTTGATGCCATTGAGGAGGAGATAAAGGAGCCCGAAGACCTAGATTCAATGATTCAGCAACAGCTTCATCATATCCACCATCAAGTTTTTGAACTGTTTGTGAATCCATGAAGGCTATTTCATTATTCTTTACTTAATTGGACTATGTATTTATTTTAGTAATTTATAGATTGTTATGTCTTTGCACTGTTCTACTATTGCAAAACGCAGTGCAATGAGGTGCAGGAAGGTAAAGCAATAACAATGCAGAATAAAGTGTTACAGCTATAGAGAAGGTGTAGTGCAGGTAAATAATAAGGTAAAAGACCAATAGGTTGATGGTTAATGTTTGCTTATTTCAAAATGACTCACATTAACTACACCCTTTGACTCCATGTCTCTTCCCATTCCTTGAAAGTCAAATTATTGTCATTTAACTGTATACATGTATACTGTCAAATGAGACGTTTCTCTGAACCAGGGTGTAAAGCACATTAGTACACATAACACACATGTAATACACAACAATTAGGAAAATAAGGATAAAATCTACAAATAAATTACATATAAATAAACAAAGTAAAGTGCATAAATTAACTTTTCTGAGGTACAGAACAGATTAAATGGTGTCACTTCAAATGTGATACAGCAGGGAGTTCAGAAGCCTAATGGCCTGAGGAAAGAAACTTGTTTCCCATGCTAACTGTTCTTGTTTTTATGCATCAGAGTCTCCTGCCTGATGGTAGAAAGTCAAAGAGGATGCTGGATGGATGGGTGGGATCCTGAAAAAAAAAATCAGGATTTACACCATCCATCAAAGGCAATGCCTCGAGTTCATACATGGTCGAATGATAATTAATGGAATCAGCTCTCCTCCACAGCCAAGGTGCAAATCAATGCTCAGCACACTGCACATAGCAAATACGATTATGATTTCAGAAAAACATACAGTCACAAAGAATAATAAATAATAACAGGTCAAGTCCTTGAGTGGCGTCACTGTAGAACTGATGGTACAGTATATCTGTCCTCCAGTCTGTCCGCCAGAGAATGCAGGATCTCCCAGTGGCCACACATTTTAACTCCATGTCCCATTCCCATTCTGACATGTCTATCCACGGCCTCCTCTACTGTCAAGATGAAGCCACACTCAGGTTGGAGGAACAACACCTTGTATTCTGTCTGGGTAGCCTCCAACCTGATGGCATGAACATTGACTTCTCTAAGTTCCGTTAATGCCCCACCTCCCCTTCGTACCCCATCCTTTATTTATTTATTTGTTTGTTTGTTTATTTATTTATTCCTTCCTTCCCCCTTTTTTCTCTCTTTTTTCTCCCTCTGTCCCTCTCACTATAACTCCTTGCCCATCCTCTGGGTTTTTTCACCCCTCCCTCTTTCTTTCTCCCTAGGCCTCCCATCCCATGATCCTCTCCCTTCTCCAGCCTCGTATCCCTGTTGCCAATCAACTTTTCAGCTCTTAGCTCCATCCCTCCCCCTCCTGTCTTCTCCTATCACTTCGGATCTCCCCCTCCCACTTTCAAATCTCTATCTCTTCTTTCAGTTAGTCGTGACGAAGGGTCTCAGCCCGAAACACCGACTGCACCTCTTCCTATAGATGCTGCCTGGCCTGCTGCATTCACCAGCGTTTTTTGTGTGTGTTGCTTGAATTTCCAGAATCTGCAGATTTCCTCGTGTTTGCATACAGTATATTGTCCTGGTCCAGTTTGTCTTTCCACTGAGCGAACACTGGAGGGCAGCACCAATGGGAGGGCCAACCCCCAACCCAAGTATGGATCCCCGTACACCTCACAGGTGCTCTCCCACAGTACTTCAGTGCCTCCTCGCCTACTCAGATGCAACAGGTGACCCTGCAGCCTCGGACTAGTCCTTGCCACAACCAAGGCAATGCTTCCCTGCTGTCAGTCCTGCCAATAAACCAGCGAACCAGACTTACAGCATTCTACATTACCAATGTTCAACAGGGTCTTGCAATCACAATGTAAAAGTACCCAACACAATCACTTGCACTGTGCACTGTCAAATGGTGCATGATAGACCCTGAACCTCAGTTTATTTAACAGTCAAGCCATTATTCTGACATTCACCTATTCAAGATAGTTAGAGAGACAAAAGAGACTGCAGATCATAAGCACGAGAAAGTACGCAGATACTGGAAATCCAAAGCAATTCACAAATTGCAGGAAAAACTTACCAGGTCAGGTAGCATCTATGGAAAGGAATAAGCTGTTGCTGTTTTGGGCTGAAAGCCTTCATCAGGAGTGAAAAGCAAGGGGGAAGATGCCAGAATAAAAAGGTGGGGGGAGGGGAAGGAGAGTAAATAGTAAGTGATAGGTAAAGCCAGGTGGGTTGGAAAAATAAAGAAACTGCAGATGCTGGAAATCTGGAGCAACGCACAATATGCTGAATGAACTCAACGGGTCAGGCAGCATCTGTGGAGGAAAATGTCCTGATGAAGGGTCTTGACCTGTAACACTGACTGTTCATTTCCCTCCATAGAGGCTGCCTGACTTGTTGAGTTCCTCCAGCTCCTTTGTGTGATGTTCTAGATAGTTATTTATATTTTGATACAATATTTTAAGTTTGCTTTGCAAGATCTTTGAAGTCAAAACCGAAGATGTATCTTCAACTGTTACTGAAGTTTATTTTCCTTTCCAATGGAACAGAACTATCTTTTCATTTATTTGATAACTTTTCAAACTTTATTACACTTGTTTTATCTGTTTTTAAAATACATTCAAGCAACTTTTGAAAAGAAAACTTATCTCCTCAAGAATTACATTTGCATATTTAGTATCTAATACTTTTACATTAATGTGTTCATCTTGATTGTTTAAGTTCAAACAAAAGTC
Source organism: Mobula hypostoma (assembly GCF_963921235.1). Taxonomy (NCBI): domain Eukaryota; kingdom Metazoa; phylum Chordata; class Chondrichthyes; order Myliobatiformes; family Myliobatidae; genus Mobula; species Mobula hypostoma. The sequence continues at coordinate 18,286,236 of NC_086114.1, forward strand.
TAAGATGCCAATCATTGCTTCTGAAACAAGAAGTGCACTCAGCTCGATAGTATAAGATCTGGACAGGGTGGTGAGAAAAGGAATTTAGCACGTTGGCCTACATCAGTCAGGGCACTGAGTATAGAAGTTTGGGACAATATGTTGGAGTTTTACAAGTCATTGGTGAGGCTGTTACCTTGTTATAGGAAAAATGTAGTTACACTGGAAAGAATGCAGAAAAGATTTCACGGATGCTGCCAGGACTAGAGGAACAAATTATCAGGAGAGGTAGGCTAAACTAGGTCTTCACAAGTTCAAGTTAAATTATCATTCAACTGAACATGAATACTCACGAATACAGCCAAATAAAAGTATTCCTCTGGGGTCAAGGTACAAAACACAGTACCACAATCATACTCAGCATAAGGCACATATAACACATATAAGTCAGCAAGTAAACATACAGTCATACACAACAAATATATTTAGGACAATGAGAAGCAACCTTATGGTTCATTTGTTTGTTATGTGCCGTGTCATATGATGTGGGTGATCATGGCCTTTTCGTGACCATAACTGTTCTTGGCAAATTTTTCTGCAGAAGTAATTTGCCAGTGGCTTCTTCTGGGCTTTGGCTTTAGAAGACAGCTGACCCCAGCCATTATCAATACTCTTCAAAGATTGTCTGCCTGGCGACAGCTCTCATTCGACCATCCACCACCAGCTCCCATGGCTTCCTGTAACCTTGATGGGGGGGGGTGCTAAGCAGGTGCTACACCTTGCCCAAAAGGTGTTTAAAATTAAGAGATTCATAGATTGGATTGTAACAGTCTATGCCCCAGGATAGTGGGGCCTAAAAATAAAGGGTATGTAATCAGGATGAGAGGGGAAAGATTGAAAAGAGACCTGACGGGCAAATATTTCATGCAAAGGGTGGTCAGTATATGGGACAAGCTGCCAAGGCAAGTGTTTTGAGGCAGGTACAATAGTGTAATTTAAGAAGCACTTGGATAGGTACATGGAAGGGCAGGGTTTACAGAGATATGTACTGAACGCAGGAGATTGGGACTAACTGTATGGACAATGTGGTCAGCATGAACTCATTGGGCTGAATGGCCTGTATCAGTATTGTATTGCTCTATAACTCCATGCAACAAAAATGACCGCATCATTTATAAGAGGGAATCAAATATGCCGTCTGATGTATGAGTAATATTCGGTATTCACCCTAATCACAAAAAAAAATTCTGATTGGTTGATAATATTCCAGTCACACACCTACTAACTTAAGTGTACCCAAAGTTAGAGAAGAACATGTTCTGTCTTTTTCACATAAATTGCAATATTTCTTTACATATTATCACAACCAAAAATCCTTCACAATGCAGTGTTCCAGTTGTTTTCAACAGGCAGCTGTCTCAGATTCATTTCAATAGCGTTTTGTTCCATATTTTCAATTCCCAATTCTCTCTCTTCTTCCTCCCTCATCTCCTTGAACATGTGTTCACCTGTCCCCTTTGCCCTCTCACCACACAGGAATTTGGCAGTTTCTCATTTGACTATTTCTTGTCAAAAGGGAAGCCAGTTGAGCTGTCAATTAAATTGTCTCTGGTCTCCTGGTGGAAGCTCCTAATAAACTATTGCGTGCTGTGTTCAAAATGAACAGCTTCTCCCTAATGCAACATGTCTGGTTATTTCTCAGGAATGTATAACTGGGCCTCCATTGTTTAGCTGATGACAGTACATAAAATGTTGCCGATACGGCTTGCTTGAAAAAGCATCTTTCCAAACTCACTTCTGCCACGAGAGGAAATTTTAACATGAGGCCTAAATCAAAATTAACACTTCACATGAATCATACTAAAATATATCTGCAAAACAAATGTTGAAAGCTGATAGATTTGTCGTTATTTTATTTTATTTAGAGATGTAGTGTAGGGCAGGCTCTTCCAGCCCAACGAGCTGCACAACCCAGGAACCCACCTATTTAACCCAAACCTAATCACAGGATAATTTACAACAACCAATTAACCTACTAACCGGTATGTCTTTGGAATGTGGGAGGAAACCGGAGCACCCAGAGTGAATCCTCGCTTTCACAGGGAAGACATACAAACTCCCACAAACAACAGGAATTCTGCAGATGCTCGAAATTCGAGCAACACACATCAAAGTTGCTGGTGAACGCAGCAGGCCAGGCGGCATCTCTAGGAAGAAGTACAGTTGACGTTTCAGGCCGAGACCCTTCATCAGGACTTTACGTCAGAATTGAATCAGAGCTCTAATGCCCTGAGCTCTAAAAGTGTTGTGCTAACAGCTACACTACTGTGGTGTCCCAGGTTGCTTTCTTTACTATTGATTAAAATGTTTCTCTTCAATAAAATACACAGACAATGATATGATTCTAAATGAAATAAAAAAGTCAAAGGAAGAAGCATTATATGGCAAATAGTGCTTGTAAACATGAACCATTTCATTTACAGCAATGAAACACGATGGGAACAACACATGTTGTGATGCCACAAATTTAAACAGAGAGTATCTCACTTCACAAATATATCCATAACTGCAATATGCCTCTATAAAGTGAACACATTTGAATCTTTGAATAGAGATTGTGGAAGTATTTATAGAACACTTCCTGATTTATGCACAGTATATTTTGTAGTTTAGTTTGGTATGTAATTTGTGCTTTTATTTTATGATTTATTTACATGAAGCATGCATAAGAGAACTGAAATATCTATTTGCCTGGAAAATAAGACACAGCTGCTGGTTTTCAGTCCAAGAAAGTGGAAAAGTCTACTTTGAACAGTAAAGACTTTTCCAACCAAGTTTTCATTACAAAATTCATTACACATATCATTTAAAACTACTACCCAAAAATATTGTTTCAGTGTCCAGAATATAATGTTCATCTTGATGTCAAAAATAAATCAAATCAATTATGTTCGGATGTTAAACATATGAATTTGCCGTTCTGTATGTTTCTTTTGTTTGACTTGATCAAACATGGAAGCCGATTCTAAGCCAGCAAATCTTCTGGTCTCCATGGGAAGGATTGATGGTGACCTTCCCCTGTGAAATATGATTGGCTGTGAACACAACTACCACAGCTGAGATTCTCAGCATTCGGAAACATTTGGATCATACTGGTGAGTATACATTGAAAGAGAACTCTTTAAAGAAAACCTATTGACAAATATTTTATTTCAGGTGTGTCTCATTTTATGTAATACCACTTAAAAGAGAAGGTGGAAGGGTGAGTTAGTAAGCTTGCAGATGACACAAATTTGGTTGTGTTGTGTAGTGTAGAAGGTTGCCATAGGTTACAACAGAACACTGATTCAGCACAACATCATGAGCCATAGGGCCTGTTATGCCTGGTATATTGCTCTATGTAACACTCACAACACGCTGGAGGAACTCAGCAGGTCGGGCAGCATCCGTGGAAAAGACCGGTCGACGCTTCGGGTTGTGAGTGTTGCTTTGACCCCAGTATCTGCAGATTATATTGTGTTTATGTTGCTCTATGTATTGTTGGTAGTATAACATACCACTTAACACGTGTTACTCCTTGAATTTTCTTATCTTATTTGTTCATTTTCCTAAATATTGGAAGTAGTACTTTGCTCCCTAGTATCATAGAAATGCACAAAACATGAACAGGCCCTTTAGCCCCACCTTGACCATGCCAGCTCTGATGCCTATTTACATTAATCCCACTTGACAAATTAGGCCAATATTTCTCTATGTTCTTCCTACACAAATGCCTTTTAAGTTTTACAATAATGTATCTCCCTCCACTACCTCCTCTGGTAACTCATATTGTAAACTTCTCCCTTGTCTTAAATCCCTGATCTACACTTCTAAACTCTCCTGCCATGTGAAAAGAAATCTTGACAGTCTATAAAATCTACGACCCTACACTTTTATGAACTTCTGTAAGATCACCCCTCATTCTCTTGCGTTCCACTGAGAATAAACCAAGAACATCCAATCTCTCCTTAAAATTCCATCCCAAACCTCCAACCTAAGCAACATTCAAATGCTGAACATAAGAGATTCTGAAGATGCTGGAAATCTTGGGCAACACACACAAAATGCCGGAGGAACTCAGCAAGTCAGACAGCATCTAAGGTGGGGAATATACAGTCGATGCTTTTCGTCAACACCATTCATCAAGTCCTGTTGAAAAATCCGAAAAGTCAACTGTTTATTCTCCTGAGTCCATGAATGACCATTTTGGCCCAGGAGCAATCCTACCAGGAGTTGTAACACTGCAACCCCACACCCCCTGCCAGGTCAGAAGCACAAGGCTGAAGGGCAGCCAGAACCTCAGAAACCGCAATTCAGACTCAGTGATCTGAAACTACATTATTGTTTTTACACCAAGATAATTTAAATTCACCTTTTCTGCTTGCATCTATGAAATTAGTTCATCTGGAATATAACTGTTTACTCTCTCTTCGACACTACCTGCTCCCTCCAAAGTTCTGTCTGCTTTCCACAGTGTTTTAAGTGCCTTTTTCTCTTTAATTGCCTTCAGCAATCTATCAACCAGACACCTTTGTAAGCAGTCTGTCACCATGGTAATCGTGACCTATCAGAGCTGTTCCCTTTATCCTACCCATTTCTTCGCTTCCTTCGTTGCAAGTTAAAACTAACTAGCTTTCTTGTTTTTCCACTTCTGATAAAGAAGCTTTTCCCTCCCCAAAACCACTACCCAAGCTGCTGAGTGTTTGCAGCATTTTCTCATTCTATTTTCCCTTGTTTTCCAACTTCTTTAACTTTTGCTCATTCTTTCCTTGACAGTGTATTGCACAACCCGCTACATGATTAATAACCATCCCACCTGTAGCTTCAAAGAGTTTTTCACCGTCTCTGCCTGCGAGACCCCATTGGTCGGAGTCAAGCATAGATGTTGCGTCTCGGCTGTCAAAGTTATATGCAAACCAGGACAGTACAATATGGAGAGCAAGCTGTTGCCCATGTAGCAAGCTCCCTCTCTCCATGCAGCTGATGAGTCCAAAGGATACAGTTTGCCACCAGCGGCATCACAGAAGTTACCAGTCAGTGTTGAACTCAATGTAGGACTGCGTGAAGGATTCTAGCTTCAGATTTTTCTTTGGGGTCTACCCCCAAGGTCATCCCCACGAGAGGGTATGGCCACATGGCAGCGAAGGTTTGAAATCCGAGTTTTCCTTCTCCACGATGAGCTGCCAACCGTGGATGACAAGCCTCGTTTGCCTGAAGTGACTTAAGGCGTCAGTAACCCACCTTTGCCCCTCGTTCTGCCGGGCTTAGTGGGTCACCCACACATGAAGGCCAGGAGCTAGACTCGGTTGTCAGAAGCTATTCGAAATGCATGTCATTGGAAGCCTTTAATATTTTGTGGGAGCTTGTCCCCACTACAAAACCCCTCCCCCCTCACCATCCCCCCCCCCAGCTATAACAACCTTAAAGAACCCACTTCCACTTAGAAACCTTTATAAGCACAATAGCAACATTGTCTTGGATGCTTTCGCATTTGCAACCGAACTATGCCAACCTGTGTTTGGTTTTCCTGGTTCCCAGCCCCAAGCCCTGAATCGCCTTTACTTTGTGTCATTTGGTCAATACATTCAGTCGCGTTTACATTTTTTTTTAGATGACATTGCCACTCAGAAGGTCTCCTGCAGTGATCCCCTGGAGAAGCCCAAAACGTTGACTGTTTATTCCCCTCCATAGATGCTGCCTGACTTCAGAATAAAAATCAAGTTTATTACCACTGGCATATGTCAACAATTTTTTTGTTTTGGAGCAGCATATACTACTATATATAAATACAAAGGAACACAATGGAATCAATGAAAAAAATGCACACGATAGAGACATACAATCAACCAGTGTGTAAAAGATTACAAAGTGTGCAAATACAAAAAAAGAAAAAATAATGACAAATAAATAAGCAATAAGTATCAAGAACAGGAGTTGGAGAGTTCTAAAATGTGAGCCCATAGGTTGTGAAATCAGTTCGGTGCTGGGGTGAACCTGGTAGTGTGCAAGAGTCTAAACCTGGCCTTAGGCTTCTGTACCTCCTTCCTGATGGCAGCAGCGAGAAGAGAGCATGGCATGGGGTCCCTGGTAATGGATGCTGCTTTCCTGTGACAGCGTTTCTTGTAAATGTGCTTGATGGCTGTCATCTATTTCACTTGCTGCATCAGGATATAACTTTGTATTTACAGAAGTATTCATCTCCTCAGCCCCTCTTTTTTTACCAAAATAAACTTCATTCATAATAACCCATACAATGCCTTTTCATTCTTACATTCACAGTCAATGCTTCAGTGCTGTTCTATTACATTCACTAAAACCAATAATACAAGAGAGAGCTGATATACATAAATTGATTGTATGTCTACCTGGGTTCTTATGAAAAAGCCTTGAAATTTTAGCCTCATCTCATGTGGTATCTTGGTGAATCTATGCTGTTCCTTTCCTATTCGTTTCTATATTTCTACAAAGTGGTCCCTAATCTGTTGAGAAAGAGTGAAGGAATTACCTGGGACCCTTCCTGACCTTAGGTTATCCCAAAGCACTTTACAAGTAGTAAACTACTTTACAACAGCAAATAAACTTCCAGCTGTAAGAAGTTTTCCGACAACCAGCAACCACAAATGGCAACTTATTGTGACACTGATGGAGAGAAATAAATTGGCCAGGACAGTCACCTGTTCTAAGAAAAAGTGTCATGGGATCTTCTGCAGAGGACTGGCTAGAAAGGAGAGAGCAGCCTGGAATTTAAATTTGTTTAAACACTTCTGTGCATGTGCTAAAAAGTAAAAAAAAAGTTAAAAGTCAATTTCTTATCAAGGTACATATACATCACCATATCCAATGCTGAGATTGGTTTCTTGCGGGCATACTAAGTAAACCCAATAACCATAACAGAATCCCTGAAAGACTACACCCAATAGGGCTGACAACCAGTGTACAAAAGACAACAAACAGTGTAATTACAAAAACAAGAAACAATATAAATAAATAAATAAGAAATAAATATTGACTGACGTTATCAGCTCTGGTTCAAGAGCCTGATGGTTGAGGAGTAATAACTGTTCTTGAACAAGAAACAATCTGCAGATCATTGTAATCAAAGCAATATACACAAAATGCTGGAGGAACTCAATGGACCAGGCAGCATCTATGGAAAAGAGTACACAGTCAACAATTCAGGCCAAGACCCTTCAGCTGAGATCTTCCAGCATTTTTGTGTGTAACTGTTTCTGAACCTAGTGATGTAACCCTGAAGCTCTTGTACCTTCTTCCTGATGGCAACAGTGAGAAGAAAGCATGATTAGGTGCTGAGGGTCCCTGATGATGTATGTTGCTTTCTTGTGACAATGCCCTACGTAGATGTGATCAATGGTGGGGAGGGCTTTGCACATGATGGACTGGGCCATATTCAGTACGTTTGATAGGACTTTCCATTCAAGGGCATTGATGTACCAAGCTGTGATGCAGCCAGTCAATATACTCTCCACCACACATCTTTAGAAGTTAGGAAAGCTTGAGATATTATGCTGAATCTTGGCAAATTTCTAGGGAAGTATTGTTTTATTTATAATTACACTTATGTGCTGGGCCCAGGACAGGCCTGCTGAAATGATAACACCAAGGAACTTAAAGTTGCTGATCCTCCCCACCTCTGATCCTTCGATGAGGACTAACTCATGGATCCCTGGATTCCTGCACCTGAAGTCAATAATTAGCTCCTTGGTCTAGCTAACATTGAGTAAGATGGTGTTGTTGTGGCACCACTCAGCCAGATTTTCAAACTCCCTCCTACTGTATGTGCTGGTTCATCACCGCCTTTGACTCAGCCAACAATAGTGGTGTCATCAGCAAATGTAAATATGGCATTGGAGCTATGCATAGCTACATAGCCCTAAGTGTAAAGAGAGTAGAGCAGGGGGCTAAGCATACAGCCTTGTGGTGCACCTCTGCTGATTGAGATTGTGGAGGAGATGTTGTTGCCAATCCAAACTGAATGGGGTCTGCAAGTGAGGAAATCAAGGATCCAATTGCGCAAGGAGGTATTGAGGCCAAGGATGTGAAGCTTATTGATTAGTTTTGAGGTGATGATGGTATTGAATGTTGAACTGTGGTCAATAAAGAGTATCCTGATGTATGCACCTTTGCTGAACAGATGTTCCAATGTTGAGTGAAGAGCTAATGAAATGGCATCTACTATTGACTTGTTGTGCTGGTAAGTAAATTGGAGCAGATCCAAGTCATTTTTCAAGCAGGCGTTGTTAAGTTTCATTAATAACTTCTCAAAACACTTCAGCACCTTGCATGTAAGTGCTTCAGCACAATAGTCATTGAGACAGGTCACTGGGCTCTTTGTCATCAGTATAATTGAAGTAGGTTGATACCTCAGACTGCTTAATGATTGCGAAGGTTTTTCATGGATTGACTGAGATACCTCCAATTTGGGCAACTTTTTCCCAGGGCAGAAATGGCCAATAGAAAAGGGCATGACATTAAAGTGATTGGAGGAAAGAATAGAGGGATGTCAGAGTTAGGGGAAGATTTTTTTACATAGAGAGTGGTAGGTGTGTGGTACGTGCTGCCTGCTTAGTTTAGTGGTAGAGGCAGACATTTAAAAGAACCTTAGATAGGCACTGGGATGAGTGAAAATTGGAGGACTATGTGAGAAGGAAGGTTAGATTGATCTTGAAGTAGGTTAAAAGGTCAGCACAACAACGTGGGCCGAAGGGCCTATACTGTGCTGTTCTATGTTCAAAACCCTCAGCATTGAGACATGATACATCTTTCAAATGTGATTTCAATTGCCGTGGAGCTATGAGTGCATGTTTTTGCCTTTCAACCACATCTCAAAAGTTGAACGCAGTCTATATCATACAGCTCTTGTCCTATCCCGTAGCGCACCATCCCCACCCCCTGCAAGATAACATGGAGATGAAGCAATCTTTACATCATTAACTCAGACAGGAATCATTCTACAATGGAGCATCAGGCTGGCTCTCTGCAGACAGCAATGTAGGGCCCCTGGATCAGCGTTATACTGCCTCAACAGAGGCACGCTAACTTGCAGATGCCAGTTTAATATCATAACGACGTAGGGCAGCAGCGTGGGCTACCAGTTGGCGCAATCGCTTTACAATGCCATTCTGTAAGATTGGGGTTCAGTTCCTGCCGCGGTCTATAAGGAGCTTATACGTTCTCTCTGTGACTGTGTGGGTTTCTTCCAGCTACTCTGGGTTCCTCCCACTTCCCAAGGTTATACTGTAAGGGTTAGTGAGCTGTGGGCATGTGATATAGATGCCAGAAGCATGCTGACACCTGATCTAGCAAGACGATAGTTCAAATGCAGCACAATTTCCTGCACACTGTCAACAATACCTCTTGATATATATTCTATCCCTCCAGTTATAAAACCAACTGTCTGACTTGCTTTTCTGTAGCTTTACATTTTACTGTTGACTTGTTTATCTGCACCCTGACTTTCCCATATTATTGTCACAGTCTGAGAGTTGGCACAACAATGTCTTCTTAGGACGCACTGGGGTGTTCAATAAAGGCTAGCCTTGGCAACAAAACTCAGATGAGTGAACTTTACAAAAAAGGGATGCCATTTAAAAACCAATTAATTCAAGAAAAAAAAGCAAGTTTCTTTGAAATTTGTAGTTATGTTGTTCTATTTGAGCCCATTTTAAGATCTTCCTGCAGACACCAAGAGAACAACAGCCTTGTCATTGTGTTTGCAGGCTTGCATAGCTCAATGAGTTGGAGAGCTCTGTTGGCTGGATTCAGGGCTTTCTGCTTTACCTCTTGGTAGGGTCATCCATGCCAAACAGGTCAAAGGGTAGAGGGCAGACTAAGAATGATCCACCGATCCTCCTCGTTGGGAGGTTCAGTTCAGGGCTAACACCTTGAATGGTAAAACAAAATTGTTATGGAAACAGCAATGAAGAATCCTTCTACTTCTGAGTGTGACAGTATTTCTGAGTCTCAACCTGGGACTTGCGTTGCTGACAGTCGTGGAAACCGAGAGGAGGCTACTGACAAGATGAAGGAAGCCCTGAACACTGCCAGAGATGAAGGACCTTCACTGCTGCCCTAAATGCCAGTGGCATAACGGGCAGTAAGTAAGTAAGTTGCAGCCACCAGCAACTTGTGTGACTTGAGCCACAGATATGCAAAGACCATACACAGAAAATTAATGAATGCAAAGTAATCACTGCCGCTTTATCAATATATAATTTGCAGATGATTGGTCGGAAGTAGCACAGCCAATACATATTTTACACTCACTTTGCTAATCACATTTAATTACCATGACACCCAAGCACTTACCTAGCTCTTCCTTGAATGGCTGCTGCTTACATAGTTATTTCAAGTCTCCCAATCCTAAATAAAGCTGTCATTTTTTAACTTTATTATGCAAAAGCCATTTAAGCAAGCAATACACAGAACCAACATTTGTTACTTACATTAACTCTTTTCCCCTTTCCCCGAGGTACAGAAGCTGAAAAATACTGCCAATTTTTTTAACACAATTGTCACATACTAAAAATAATAGCTTCCTGTGAGAGAGCAGTCAGTAACCAGTATATAATAGAGGATACAGAATTTAAGAGCCGGGGTCTCATGAGGAGTTACTTTTTAATGCAGGGTGTTACTGTGATCTGCGATGCACTTCCTGAAGGTGCAGGGAAAGAAAACGCGACAACTTTCTGAAGGGAATTGAATAAACAGGAGGCGGAGGAGAGGTGCACAGGTGATTGAGGTGTAGAGCTCAAGTGTCACGAGGTGATGTTGTGGATCTATAAGACTCTGGTCAGACCACACTTGGAATATTCTGTTCTGTTCTGGCGGTGTCATTATAGGAAGGATGTGGAACAGTAAAGAGAGTGCAGAGGAGGTTTACCAGGAGGCTGCCTCGATGAGAGAGCGTATCTTCTGAGGAAAGGTTGAACAAGCCAGGGCTTTTCTCTTTGGAGTGAAAGTGTATGAGAGGTGACTTGATAGCACTGTACACAGATCGAGGGAAGAGGCAGAAACTTTTTTCCCCAGAATGGAAATGACTAATACAAGGCGGCATATTTTGAAGGTGGCTGGAGGGAAATTATGAGGAGGATGTCAGAGGTACGTTTCTTTACACAGAGTGTGGTGAATGCATGGAATATCCTACTGAGCTGGTGGTAGAAGCAGATATATTACGGCCATTGAAGAAACTCATAGATAGCCACATGGATAATGGGAAAAATGGGGGGTTATTTAGGAGGGAATGGTTAGATTGGTCTTCGAGTAGGTTAAAAGGTTAGCACAACATTGTGAGCCAAAGGGCCTCCATTGTGCTGTAATATTCTTGTTCTATGTACTAAATAATTAAATGGGGAGGGGGCAGAGAGAAGAAATAGAGGAAATAGATTAAGTAAAAAAGGGGCAAGGAAATAAAAATAAAGAATTATAAAGATTAGCTTTATTTGTCACATATACATCAAAACATCAAGATATACTTTGAAATGTATTGTTTCATGTCGAAGTCCAACAGAATCAGGTTTATTATCTCCAGTATGTGTCGTGAAATTTGTTAAATTTGCAGCACTACAATGCAATATATGATAGCACAGAAAGAAAAAAATAAGAAAGTCAATTACAGTAAATATATATGTATATTGAACAAATTAAGAATAGTGCAAAAACAGAATATATATTAAAAAATAGTGAGGTCTTATTGATAGTTTCAATGTCCATTTAGGAATCATATTGTAGAGGGGAAGAAACTGTTCCTGAATTGATGAGTGTGGGCCTTCAGGCTTCTGTACCTCCTTCCTGGGGGTCACAATAAGAAGAGGGCATGTCCTGGGTGATGGGGCTCCTTAATAAAGGATGTCTCCTTCATAAGGTACTACTCCTTGAAGGTGTCTTGGGTACTATCGAAGCTAGTACCCAAGATGGAGCTGACTAATTTTGCAACTTTCTGTAGCTTCTTTCAGTCCTGTGCAGTAGACCCCCAACCCAACATCAGACAGTGATGCAGCCTGTCAGAATTCTTCTCCATGATACATCTGTAGAAGTTTTTGAGTGTGTTAGTTGACAAACCAATCTCTTCAAACTCCAAATGTTACATAGCTGCTGTCTTGCCTTTTTTTAATAGCTACATCAATATGTTGAGACCAGGTTAGATCCTTAGAGATCTTGACACCTGAAATTGCTCACCCTCTCCACTTCTGATCTTTCCATGAGGATTGGTTCATGTTCCCTTCCTGAAGTCCACAATCAGCTCTTTCGTCTTACTGACATTGAGTGCAATGTTGTTGCTGTGACATCACTCCACTAGCTGGTGTATCTCGTTCCTGTACACCCTCTCATCTCCATCTGAGATTCTACCAAGAAGTACTTAAATCACTCAGGGTATCTAAAATTTCAAAGGTAAATGTCAGTAGCTCAGAAACTAAATGATCAGCAGTATCATTATATCTTCCCTTCTATTTAATTCCTCTCCTAGAATGGTTATTCTTGCTACTCTATGAATTATCACTTTATTTGTCTTCACAATTTGTTGCATTTTCATTTAATTTCTTAAATACATTTGACTAATTTTTCTTTCTCAATATATTGCAGTCCTGACAGATGGGATCAATTTTGACATGCAGTGCACCATTAACCACCCAAAGTCAGGCATACCTGGGAGCCAGATGGAAAGTAAACCTCTCTCTTATCTGCCCTGCATGGATTAACACCCAACCATGGAAAATCCTTTCCTATTTTAGGAGCTTAATTTTTTTCTACATGTGTGGCACTAACACTTGGTGCTGGTTTGAGGAATGTATCTCAATCCAGTATGACTGTTCATTACCCATTAATAACAACAAAAAATATAGAAGCAGAATTAGGCAATTTGGCCCTTAGAAGAAACCACAGAAGAACTACAGCACAGAAACAGGCCTTTTGGCCCTTCTTGGCTGTGCCGAACTATTTTCTGCCTAGTCCCACTGACCTGCACACGGATCATATCCCTCAATACACCTCCCATCCATGTACCTGTCCAATTTATTCTTAAATGTTAAAAAAGAAACCCGCATTTACCACCTCGTCCGGCAGCTCACTGCCACCACTCTCTGTGTGAAGAAGCCCCCCCTAATGTTCCCTTTAAACATTTCCCCCCTCACCCTTAACCCATGTTCTCTGGTTTTTTTCTCCCCTTGCCTCAGTGGAAAAAGCCTGCTTGCATTCATTATCTATACCCATCATAATTTTATATACCTCTATCAAATCTCCCCTCATTCTTCTACACTCCAGGGAATAAAGTCCTAATCTATTCAACCTTTCTCTGTAACTGAGTTTCTCAAGTCCCGGCAACATCCTTGTAAACCTTCTCTGCACTCTTTCAACCTTATTAATATCCTTCCTGTAATTTGGTGACCAAAACTGAACACAATACTCCAGATTCGGCCTCACCAATGCCTTATACAACCTCATCATAACATTCCAGCTCTTATACTCAATACTTTGATTAATAAAGGCCAATGTACCAAAAGCTCTCTTATGACCCTATCTACCTGTGATGCCACTTTTAGGGAATTTTGTATCTGTATTCCCAGATCCCTCTGATCTACTGCACTCCTCAGTGCTTTACCATTAACCCTGTATGTTCTATCTTGGTTTGTCCTTCCAAAATGCAATACATCACACTTGTCTGTATTAAACTACATCTTGAAGTCTGTCTCACCATTTAATTATTGCTGTCTTTTCAACCCCATTGTCCTATCTTCTCCCCATAACTCTCAAACTCCTAATCAATGAAGAATCCATCAATCTTTGCTTTAAATAATAATAATAATAATAATAGCAACATACATCAAAGTTGCTGGTGAACGCAGCAGGCCAAGCAGCATCTATAGGAAGAGGCGCAGTCGACGTTTCAGGCCGAGACCCTTCGTCAGGACTAACTGAAGGAAGAGTGAGTAAGGGATTTGAAAACGCAAACAACAGGAATTCTGCAGATGCTGGAAATTCAAGCAACACACATCAAAGTTGCTGGTGAACGCAGCAGGCCAGACAGCATCTATAGGAAGAGGCGCAGTCGACGTTTCAGGCCGAGACCCTTCGTCAGGACTCACTGAAGGAAGAGTGAGTAAGGGATTTGAAAGCTGGAGGGGGAGGGGGAGATGCAAAATGATAGGAGAAGACAGGAGGGGGAGGGATGGAGCCGAGAGCTGGACAGGTGATAGGCAGAAGGGGATACGAGAGGATCATGGGACAGGAGGTCCGGGAAGAAAGACAAGGGGGGGGGTGACCCAGAGGATGGGCAAGAGGTATATTCAGAGGGACAGAGAGAGAAAAAGGAGAGTGAGAGAAAGAATGTGTGCATAAAAATGAGTAACAGATGGGGTACAAGGGGGAGGTGGGGCATTAGCGGAAGTTAGAGAAGTCGATGTTCATGCCATCAGGTTGGAGGCTACCCAGACGGAATATAAGGTGTTGTTCCTCCAACCTGAGTGTGGCTTCATCTTTACAGTAGAGGTGGACATGTCAGAATGGGAATGGGATGTGGAATTAAAATGTGTGGCCACTGGGAGATCCTGCTTTCTCTGGCAGACAGAGCGTAGATGTTCAGCAAAGCGGTCTCCCAGTCTGCGTCGGGTCTCACCAATATATAAAAGGCCACATCGGGAGCACCGGACGCAGTATATCACCCCAGTCGATTCACAGGTGAAGTGATGCCTCACCTGGAAGGACTGTTTGGGGCCCTGAATGGTGGGAAGGGAGGAAGTGTAAGGGCATGTGTAGCACTTGTTCCGCTTACACGGATAAGTGCCAGGAGGGAGATCAGTGGGGAGGGATGGGGGGGACGAATGGACAAGGGAGTTGTGTAGGGAGCGATCCCTGCGGAATGCAGAGAGAGGGGGGGAGGGAAAGATGTGCTTAGTGGTGGGATCCCGTTGGAGGTGGCAGAAGTTACGGAGAATAATATGTTGGACCCGGAGGCTGGTGGGGTGGTAGGTGAGGACCAGGGGAACCCTATTCCTAGTGGGGTGGTGGGAGGATGGAGTGAGAGCAGATGTACGTGAAATGGGGGAGATGCGTTTAAGAGCAGAGTTGATAGTGGAGGAAGGGAAGCCCCTTTCTTTAAAAAATGAAGACATCTCCCTCGTCCTAGAATGAAAAGCCTCATCCTGAGAGCAGATGCGGCGGAGACGGAGGAATTGCGAGAAGGGGATGGCGTTTTTGCAAGAGACAGGGTGAGAAGAGGAATAGTCCAGATAGCTGTGAGAGTCAGTAGGCTTATAGTAGACATCAGTGGATAAGCTGTCTCCAGAGACAGAGACAGAAAGATCTAGAAAGGGGAGGGAGGTGTCAGAAATGGACCAGGTAAACTTGAGGGCAGGGTGAAAGTTGGAGGCAAAGTTAATAAAGTCAACGAGTTCTGCATGCGTGCAGGAAGCAGCGCCAATGCAGTCGTCGATGTAGCAAAGGAAAAGTGGGGGACAGATACCAGAATAGGCACGGAACATAGATTGTTCCACAAACCCAACAAAAAGGCAGGCATAGCTAGGACCCATATGGGTGCCCATAGCTACACCTTTAGTTTGGAGGAAATGGGAGGAGCAAAAGGAGAAATTATTAAGAGTAAGGACTAATTCCGCTAGACGGAACAGAGTGGTGGTAGAGGGGAACTGATTAGGTCTGGAATCCAAAAAGAAGCGTAGAGCTTTGAGACCTTCCTGATGGGGGATGGAAGTATATAAGGACTGGACATCCATGGTGAAAATAAAGCGGTGGGGGCCAGGGAACTTAAAATCATCGAAAAGTTTAAGAGCGTGAGAAGTGTTAATAATAATAATAATTGACTTTTTTTTTTCTACAGTCCACCCTAGCAATGATTTCCACAGGTTCACCACCCTCTGGCTGAAGAAATTCCTCCTCACCTCAGTTTTAAAGGAACATCCTTTTAGTTGGAGGTTGTGCCCTCAGATTCTAGTTCTCCTCCTATTGAAAACATCCTCACCAAGTCCACTCTGATTAGGCTTTATGGCCTTACCATTCAGTGTGTATTAATACTCACTTATTAAATTTCCATTCCTTTCTCTTTGAAATGCACTTTAAGGATACCTATTGTGGTAAATCTAGTTCAGCACAAGCAAACAGTGAATACCCTGCAACCTTTTCCTTCAATCTCATTGAATTATGGAGGACAGCATGTGTATAAATGTCTTTCTCCAGCAGACTTCATCATGATCATCATGACTCCAGTGTTCTGTTGCTGAGCATTTGTGAACCATCTGATTGGCCCATCAGAGACATCTTTGGGAGCTAGTTGACTTGATCAGCATTTCCAATCTGGCTATTGTTCATGATTGCACTTAATAAAAAAAAAGGACAGAATTCTGCTGCTATACTGTATGTTATGAAAGAGCTATTTCAGAGAATTTTTGGTACAAACTTAGTAAGTTAATAGCATAACAGGTGGCGTCATACTATCAGTAGACAGGCTCTTATCTCTGAGTCAGTGGACTCTCGAGTGGGAAAAACCCAAATCAAAAATTCTTGGCAGATACTCAACTACTGTACCAAACAAATGCAACAGAAGTTCCAACTTTCACATGGAACATTAAATTAACAGTCCGTTCTGCTCCTTCACGTAAATATAGAACAGAACAGCATGGGGCCTTCAGCCTACAATGCAGTGTCAAACCTTGAACATACTCCATGATCAATCTAATACTTCCCTCCTACATAACTGAGAACCCTCCACTTTTCCTTTATCCATGTGTCTATCTTCAAAGTCTCTTCAATGTCCCTAACATATCAGCCTCTACTAAAAGCAACACACACAAAATGCTGGAGGAGCTCAACAGGTCAGGAGGTATCCATGGAGAAAAATAAACAGTCAATGTTTTGAGCAAAGACCCTTCATCAAGACTGGAAAGGAAGTGGGAAGAAGCCAGATAAGAAGGTGGGGGAGGAAAAGGAGTACAAGCTGGCAAGTGATAGGTGAAACCACATTTCAGAAGGTGAAGGTGGGTGACTGGGGGATGGGGGGAATGAAGTAAGAAGCTGAGAGGAGATAGGTGAAAGAGGTGAAGGGATCTGACTGGGGGGAGGGGGGAGAGTTTGCCATGGAAAAAAGGGAAGGGGGAAGGAGGTGATGGGAAGGTGAGAAGTGAAGGGGTGAGATAGTAACCAGTATAGGAATGGAAAAAGAGACAACTGGGAGGGGAGAAAAGTTATCGGAAGTTAGAGAAATCAGTGTTCCTGCTGTCAGGTTGGAGGCTACCCTAACGGAATATGAGGTGTTGTGCCCCCACCCAAGTGTGGCCCAGTATTTACTGGTATCTGGTACTTTTTCCCAGTAGATTTATCCTTGCTATCCTGACCAATATTTATCCCACAATCAACATTACTAAGAATAGAAAATCTTATTGTTAGCTCCTGCTTGCGGGAGTTTGCTGTGTCCACAGTGGTTACAACATCAGCATAAACACATTTCCAATGGTAGCTCTTTGGCTGTGAAATGTTTAGGAATATAACGAAAATTCCAAGAACTTCTTGTAACATATTACCTTTCCTCAAAGTTCAAAGTATACGCACAGTATATGTCACCATAAACTACCTTGAGGTTCATTTTCTTGCAGCTGTTTGCAGAAAAATAAAGAAATAAAATAGAATTTATGACCAACTAGACAGTACATAAACAAAGAGTGACATGCATCCAATGTGCAAAGAAGAAAGTTCAAAGTTCAAAGTAAATCTTATTATCAAAGTACGTTTGTACATATATATCACCATATTCAGCCCTGAGATTCATTTTTTGTGGCATACTCAGCAAATCTATTAAATAATAACAGGATCAGTGAAAGATCAACTAGAGTGTAGAAGACAACAAACTGTGCAAATGCAAATGTAAATAAGTATCAATAAATAGCAAGAACATGAGATAAAGAGTCCTTGAAAGTGAGTTGATTGGTTGCGGGACCATTTTAATGATGGGGCAAGTGAAGTTGAGTGTAGTAATCCCCTTTTGTTCAAGAGCCTGATGGCTGAGGGGTTATAACTGTTCCTGAACCTGGTGGTGCGAGTCCTGAGACCCCTGAACCTTTACCTGATAGCAGCAGCAAGAAAGAGCAAGACATGGATGGTGGGGTTCCCTGATGACGGATGCTGCTTTCCTGCAACAGCAATTCATGTGGATGCAGATGAAAATAATAAACTTAAAAGTTAAATAAATAATACTGAGAACATGAGTTGCAGAGTCCTTGAACGTGAGTCCATAGGTTGTGGAATCAGTTCAGAGCTGAGGTAACTGAAGTTATCTATGCTGGTTCAAGAGCCTGAACCTGGCTTTGTGGGACCTAAGGTTTCTGTATCTTCCCTTCAATGGAAGTAGCAGGCCTCCTACCTACTGTCATGCAGGAGGTCAAACGTTACACCAAAATAGTGAATATTAGTAAAATAGATGTTGAATTAAGTAATATAACTGGATTTAATACAGCTGGAATACATGTATGGGAAACTTTAAATCTTGAATATAAATATCACTCCTCCTAAGTAGTTCTAAGTAATACATTTTAAAAACTTAAATATTTCATACTGTGCAGGAAGAAATGCTTTCAGGTCCTGCTTATATCTCTTACTTTATACAACATGTCAGATGTACAAAAAATAAGTTGCGCTCAAAGGATATATACATATTTCAAACATTGCAGAGGGAAATACTGCACTGATTGTTTAAACAACGCATGAAACACTATAAAGTAGCCATAAGACTTCAGAGGAACTTTTGAACAAATCTTGATTGATGAAGAACACATTACTCTGTATGCTTGTGTCTTTTAACAATCTGTTTTCACAGCAAGACTGCCACATCACTAAAATCCCACCATCATACCAGCAAGCAATAAATTTCCTTTTGCATCGTGCTGAATATATGTTCCATTCACTTTCTGGAAATGTCCTCATTGTATTCACATTATTATAAAGTAACACAATTACAGTCCGTCCCCGGGTAACAAACTGGTTCCATTTGTTCAGATGTCTGTCAGTCAATTTGTAGGTAAAGTCGGAAAATACACAGGAATAACTTGATATGGTGCCCATGCCTACACAGTACTGTAAGGAACAGAATCAAAGATAAATAAAACCAATAAAAAGAGCAAGTACTAAAACTAAAAGTGGAGAGAGAGAATGGAAACCAGTTCTGTAGTTCAGAGAAATGAAAGTATGCAAATTGTTGAACATTTGAATTTAATAATATTATGGGAGCTCATTCATCTGTAGGGGCCTTCAAAATGTTGGGCTTTTGAAACATGAAGAGAGGTTTAAGACCATAGACATAAGATATCAGAGCGGAATTTGGCCATCCATCCCATTAAGGTTGCTCCGCCATTCCATCATGGCTGATTTATTATCTCTCTCAACCCCATTTGCTTATTCTCCCCATAACTTTTTAAGGTCCAGTACTAGACATGGCAATCTACCACCATAACATTATTAATGCCAGCTGTTGATCACAGATTAAAATGATGACATAATTGCCGATATTTCTGAAACCAATGAAAAAAGGTAAGGTTTTCTTAATGCACAAATTCACAAGACAGATGTACAATCATACAACTCATCCCCAAGGTTTTAACTTGTGCATGATTAAAACATTATATTTTTGGCATTAATAATTATTAATGGCTAAGTTTGACAGCGAAAAACTATCAAACAGAATTTAGATATACGTTGTTGTGGGCATTCAAAGGAAATCTGTTCATGCTCATGGATTCCATAGAAATTAATATTGAGGAAAATGAACATCATAAACTATTCATAGAAAGTCAGAGAAAAGCCAAAGGCTTTTGTGTTGTGTGTGCAAGGACTTCCAAATCTCTCTCTGAACACAAACATTTCCCCACTGCAAGCCTTCTAAAAAGTAATTTGGTCTTCTCTTCCACCACTCTGGATAACTCTGCACTTCACACATTAACTCTCTGCCACCCTGCGTGTTTTTACATAGCTGATTATGTAGCCAGTTCCTGGGTGTCAACCTCTCTGAAGATCTATCCTGGGCCAAACATCTCAATTCAATTACGAAGAAGGCATACTAATGGCCATATTTCATTAGGAGCTTGTGGAGATCTGGTATGTCACCAAACACTTGAGCAAATTTCTACAGTTGTACCATAGAGAGCATTCTAACTGGACGTGGAAGGGCCAATGCACGGGATTAAAAAAGCTGAAAAGGGTTGCAAACTCAGCCAGCTCCATCATGGGCATTAGCTTCGCCATCGTTGAAGATATATTTAAAAGGAAGAAAGGAAGTATCCATCATTAAAGAACAAGGTATGCTTTTTCCTTATTACTACTATCAGGGAGGAGGTCCAAAACCCTGAAGACACATACTCAATGTTTTAGGAACAGCTTCTACACCTCTTCATCAGATTTCTGAATGGACGATAAACCGATATATGAACACTACTTCACTATTTCTCCCTCTTTTTGCACTAGTCATTTTATATATATAAATTGTAATTTACAGTACCTTTCTGTACGAGGGGTGATTGATAAGTGGCCTTAGGTAGAAGGAGTCAATTTTAGAAAACCTAGCACATTTATTTTTCAACATAGTCCCCTCCTACATTTACACACTTAGTCCAGCGGTCGTGGAGCATACGGATCCCTTCTTTCCAGAAGTCGGCAACTTGGACCTCCAGAAATTGGTTCACAGCAGGGGTGATTGATAAGTTTGTGGCCTAAGGTAGAAGGAGATGAGTTATACAGCTCTCATTACATTCACATGCAGTTCAACTCTTTGAGTGATTATGCAGAATGTTTGAAGTTAATAACTCCTCCTTCTACCTTAGGCCACAAACTTATCAATCACCCCTCGTATTACACTGTACTGCTGCTGCAAAATGACAAATTTAATGACATATGGCAGATATTGAACCTGAATCTGGTTCTGATCCTAGTTAAATACTTGCGAGATTTGCTTCAGTACGCAAGGGTGTGGTCTATCCAATATGCTATCTCCTGAAAGTGACAATCTTTGCTGTGTACTATAGGCATCGCTTAGTCTCGTGAGACCATGGATTTGCACCTTGGAAGGATTCCAGGGCGCAGGCCTGGGCAAGGTTGTATGGAAGACCGGCAGTTGCCCATGCTGCAAATCTCCCTCTCCACACCACAATGTTGTCCAAGGGCAGGGCACTAGGGCCAATACATCTTGGCACCAGTGTCGTCGCAGAGCAATGTGTGGTTAAGTGCTTTGCTCAAGGACACAACACGCTGCCTCAGCTGAGGCTCGAACTAGTGACCTTCAGATCACTAGACCGACACCTTAACCACTTGGCCACACGCCAACTGTGTACAATGGACACCAACATTTCCTAGTAAAATATCCAAGTGACTATTCATCAAACATGGACCTAGATCACACAAAGCCCTAGCGTGTGCGAACTTAATAACCATGCAAGAACATTCTTTCAAACAGAAGCTTGAGAAAGCAATTACAATTCAGAAAGAGGGTTTTCTTTCTCTTTCACAGCCCACAGGAAGCAACATCAACTGGGTGCTCCTTGATGGCAGCTGATTCAGAAGTTCAATGGCTCTGGGCCTGTACTTACTGGAGCTCGGAAGAATGAGTTGTTGGTGGTGAGGTGGTGGGTTGGATTGAAATCTCATTGATAGCTATCGGATAGGCCTATTTGGAGCGGAGGTGGAGAGGATGTTTCCTATAGTAGAGGAGGGCACTCAGCCACATCACATTAGAACAGAGTTGAAGAGGAATTTCTTTAGCCAGAAGCTGGTGAATTTGAGGAATTTCATTGCCACAAACAGCTGTGGAGGCTGAGACATTTGGTATATTTAAAGTGGAGATTGATAGGCCTTTGATTAATAGGGGCATCAAAGGTTGTGGGAAGAAGGCAGGAGAATGGCATCGAGAGGGATAATAAATGAACCATGATGGAATGGCCAGATGGGTTGAATGGCATGGTTCTGCTCCTATGTCATATGGTATTATGGTCAGTTACTCTTATCTGCATTCCTGATATGAATTTCAAATAGTTGAGGCAAAACTTGGTGAGAGTGGCACAAGAATCCATCACTTGGCCCATCTAATGCATACTACATCCAATCAGTCCAACTCCACCAGTCTATTATTACAGCTGTGAACGTCTATTGAAATACATGTTCACTTTGCTTTCACCTCCCTTATCAACAGTAGCTTCCACATCATTATTATTGGCTATGTTTAAAAAAAACTTCCTCAAAACTTTACATATGATCCTTGGCAACATGTGATCTGATCACGTCCATCTTTCTGTACACCAAGGACAGAAGGGGCTACCTTGCCTTCACTGACATTGTGAAATCATTGCAGTGACATTCAGATCAATGTTACCATTTTGAATTTATGTGAAATCTATGCTTAAAATATTACAGCATATTCAATAAAATACTATAACCTGCCAAAGAAAACATTGCTTGCCTGACTGATGAAGACAACATCTGAGAAGAAATTGATTTATTGGACAATCATCCAACTGAAATATGCTTTGCAAATTTTCCAACAGTTTTGGTATTTCAATGCTGTGGTAAAAAGATCTTATATTGTTCAGGACAGCCAAAGAGTTAACTTAAAACTTGGTTGATTGCCTATTGCTTACAGAAACTAATGAAAAAGTATCTGTATAATACAAATTTTTATCACACTGGGCTACCAGAATATTAACCTCTAATAACTCTAAATAAACTTAAAGTTATATTAGAAAAACAATTCAGACTAGATACAGTACAATACACACTAAACGTTGGAGGAAATCAGCTGGTCAGGCAGCATCAGTGGAGAGGAATAAACAAGCAGAAGCCTCTTGGCCCAAAACGTTGTCTGATAATTCTTCTGAATAGATACTACCCGATATGCTGATATTCTCCTTCACATTGTGTGCTGCTTAAAGGTCTCGGTCCAAAGCAGTGAGTATTTATTACTCTACATAGATGATGCCTGATTTACTGACATCCTCCAGTACTTTGTGTGTGTTTCTCTGGACTTCCAGCATGTACAGAATAACCTGTGTTTCAGACTAGGTACTTGCAGGTTAGTTGTAAAATGTCTACAAATGTGTTTCATTTCATTATTCTTGGTTTCTCAAGAAAATGAAATGCAGCTATTTGTTCAATGAACAGTGTGTTTTTTTAATAATTGTAATTTTAAAATAGGCATGGCAATTACAGTGGAAGAAGATTGCTGATTTGGATTACCAGCAGTAAGATGAAAATGAAACAAAACCAAGGAATTAGAAGGCAGCTTTGGAAAAATAGGGAAAACAATTATCTATCTTTCTGCTAATTTTATTTTATCTTAATGTTTTGTCATCATCAGGGCACGTTTCAAATTAGCTTTCTTTTAGTAACTTGCACAACTTTTTGAGCACAGAGGGGATGAGAAGTTTCTGGGGAACTTTCACAGCTAAATCCAAGTTTATCCTTTCTGATGTGTGCAATTTCCAGTAGGGGTCACTGGGCTGCAATCAGGAACAGGTTCTCATCCAGATGCTTCACGCATCCCTCTGCCACCTTTTCAGGGAGTCTGCAGCTACCCTCTGGGTGGCAAAAATTTCTCCTCCGATCACCTCTAAATTTTTATTCCTCACCTTAAAGATCTCTGTGATGAGGTAAAGTCTCTTACAACTTACCTTATTTATGCGGCTCATAATTCTACCTGCCTCTGTTATCTCTGCCCTAACGCGTCCATCTCTGGATCAGTTACTCAGTTACCTTCGTGATCAAAGCATTGGATTTAACAAATAGCCTCTGTCTGTGGCCAGGTTACCCAGGCCTAAAGGGAAGAAACTGCAAGTGAAGGAGTTGGGTTGGGTGTAGAGGCTGACATTTTGGTTTGGAGTTGGGCTGGAACTAGAATTGGAATTGATTTATCATTGTCTCAAGTATTGAGGTACATCATGTATACTCTTCTGACAGACCAAATCGTTACACAGTGCACTGAGGTAGTACAAGGTAAAGCAATAACAATGAGGAAAAGAGTGTAACAGCTAGAGAGAAAGTACAGTGCAGGTAAACAATAAGTTACAAGATCATAATGAGATAGATTGTGAGGTCAAGAATCCATCTTATTCTACTAAGGAACCATTTAACAGTCTTTCATCTTGAGCATTGTGATACTTAATTCAGTATCATCTGCCCTGGGTCAGGCCTGCTATAACAGCCTGACTCCATTCTGTATCCAGCCAGGATATTTCCTGAGGATACCCAAAATGTCCTCCAGTACTGAATCACAGAGTCATACAATAGGAAAGCAGGTCCTTTGACCCAACTGGTCCATTGAGACCAAGATTCCCATCTAAGCTACTCCCATTGGCCTGTGTTTGGCCCATATCACTCTAAATCTTCCCTCTCCATGGATATTGTTAACATGGTTGCCAGCTCATTCCATATACAGAGATCATTTTCTAGGTGAAGAAGTTGACTCTCACATTTCTATTAACGCTTTACCCTCAACTAGTTATTAATTCCACAACCCTGGGAAAAAGACTGTAGAGATTCTGTCTATTACCATCTCTCACAATTTTATACACCTCTATAAAATCACCCCTCACATTTTTACACTTCAATGAATAATCCCCCTCCCCCCAACATGCTCAAACTCTCTCCATAATTCAATCCTTTGCATCTTGGCAAAACCACATCAATTTCCTCTGCACCATTTCCATCTTAGTGGGATCTTTCCTATAACAGGATGACCCAAAACTGAACACAAATGGAACCTTTGTGTCTGATCAATGTCCGCGAACAGAGCAATGGCACAGCTGATGTTGCAACATATATGATGCTTGTCCTAGGAACGTAATATATTGTAAACCCTTGAGCACTGGTCCAGTTTGGATTGACCATGGTAGGGATAGGCTCTAATATTATACCTCTATCTCCAGCTAAAGCTGCAGATTGGTTTCTGTGGTAACATTATTTCAGTTATGGAGATTTAGTTTGGCACCAAGTTTTTTGCTGTGAGAGCGGTGCCTGTTCAATGTAAAAAAAAAGCAGGTTAAGATCAGGTCATGGCAGGAAGTGAGTGGGATCAGAGCAAGTAAATGACTCAACCTATTTTACTTCCTCTTCAGGCAATGGCTTTTGAAATCAGTGCTAATAGGGTCTGTATACATGTAGTAAAGTAATAAATGTTAGTGTTATACTATCACATTACCAATCGTGTAGCAACTTTATCTGGAATTATATTAATATGGACTTGCATTTAGACCTAATACACTTTATACTTAAACAACAGGAATTCTGCAGATGCTGGAAATTCAAGCAACATACATCAAAGTTGCTGGTGAACGCAGCAGGCCAAGCAGTATCTATAGAAAGAGGTGCAGTCGACGTTTCGGGCCGAGACCCTTCGTCTGGACTAACTGAAGGAAGAGTGAGTAAGGGATTTGAAAGTTGGAGGGGGAGGGGTCCAACTTTCAAATCCCTTACTCACTCTTCCTTCAGTTAGTCCTGACGAAGGGTCTCGGCCCGAAACGTTGACTGCACCTCTTTCTATAGATGCTGCTTGGCCTGCTGCGTTCACCAGCAACTTTGATGTATGTTACACTTTATACTTTATACTTTATTGTCGCCAAACAATTGATACTAGAACGTACAATCATCACAGCAATATTTGATTCTGCGCTTCCCGCTCCCTGGATTACAAATATTACATATTAAAAATAGTAAAAATTAGTAAATATTAAAAATTTAAATTATAAATCATAAATAGAAAATAGAAAAATGGAAAGTAAGGTAGTGCAAAGAAACCGCGAGGCAGGTCCGGATATTTGGAGGGTACGGCCCAGATCCAGGTCAGGATCCGTTCAGCAGTCTTACCACAGTTGGAAAGAAGCTGTTCCCAAATCTGGCAGTACGAGTCTTCAAGCTCCTAAGCCTTCTCCCGGAGGGAAGAGGGACGAAAATAATAATAAAATTTTAAAAAATCATATGCATCAGAAATGCATTTAAATGGATCAGAGAAACCAAGTTTTGAGAGGAGAAAATATCAATTAAAATTCTCCTCAAAATACAAAAGTGGTGAACACAGCCTACCCATCCAGTGAGTACAGGCCCAAAGCTGCCAAACGCTCCTCATACGTTAATCCCTTCATTCCCAGCATCAACCTCATGACTCTCCAATGACAATACATCCTTTCTGAGATAAGGGGCCCAAAACTGATGACAATACTCCAAGTGCGACCTGAATGGTGGTGAGGGAGGAAGTGTAAGGGCAGGTGTAGCACTTGTTCCACTTACAAGGCTAAGTGCTAGGAGGGAGATCGGTGAGAAGGGAAGGGTCTCGGCCCGAAACGTCGGCTGTACTTCTTCCTACGGATACTGCCTGACCTGCTGCGTTCCACCAGCATTTTGTGTGCGTTGCTTGAATTTCCAGCATCTGCAGATTTTCTTCTGCCAACATTCCATTTGCCTACTTTATCACAGACTCATCCTGTGAATTAACCTTCTGGGAGCCTTGCACGAGGACATTTTGCACCTCTGATGTTTGAATTTTCTCCACATTTAGATAACATTCTGCACTGTTGTTCCTTTTACCAAAATGCATTATCATACGTTTCCCAACACTGTATTCCCAAGAATGTTGCCCATTCTCCCAATTTGTCTAAGTCCTGCTGCAATTGTATTGCTTCCTCAGCACTACCTACCCTTCCACCTTTCTTCGTAACATCTGCAAACTTTCCCACAAAGCTATCAATTCCACTATCGAAGTCATTGACAAACAATACGAAAAGTAGTGGTCCCAATGTGGACCCCTGAGGAACACCACTTGTCACTGGCAGCCAACCAGAAAAGGCCCCCTTTATTCCTACTCACTGCCTTCTGCCTGTTTGCCATTCCTCTGTCCATGCAGTAGCTTTCCTGGAACACCATAGAATTTTATCTTGTTAAGCAGCCTCATGTGAGGCACCTTATCAAATGCCTTCTGAAAATCCAAGTAAATGACATCCATTGCCTTTCCTTTGTCCACCCTGCTTGTTACTTTCTAGAAGAATTCTAACAGATTTGTCAGGTAAGATTTCCCTTTACAGAAACCATGCTGACTTTGACTTATTATATCATTAGTCTCCAAGTGCCCCGAAACTTCATCCTTGATAATAGACTCCAACACTTTCTCAACCACTGAGGATAGGCTTGCTGGCCCATAATTTCCTTTCTTTTGTTTTCCTCCCTTCTTAAAGAGTGGAGTGACATTTGCAATTTATCCAGTCCTCCAGGACCATGCCAGAATCAAGTGATTCTTGAAAGATCGTGACTAATACATCCGTTATCTTTTCAGCAGCCTCTTTCAGGACTCTGGGATGTAGTCCATCAACCAGAGTGGATAACTTCACTCACTCCAACACTGAACTGATTCCACAACCTATGAACTCTCTTACAAAGACTCTACGACTCATGTTTGCAATATTATTTATCACTAAGTTCTTATCATTATTATTTTGTTTTTCTTTCTGTATTTGCACAATTTGTCTTCTTTTGCACATCGGTTGCTTGTCCATCTTTGTGTGTGTCCAGTCTTTCATCGATTCTATCGTGTTTTTTTGTACCTACTAAATTTGCCCACAAGAAAATGCATCTCAGGGATAGTCTATGGTGACATAAATGTACTTTAATCATAAATTACTTTGAATTTGGATCTCTGAATTAGATTATTGAGTTAGTTGTGTTTACTGATGAAAAACCAGCTCAGGGTTGGACCTTAAAAGTCAACAATTCCTCCCTCACCCCCACCCCACCAAGTTGCTGCTTGACCCACTGTATTCCTCGTGTAGATTATTTGTTCTTCTTGCAACTTTTGTGTGTTGCATGTTGTATCTGCAATCTCTTTTGTCTGTCTTTACTGCTCTAAGACGTTCACGGGGTGTCTGGGGTGTCAGGGAGGGGTAGCACCTCTGGTGGGGGAACATGTCGCATCTTTTTCAGGGCAGTTAGTCCACCTTTGGTCCCCACCTGGCACTCAGCTCTCACCTGTGGCTCCCCGTAGCTGTTTGCATGCCACAGCGGCCATACCCCGGGCAACGGCTTCGACAAGCCGGCTAAACCAGGTGAGGGTAGCCGACGGGTCTCAAACCCTTGGTGTGATAGGAAGTTGTCTATCCCAGCATGTGAAGACAGACTCCGGCGGATTGAGCGGACGAGACCAATGGAAGGTCCAACGGTCAAGAAGGCGGCCTCTGCAAGCGTCGTGGAACGTGTAGAGCAGGACAAGACACAAAAGATGTCCTGGTCATCCACTGCGCCTAGTCCCATCTCCAGCCGTCTCGACTCTGTCTTGCCACTGGATCCAGATGGGAATTGGGAAGAGAGAGTGAGGCTGACGCTGCGCAACTCTCCCTAAATCACGCGCTAGTCTCGACACCATCATAATGGTGCCAAGGTCCTTATCGACGTCAACGATGGACGAACAACAAAACGTTCACCATTAGAGCTGTTAAGAATGTGACAAATGGAGTTGCCAACCACAATTAGACATTTGAACAGTCACAGTATTTCTCGTGGCTTGCTATGTGGAATAGGACTGTTGGGAATTGAAGATGAGCAAATTACCTTTGTTTGTCACGTGTACATCGAAACATCAAAACATACAGTGAAATATGTCATTTGCCTCAACGACCAATTCACAGTCCAACTATGTGCTGGGGAGCACATGGAGGAAACACACATGGTCACAGGGAGAACATTCAAATTCCTGACAGACAGAAGCAGGAATTGAACCTTGATCACTGGTGCTGTAAAGCATTAAACTAGCTGCCAGGTGGGGGGAGAATTTCCCCCACATCCATCCTGGGTTCAACATACTGATGAATCCCAAAGGCGGCATAGCAGCGATAGAACCTTATTAGCAGTGAAATTCTGTGACATTAAGTTTTGATCAGTTTATAGTCAGCCCAGAAACAGGCCCTTCAGCACATCTCGTCTATGCTGAACTATTACCCTGCCTAGTCCCATTGATATGTACCTGGACCATAGCTTTCCATATCCCTCCCATCCATGCACTTCACCAAACTTCGCTTAGGGGCTGAAATCAAGCCTGCATCCAGCACTTCCACTGGCAGCTTGTTCCGCACTTCCTCCACCCTCTGAGCAAAGATGCTCCTCCTCATGTTTCACCTTTCACCCTTAACCCATGATCTCTAGTTCTACCCTTACCCAACCTGACTGGAAGAAGCCTGCTTGCATTGACCTTCTCTGCAACACTCACCATTTATCCTCCCTATCCTTCAACTAATTTTATTTAACAGCTAATGAAATGATCCATACGACATTATCTACTCCACTCTCCACTAAAAACAGCAAGGATCTATCATTTGGATTTGACACTGTTAAATTAGGTATTCAAAAATGATTCTACTGTATATACTATTCAACAATCATGAGTTAAAATCAGGAAATATCGAAGTTCAAAAGTTCAAAGTAAATTTATTATCAAAGTACATATATGTCACCATATAGACCATATGACCATAAGACAAAGGAGCAGAAGTCGGCCATTCAGCCCATCGAGTCTGTTCCGCCAATTTATCATGAGCTGATCCATTCTCCCATTTAGTCCCACTCCCCCGCCTTCTCACCATAACCTTTGATGCCCTGGCTACTCAGATACCTATCAATCTCTGCCTTAAATACACCCAATGACTTGGCCTCCACTGCCGCCCGTGGCAACAAACTCAATAGATTCACCACCCTCTGGCTAAAAAAATTTCTTCGCATCTCTGTTCTGAACGGGCGCCCTTCAATCCTTAAGTCATGCCCTCTCGTACTAGACTCCCCCATCATGGGAAACAACTTTGCTACATCCACTCTGTCCATGCCTTTCAACATTCAAAATGTTTCTATGAGGTCTCCCCTCATTCTTCTAAACTCCAAGGAATACAGTCGAAGAGCGGACAAATGTTCCTCATATGTTAACCCTCTCATTGCCGGAATTATTCCAGTGAATCTTCTTTGTACCCTCTTCAACGTCAGCACATCCTTTCTTAAATAAGGAGACCAAAACTGCCCACAGTACTCCAAGTGAGGTCACACCAGTGCCTTACAGAGCCTCAACATCACATCCCTGCTCTTATACTCTATTCCTCTAGAAATGAATGCCAACATTGCATTCGCCTTCTTCACCACCGACTCAACCTGGAAGTTAACCTTAAGGGTATCCTGTACGAGGACTCCCAAGTCCCGTTGCATCTCAGAACTTTGAATTCTGTCCCCATTTGAATAATAGTCTGCCCGTTTATTTCTTCTGCCAAAGTGCATAACCATACACTTTCCAACATTGTATTTCATTTGCCACTTCTTTGCCCATTCTTCCAATCTATCCAAGTCTCTCTGCAGACTCTCTGTTTCCTCAGCACTACCGGCCCCTCCACCTATCTTCGTATCATCAACAAACTTAGCCACAAAGCCATCTATTCCATAATCCAAATCGTTGATGTACAATGTAAAAAGAAGCGGCCCCAACACAGACCCCTGTGGAACACCACTGGTAACCGGCAGCCAACCTGTTTCCTGCCAATCAGCCAACACTCTATCCACGTATGTAACTTTCCTGTAATTCCATGGGCTAATGTACTACCATGAAATACATTTTCTTGCAGGAGTTCACAGTAAATACGAAGAAACACAACAGACAAAGATGGACAAACAACCAATGTGCAAAAGGCAACAAATTGTGCACATACAAAAAGGAAAAGAGAAAAAAAAAGTAAGTAATATTGAGAACATGAGTTGCAGAGTCCTTGAAAGTAGGACAATGGGTTGTGGACTTGGTTCAGTGTCAGGGTGAGTGAGGTTATCCAAACTGGTTCAGCAGCCTGATGGTTAAGGGTTTCGCAGCAAGAAGATGTCAGTTCCCTCATGATGAAATAACTTGTACCAAATTGTTGACTATACATATATTGAATTCAAAATTAGTTAGCTTGAAGCATTGAGATGAGGAGAAGGGGGAAATAATGGAAGGATCAGTTGTCATGTAATCAAAGTCCCCACTTTGAAATCAAAGTGAGAATTTTTTACTTCAATCTGAAATGAATTTCATTTCACATCAATCCACAGGCATAAAACATTCACCCCATCAATAAAAAAAATTCCAACACAGACACAGTCCAAATGACCCTCTCTCTTCGCTCCCTTTTTTCCTTAAACAATGGGCCGCTGGAAATCACAGGACCTTCACAGGAAGGGAATTTCCTCTTAAACAGCCCTGGGGTATGTCAAAC